>NW_016807962.1:880896-911812 GCF_001698545.2 Rhinopithecus bieti
TGGAGGGGTGGAGGGGCAGGGTTTGCTCTCCCACCACCCCGCCCATCTGCTGAATACACACCGGGTGCTGGGTCAGGAGACTGACTCACAGAGCGGAACTAAGAAAATTCCTCATAATTCAAGGAGAAAGCTGAGGCGTCCATGGTGGGACCCCACCCAGGAGTCCAGCACTACTGCCCTGTTACAGCCAGGGCTGCATGGCTGACATCCCTCCGCTGGTTGATGGGCCACAAACATAAATATGTCCCAAGTGAATGACCATCTGAGATGGACCCACAGCAGCCTGGGCCAGTGGAGGGAGCCCCAGCAAGTATCCTGGGCAAGCCGCTCCTCTGCAGGCCTCAGTTTCCCCATATACCCTGGGACAGATCGGGATCATCTCATCTGTGAGTCTGGCTGGCTTTTCTGTTCCCCATCCCAACAGCCACTTGGAGCCTCCGTAGCTTGGAAGGGGCACAAATTGGGGGTAGCGAGGCCAACTCTGCAGGGAGCAGAGAATGCCCCCTCCTGGACCTCAAGTCATGCGTTCCTCCTTCAGGCAGCCTCCAGCCCAAACTTCGGGTGCCTCTGCAGTTGGGGCTGGGGCCTGGCGGCCAGGAGGGGGCAGTGTGCAGATGAGCAGGAGGGAGCTGTCCGGGGCTCCAAAGGCAGTTGGACCAAAGAACACCCATTCCCCCCAGGAAATGTGATGGGTGCTGGGAGAAGGGCTCAGCTCAGATGGGGTGGCTGATGTCCAGGTGCCGGGAGGAGAGGACAGGAAGGAGTAAGGGGTGAGGACCACTGGATGCGGGGGAGAAGGACAGAGACCTGGGCTCAACTCCAGGCCCTACCCTAGACATGCTGTGTGACCTCAGGAAAGGACCCTCCCTTCTATGATTCTCAGTCCCTCCTGTGTATAGGCAAGGGTTGAACCAGTTAATTTCCAACAGCCTTTCCATGGTGACATAGGCGGGAGGATCACCCACTAGCTGCATGTTTGTGTTCACATGCCTGTTTCTTGTGTTTGTATGACAGAAAGACAGTTGAAACATGGGAAGGGTGCGGGGAGGCTACAGGAGTGAGAAGAGGGGTGAGCAGCTGGGAAACCTGAGGTCCACAGCCCAGAGGTCTACTGCTACCTCCACTCACAGCCATCATCCACTGTGGTTCTTGTGTCCTGCAGGAGAAAGTCCAAAGGCTTTAGCTCACCCACCAAGGTCTCTCACTCTTCTCTCCAGGCCCTGAACCCATCCAGCACTCTAATCACACAAGGTCATTAGCTTGTTTCTATTCACTTCACTAACTGAAATAATCTTCTCCCTTGGTTCCTGACGAACTCCTATACACCCCTCAAAGCCCAGCCCCAGAAGTCTCTCCTCTAAGAATTCCTTGTCTTTTCTGGCCAGAGATAACTGCTCCTTGTTCTGTCACAGGGTGTGCACAACCAAGCACCCAATAAAAGTGAGTTGTTGAAAGAAACCAAAGACCTGCTTCTAGAAGCATCCGCAATCAACCCAATATTGAGTCTATCTGCAGTTTCTGCCAGCCCCCTGGGCCTTCCCCTCCCTGACACTTCTCCTTCTCCATCTCGCAAAAAATATCCCTGAGACCTAATTTCAGCTAAACCTTCAAACACGAGTCTCCACTTTCGACTTCCCGAGGAGGAATCAATTGGCTGTCAAGTTTCCCAGAGCCTCTGCCACCTCCCACACCCCGGGTCTGCCAGCCATCCTCAAGGTTGATGGGAGGGGTGGGGGCAGAGGAAGGAGGGAGGGAGGAAGGACCCAGCCTGCAACAGGGAAGGTTGGGGCTGGGGAAGGGGTCAGGCTGAGGAGCTAGTGGGGAGACCAGGAAGAGTCATCAGTTCTTTGCCTCCCAAATCAAACCACAGCTCCTCTGCCATGGAGTGGCAGGAGAGACAGAACAGCACACTGTTGCTGCTAAGGAGCCCAGAGCCTGGGGAAGCTGGGTGGGCACATGCAAAGCCCCCAGACCCGGCCTGACCATTGGTCTACGTGGATCCAGCACCCCAGCATGCTGCCTGCCACCCTTCCCTCCTTCCCTTCCAGGAGATGCTACTGGCACAGAGCAGACAGATCTGGGTTTGAATCTCAGGAATCTGAGAGCTGATGGCCACAGACGCACAGGAAGCCTCTCTAGTCATCTACTCCCAGGCCCCTTCTCCCATCCTCATTCAGGGCCCCCTGTAACCTGCAGGGCACATGCCAGCCTTGTAGCACTGTGTGGTCCTGGAGAGTCACTCCCCTACCCTCCAACTCTCCCTAAAGGAGGGAGGGAGTTGTTCCAGGTGGGCAGAAAAGTTCCATTCCTGGCCAAGCCACAAAGCTGGTATGAGGCTGTGCAGGGCCTGAAACCCGGGTCAGGGAACTCTCTAGAGCCCATTATCTTAGCTACTGCACCAGAACATTTCAGCACCTATTTATGCCCAAACTGTACGCTGCCTTACAAAGTCTATCCCCCACATTTCACAAAAGGGGAAACTGAGGCTCTCCCAGGGTCACAAGGTCTTCAAGAGGCATGGGTGGGACTAGAATGAGCCTTCAATGTCCTGCAGAGTGGCTGCAGGTCCTTGGCTGACTCACAAAATGATGAGGGGTGGCATGTGAGGGTGTAAACAACCCAGGCTCCTGAACCGCTGTCAGCTGGGTGGTGACCTCTGACAAGCCCTTCCCAGGCCTCAGTTTCCATGAAGAAGGTGGACAAGATGAGCCTTGTAGACCTTACATACACCCTGACTCATTGATTCTCCCAAAGAAGCACCCCTGTAAGAAATGCTGACATCCCACCATCTGGGTTTGAAATGGCAGTGAAGGTGGCACTTATTCCAGTACATCCTGTAGCATCTCCCCTGCCTCCCCGAGGCAAAACCATGTTTCCCGCGTTCCCTCAAGGGTCTACACAGAGCAAAAGTCAGCTGAGCATGTGGGGACGTAGCTTTTGGGAGCCTGTAAGTGAACAAGTGTGTGCTACGGGCTAGGGGAGGGAGGCAGGTGCTTCTGGCCCTGCACAGGGTCTGTGTGAGGGTCTGTCCCCAAGGCCCAGGCCAGGCTCACCTCTGCTTCCCCCAAACACCCTGTCCTCTGCCTGTACTCCAACCCTCCTAGATCTTTACTGATGTTTTACAGCCAAAAATGGAAACCCGATTCAGATGGTAATGATGGATTTCATCCATGAAGCACCCAGCATGGGTCAGACCTGGACGACCACATTCACCAAGTCCACAGTCCAAGCAAAGTCTGTCATTCCACATTTTACTGTCAAGAACACAAGGCTCGGAGAGGCTGAGTGGCTACTGAGATCACATGGGTCATGGAAGAGCTTGGATTTGAACCCAGATCCCCACCTCTGAGTTCTCCAGTGCCCCCGCCAGTTCCCAGCACCCAGCCCAGAAAAGAATCTCTAATCACACCCCTTAAAGACCAACGTGCACAGAAAAGGACACAAAACATAAATGTCTGGCAGTCCTGACTCAGCAGCTGAGTGACACCAGCTAAAGAACTTCACCTCTGAACCTCAGTTTCCTCACCTGTGAAATGGGCACACTAATAGTGCCTCCCCTAGAGGGTTGCCATGAGAAGTGGCCAAAGCAACCACCTTGAACATGCTCTCCATACTGCAGACCCTAACAGGGCAGGTGGGACTGTGAGTTGAGTCCCAGGTAGCTCGAGGTTCCCCAGGCTGGCTCTGACTCTGACTGAAGGTGGTTTCTACCCTGAGAGACAAAGCAGAGACACCACTACAGGGAAAACACCAGTCCTAGCTGTCAACTGGAGCTGCAAATTATAACAACTTTAAGGTGTGATCATACCCCTATTAGAGCAACTCAGGAAAGGGAAACAGGCAGAAAAATGATGCTGATGGGGTTCTGGGAGGGTGTGGGGCAATGGATCCTCCTCCCAGCCTGAGGATGGGTGTGCTTCATGCTCTGGGGTCAGAGAGACCTGGGTTTGAATCTTGGTTCCGCCACTTAGTAGAAGTTGGAGCTTGGACAGCAAGTGACTTTCTCTCTCGGAACCTGTTTTCTCACCTGGGAAATGAGGTAACCAATGTTTCCGCTGTAGGTCTGTCTCCTGGATGAAGAGAGGTCAGGTAGGCTGGGAGTGGTGGCTCACACTTGTAATCCCAGCACTTTGGGAAGCCAAGGTGGGAGGATCACCTGAGGTCAGGAGTTCGAGACCAGCCTGGCCAACACAGCGAAACCCCATCTCTACTAAAAAATACAAAAATAGATGGGTGTGGTGGCATACTCCTGTAATCCCAGCTACTCGGGGGGCTGAGGTAGGAGAACGGCTTGAACCCAGGAGGCAGAGGTTGCAGTGAGCCAAGATCACACCACTGCACTCCAGCCTAGGCGACAGAGCAAGATTGTCTCAAAAAACAAACAAACAAACAAACAAACAAAAACAAAACAAAACAAAAAAACAGATCAGGGATGTAGGACAGTGAGCCCAGTGCCTGGCACACAGTAGGCACTTCATCAACGGAGGTGGCTACTATTACTAATTATTATTAGTCATCGTTCCCTAGGCCCCCCTTGAAGGCCCACCCTGCCTGCTGTGGCCCCAGGGATCCAGAGAGATCAGAACTTGGCCTTCGCTCCAGCTGATAGGAGTGGGGGTCACCCTGGCCCCAGCTCCAGGTGCTCCCTGCAGGCTGGAGACCAGCTTCCTGGGACCCCCTGGCCAAACCCAGGGCCACGACCCTGAATCCTCTCAGCGCAGGCTTCCTCCTCATTGCCCACAGGCTCAACCCCCAGCTGGGGACTCAGAATCACCTCCTGAGGGAAGCTTGTCAAAATGCAGATTGCCAGGCCCTGCCCTAGTCCAGTGGACTGAAATCTTTTTTTTTTTTTTTTTTTTTTTTGGAGACGGAGTCTAGCTCTGTCGCCCAGGCTGGAGTGCAGCGGGCCGGATCTCAGCTCACTGCAAGCTCGCAGCTCCCGGGCCGTTTTATGCCTTCCGGGTGCCTCAGCCCTCCCAGATAGCTGGAACTCAGGCGCCCGCCACCTCGCCCGGTAGTTTTTGTTTTTTTTTTAGGTGAGAGGGGGTTTCACCGGTGTGTAGCAGGATTGGTCTCGATCTTCCTTGACCTCGTGATCCGCCTCCGGTCTCTGGGCCTCCCAAAGTTGCTTGGGTGTTACAGGACCGCGCCCGGCCAGACTGAAATCTTAAAGAAGGACAATAAGCTAGTTTTTAAGGCATTGTTATAACATATCGACAGTGGGGAGAATCAGTGGCTCTGGCGAAAGCCCCATCCTTTTGGCCTGGTACTGGAGGTTCCATGTGACCTCCACTCAACCAGGCTTCCCAGTCTCACCCACCCTGTCCTCCAGATCCCCTCAACTCCAGCTCCACCAAGCATTTCTGCATGCTACAAACACATCAGCCCCTGACTTTATGAGCTCACATTCTCATGCTGACACTAAGTACTAGGAAAGAGAAGAGCAGGCTGCTGTGATGGGGAAAACCAAGAGGGCTTCCTGGAGGTGGTTTGGTCAGGAGCTGATATCTAAGCTGATGCCCAATGGATGAGGAGCCAGCCCTATGGCAAACAGAGGAAATTTCTAGGGTGCCTCCATACCTCTGCAACTGGTGTTCCCCCTCTCTGGAAGTCTCTTTCCCTCTCTGTCCTTGCCTAGCCATTTTCTATGGATCCTTCAAGATGCAGCTCAAAAGCCAGCTCCCGTGGGACCCCCTCGGGAATTGCCAGTCATTTCCAGCTCCCCTGGATCCCCTATATGATGCTATCCAGTGACAGCCAGGCCTGCACACTCTCTGTTCTCACCACCGAGAACCCTCTTTCCTCTGCTCGCACACAGCAGGCATGACAGAAAAACTGATGAGCGAATGAATGGATGAACAACCCATCCAACGTCCACCTGCCCTACAGACCTGAGCACCCTGGAGAAAGGAATGTGTCTATGTCATTGCTGCATTTCTGGTGCCTGGCACAGCCCTAGAGAGAAGTACACACAGTAATGCTCCTGAATGGGGGAGCAAAGGGACCCAAAACTCTGGTGTGTGTGTGTGTGTGTGTGTGTGTGTGTGTGTGTGTATACACACAGCAATGCAGAAGGGCGTGACTAGTCAGACGTTAAGGGTCACTGGGGTCTGTTACATAAAGCTGTTTAGGTTTGTAATTTTTAAAGTCTGTGTGCTGGTGGGGAGGACTCAGTTCAATAGCTACGATATATATTCTGTGTTTTGTCGGTTCTAAGCCATCGTCAATTGTAAGATACAGCATCATTTTATGTACCGCCAAGAAAGATTTAAATTATGGTATGCCATGAGAGGTGTTAAAATACATGGAAACGAAAACAGTGTATCTTTTCAGGGTTGCAGAAGCACAGTGTGTGTGCGCCCTCAAGGGTACATTTATCCAAACTAACAAGAGCCTCTTCTCTTCCTGGGCCAGCTCAGCGCTGGGCCCCATAGCCTTCGGTGCTGTCTGTCCTCCACCTTCCCCCTCCCTCTCAGGATGGGACCCCCCATGTGGCCCCTGGGGCCAGGGCTGAGCCACGGAGATGGGAGCAGCTGAGGGATCGGATACCTAGAGCAAGGGAGGCCGGATGCTCTCCGGGTCCATGAGGCTCCAGGAAGGGGGGCCGCGGGGTCGCAGAGCAGCACCCCGGGCGAGGTGGTGATGGTGGTGGCAGTGGCGGTGGTGGTGACGCAGAGATAGTTACCGTGACCCGGAACGGCGTGGCAGCCGAGGGCTCCATGCTGGGGCTCTTCTCGGAGAGGCTGCCGGGCAGGCTGCGCCGAGAGCCCGGCCTTTCTTGAGGCGACTCTGCCAACAGAGGAGAAGAGAGAGGATGAACAAGAACAGCCAAGGCCACACAGCTAGGGCCTCCTGCCACTCCCATCCCAGGCAGGACAACAGACAAACCAGCCCCTAGAAAATGATCCAGGCACTATGGAAAAGTCTGGCAGTTTCTCCAAAAATTAAAAATACAAGTGCCACATGACCCAGCAATTCCACTCCTGGGTATAACCCAAAATAACTGAAAACAAGTACTCAAATACCTGTACGCAAATACCACAGCAGCCAAATGATGGAAACCCAAGTGTCCATCAGCAGAAGAATGGACACACACATGGTATTGACATGCAAGGGAACACCATTCTGCTCTAAAAAGGAATGAAGTTCTGATGCAAGCTGTAAAATGGTGGGACCTTGAAAACATTACATGGAGTAACCCAAAAGGACATATTTTGTATTATCCCATTTATATGAAATATCTAGAAGAGGCCAATTCGTAGAGACAGAAAGTAGATTTGAAGTTAGCAGAGGCTGAAGAGAGAGGGGATCAGGAGTTATGGCTTAATGGTACAGAGTTTCTGTGAAGGGTGATGAAGAGTTTTAGGAATTGGATAGTGGTGATGGTTGCAGAACATTACAAATGGATTTCATGCCACTGAATTGTACACTTAAAACTAGTTAAAATTATGACTTTTATGTTTTATATATTTTATCATACTTTTTTAAAAAGGGGGAAAAAAGGCCTGGCGCTGTGGCTCACTCCTATAATCCCAGCACTTTGGGAGGTCGAGGAGGGAGGATCACCTGAGGTCAGGAGTTTGAGACCAGCCTGGCCAACATGGTGAAACCCGTCTCTACTAAAAATAAAAAAATTAGCCAGGTGTGGTGTCATGCACCTGTAATCCCAGCTACTCGGGAGGCTGAGGTGGGAGAATCACTTGAACCTGGGAGGCGAAAGTTGCAGTGACCCGAAATCACACCACTGCACTCCAGCCTGGGCAACAGAGTGAGCCTCTGTCTCAAAAAAAAAAAAAAAAAAAAAAAGCAGGGGAAAGGTTGCCCTAAACCCCCACTCCTTGTGATGTCACTGGAGGCATACAAGCAGACAGATAACAGCCATCTCCTGGGATGCCACACTTGGGGAGCTTGATGACTTCTCAGGTTTTCTGTTTGTTTTACAGACAAGGTCTCACTCTTTCGCTCAGGCTGGAGCGCAGTGATGCAATCATAGCTCACCCAGCCTAGAACTCCTAGGCTCAAGTAATCCTACTGCCTCAGCCTCCTACCAAGTAGCTGGGACCACAGGTGCACCCCACCACACCTACCTAATTTTTTTAAAAAAGTTGTAGAGATGGGGTCTTCCTTTGTTGCCCAAGCTGGTCTCAAACTCCTGGCCTCAAGCAATCCTCCCACCTTGGCCTCCCAAAGTGCTGGGATTACAGGGCTTAGTCACTGTGTCAGCCCCCATGTTTTTTCAAACATGAGAATCTGTGACTTCTGGCTTCCAGTTCAGACCTTATTTTCCAGAGGCTATAAACTTGGGAGGCCTACAGAGGCCAGCAGGAAATCCAGAATCCAGGAAAGCAGCCAGCCACTCGGCACTAACTGGTTAACTGCTACATCACAAGGGGGGGCTCGGGGTAGCCATCGCTTCCATGGTTCAACAGAGGCTGATAATCTGGGTTTTTCAAAATATGAAGTATTCTGATTCTTAAATGGTGACAGCTCATTGAAAACTTTTAGCCACGGCCTGAGCACACCTACACAAAACCTCCTGAGTCTGTCCAACCTGCCAACATGGCCACTTTCCTCACTGGTTCCCCCACAACAGTGTGGCACCAGCTGCCTCTTTGCCATTGCTCCAGAGGTGGCCCCCAACAGAGGACTCTCTTCCTACTACCCTTCCCCAGCCTGGTCCATCCTGCAGTCCCTGGAGGAGGTCCTGGGTGACCCCCTCTACCTCCAGATCTTGCCTCCCTTTTGGCTCCTATAGCAATAACTAGATCTGAGTCTCCTATCAACGCTCTCATTTGCAGTATGTGTGCGTGTGTGAGTGTGTGTGTATGTGTGTGTCTGCATAACTCCTAACGCCCACGCCTAAGCTGGCTGCCTCTCCACCTCCCAGCACCCTGCATGGAGCCTGGTGCGTGGGGGGTGCCTGGGAAAGACCTGTTGACTTGCAAGGGAGAAAAAGGACAGGGCAGAGGTTTCCCTGGTAGGTGTGAACACACAGGGGTGTGGAATGAGACAGGAATGCCCAGACAAACACACTTGCATGTTTATATTCATGCAGATTCTCCAATGTGTACAATCCCAGACCCACCCCACGTACACATTGAGCAGGGGATGTGTGCACACGCCCAGGCCAGATGACATGGGGTTCACACAAGGAGCAGGCTTTCCAGAAGGCAGAACAGGATGCTGGGGCGCTGTGTGTTTTCCAGGTCATTCCCTCCACACAGTCACATGGACAGGAGTCCACAGAAGCACAGGCTCCATCCTGAGCCCTGGCCCATGGCCAAGAAGGCAAAGCCATCCTGAGACTGGTTCAGGCCCGCTGACCTCCAGGCAGGCCTGTGGCAGGCATTGACACGGGGTCCAGACCATCCAGCCCCAGGCGTCTCTTCCAGAAAAGCTGCCTTCCCACATGGCTCATCCTCAGCCTGGCGCCATCCGTCTCTTAAGCCCCTTGCTGTTCCCGCATGGTGCTTCCTACTTAGAACTTTCCTTGGACCTCCTCCTCCACAATCTCTCTAGTTACACTCAAGGGATAACCACTCTTTCTGGAGGTTTTGCTAGGAAAATTCTTCCCATGCTTTCCTGTGCGCCTTCATCTCTCACCCCTTCGCACCACCCAACTGGAGCACCCTCCTGTGCTCTGTGACAGCACATGCCACCTCCCTCTGGGAGGCTGTCACCCATAACCTATGTCCTACCTGCTACACTCAGCCAAGCTGCCAATGACTAGAGCAGAAGCTAGGCTCAGGGTGCAGTCACTAGCCCAAGGTCACAGGGCTACTGAGCACCAGAGCAAGAATGAGGGTCCAGTGTGTCTGGACAGAGTCCATGGCTCCTTCAGCCCTGAGTCCCGTGGGTCCCAACACCCAGCCAACATATAGGAGGTACTCAGGACTTAGTCTCAGGATGCAAACCTTAGCCAGAGGCAGACCCCTGGGTTCAGCCACCTCTCTAGGGAAAGTGGTAGAAGTGGGAGATGGGCAATGCCAGGCACAGTCAGGACCCTGAGCCCGAGTGCTTCTAATGCCCTCAACACCCTCAGAAAGAAGGGACTCCTCACCCTGGTACCCAAAGTCATTCTACCTTACACAACACTCTGGCTTTTCTTGCTAACCCTCTTCGCTGTACCTGCCACGATGTGGGAATGTCCCACCTCCACACCTTTACCCATGCTCTCCCCTCTCCCTAAAATTATCTTCCCTGGAATGGCTTCCTGTGGGAACTGTCATCCTTTGAGCTCTGGGGCAATGCTGGGGGCGCCCAGATCACTTTAGGCAGAATGACTCACAACCCCGCACATCAGTCAGCCTTGCAGACTTGCTACTTGGCGTCTCGGCAGGAAGATGGGTTGTCTGTTTCCCACCCCCACCCAGAGCCAGGCACCCTGCAGTGCTCAAAGTTCCTCCATCAAACCAACAAACACGGGGTACCCACTGCAGTTATGGAACCTGGCTGGCAGAGTCAGGCTGCCCCACAGGGGTCTTGGGATCACCAGGACAACAGGAGCTGGAGCTTCCAGGAACTACCCTCCCTCACCTGACACACACACACACACACCCCTGGCCACAGCTTTACACTTTCCTGGGTAGGTGGGCCCTCACCACTGTAGGCAAGAAGCACATGGAGTCCCCTGGTAGAACGCTGGGTGCCCAGTGAGGATGTCTTTCCACTGAGACCAACACTGATGCCCAGAATCCTGCCTCTTGCCTCCTGGGTCTGAGCAGGAAGCTCTCAGAGGTTGCTTGGTCCAACCTCCCGTTTGATAGATGATGAAGCTAAGACCAGAAGGAAAGAAATGTGTGCATGATCCCCTCAACAACAGGTCTATAGAAAAGAGTGCTTCTGGCCGGGCGCGGTGGCTCACGCCTGTAATCCCAGCACTTTGGGAGGCCAAGGCGGGTGGATCACGAGGTAAGGGAGATCGAGACCATACCTTGGCTAACCTGTGAAAACCCCATCTCCTACTGAAAATACAAAAAAAATTAGCCGGGCATGATGGCGGGCTCCCTGTAGTCCCAGCTACTCGGGAGGTGAGGCAGGAGAATGGTGTGAACCTGGGAGGTGGAGCTTGCAGTGAGCCAAGATCGCACCACTGCACTCCAGCCTGGCAGAACAGAGCAAGACTCCGCCTCAAAAAAAAAAAAAAAAGAAAAAGAAAAAAGAAAAGAAAAGAGTGCTCCCAAAATAGTCTGAAACTTCCATTCAGAAGCCCTGGCTACACCCCTCCACCTGAGAAGATAGGAAGGCAAGCAAGAAGCCCAGGGGGCGGGAGGATAGGGGCCCACTCTCCCTCCTGCATAGGGTGGCTGGCTTTCCCCCCTGACCTCCCCACTCTCCCAGCCCACACCCAGGGCAAGGTCTGCACTCCACAGAAAGCTGGAGGGGAACCTGGGGCACCTTCTCAGGTGTCTCCTGTGTGGCCCCTGGTTCCATTCTCCACCTCTCTGCACACTGCCTTCTACTCCAGGGCACTGGCCTGTATAGACTCTATTATTTGAGCTTCTAGACCCTCAGCTTCCATGTGGTTTGGCCAAAGAGGAGCCCTGGCAAGAGATGAAGGGAGGGAGGAGAGTCGTCTGGGTTGCCTGCCTCCTCCACGGAAGGTCCAGCCACCATCAGGATGACCCTCTCTTCTGGACCTTTTCCTCCCAGCAACCATGCTCTCCCCTCCTCCGCAGGGCCTCAGGGAAGCAGCCCCTGCTGTCCCTAGCTTTGGGGTCCTGTACTGCCCCTGTGGTTCCCGAGGCCTGCCCACACCTTCGTAAGCAGCCCCTCTATTAAACGCTCCTCTAATCACCATAGTCTGAGGCACCACCTGCTTTTCTCCAAACCCCGAACTGATCCGCCAGGTGGGAGCTCAACTGCCTGGGAGTCACTCATGGAGCTGATGGGACCTCCTTTATCCATAGATGGGGAAACCAGGCCCTGAGAGGAGCTGTGATGTGCCTGTGGTCACACTGAACATCGAGGGCAGAGTCTGGGCCAGGCCAGGCTCTCTCCTGACCTGACACCCCAAACACCTTCCCCAAGGAGCCAGCCGCCTGCCGTAAGCTCTAAACACAAAGTTAATAAACACATGGATCGCTGGGTTTCTCAATGTTTTTTCATTGTCACTCTCCCTTAAAAGTCTTCTTAGACACTTTTTTCCTAATTTCCCCTCCATAAAATTTTAATATCACAGACATACAGTATCTTTTATGTACTAAATGTGTATACTGGGCTTTGTACAGAAAGGTTTTTTTTTTTCTTCATCTTCCAGTCCAAGAACCAACTTTTTGCCCACTTGGGGGCAATCTCACCTCCGCTGAGAATGCATGTTCTGGACCCTTTCAGATGTAATCCCACAGGACAACCTGGGCAGCTCTATAGTGAGTCCACTTTCCAGATGGGGAAACTAAGTTCCTAGAAGCAAAAGTGACTTCCTCTAAAAGTCCTCCAGGGAAGAAGCAAGAGTATATGCTGAGAGTCCCTTAAACTGCCCCCAAACCCACTCTTCCAGCCCCAGAGAAGGTGGAGGGGACATGGAGCATGGGGTCGGGTGAGGAGCCAAGCTGACACCAGGAGCCGGATTCAACCCTCACTCTGCTGTGTGACTCCATGGCTGCTCCTTTCCCTCTCTGAGCTGATTTCATCAATCCAATGAGTCAGAGAGTAAGAGCAATGGTCATCTCCAGTCCTTGGCACCAAGTAAAAACACACACACCCTCTATTTTAAACAGGAAAAGAAGGCAGGGAATGACCCTGAGTCCTAATTCTGGAGCCTGGGAATTCAGCCTCAGGGTCCTAGGCCCCAGCATGCTGCCTTTGGCCTTTGATTTTGTAGAAAATCTTTTCTAATTTGGGCAAACAGACACTGGGAGGCCTGGCCTTATGGTCCCATAGGTCTAGCACCACAGCTGGTGCCAGTAGAAACCCACAGAGGTTAAGTGAATCTGTTAAGATCACACAGTCTGAAGGCGGCATTCCTAGGGCTAAATCATGGGAAGGGAGACCCAGCCGATCTCTTAAGGGCCCGCCCCAGACCTCTGAGCATGATCCAGGAGTCTTTCCTCCTCGGCCCAGACTCATTGTGTGACTTCTGTGTGACCTCTCAGTCACCTAGTCTGCAAAATTAGGCATAGGACCAGCTGATCCTGGATCCCCTTTCCACTAGGAGGTTGAAAGGGTCTCCATTTTACCAGGCTGTCTTCCTATTCTTGGAAGCCACAGCCGGAGAAATGCATTTTAACCTTCATGTGTTTGCAAAAAATAAATAAAATCAGTTTCATTCAAATGCTGCTGGCTTGGTTACCATGGATACCACCTAATCATGAAGGATGACTGTTACTTGTTCCCATGGAAACATGGCGGCCTGAGGAACATCCTGTAATTTCAGACAAGACACCAAATTTCAGTTGTCGGGTTGCACTGCCCAGATCTTAATGCTTAAAAGCAGGTAGAGGCAGCAACCTCTAACGCTAGCGTCAGGAGAAAAGAAGTTGGCAAGAGTGTAGAACGAGGAGGCGTTGGACAGGGGTGTCCCTGTGTCCTCCGCAGTGATCGGGAAAATGCAAATTAAAACTCTCAGATGCTATTTCATACCTTTTGGAAAGGTCCTAGGCCAGTCCATAATTTAAAAGAAATTAATTAAAAGAAATGAAAAAGAAACCAGCCTAGAAATTGAAAAGAACTATGACTCCAAATGTTGGCAGAGATGCACATTACACTTTCATCACTGCTGGTGGAGTGAAAAGGGCTTGAAGAACAATTACACAATAGCCAGTAGAAACCGACAGCACACATGTGCTAGGGCCAGAACCTTCCTTCCTACACATCCAGTCTAGAAAACTGCTTCATCCTGCACACATAGAGATCTGCACAAAGATACTGACCCCAGCACTCTCTGTAGCAGAGAAAAGTTAGAAGTAATCTAAATGTCCACCAATAGGGGAACAGTCATTCCGTAGAACATCACACAGCAAGGAAGGGGGGGACAGTATTCACATGGAACACAATGGCACTACAAAGGGCCTAGAGCTATAGCGATCAACATGAATAAAACTCAGAAATATGACGTTCAGTAAAAAAATCAGTTGCAAAAGGAAACAATGTGTAATCCATTTATACACCTTTTTTTTTTTTTAACAAGAATGTTCATAGCAGCTTTATTTTTAATAGCCCCAAAACTGGAAACAACCAAACCTCCTTCTACAGGTGAATGGTTAAACTGTGCTGCATCCAGGATGAGAAAGGCAGAATGATGGTCCCCCAAAGAAGTCCACACTCTAATTCCTAGAACCTGTGAATGTTGCCTTACGTGGCAAAAGGAACTTGGCAGATGTGGTTGAGGTTAAGGATTTTGAGATGGGAGATTATCCTGAATTATCCAGGTGAGAATAATCTAATGATATGACTTTGTTGTTATTGTTTTGAGATGTATTCTAGGTCGGTTGCCCAGGCTAGAGTGCAGTGCTGCAATCTCAGCTCACTGCAACCTTCACCTCCCAGGTTCAAGCAATTCTCCTGCCTCAGTCTCCTGATAGCTGGGATTACAGGCATGTACCACCATGCCTGGCTAATTTTTGTATTTTTGGTTTCTTTTTTTTTTTTTTTTTTTTTGAGACAGAGTCTCACTTTGTTGCCAGGCTGGAGTGGAGTGGCATGATCTCAGCTCACTGCAACCACCACCTCCCGGGTTCAAGCGATTCTCCTGCCTCAGCATCCCGAGTAGCTGGGACTACAGGTGTCCGCCACCATGCCCAGCTAATTTTTGTATTTTTAGTAGAGACGGGGTTTCATCATGTTGGCCAGGATGGTCTCGATCTCTTGACCTCGTGATCCTCCTACCTCAGCCTCCCAAAGTGCTTGGATTACAGGCCTGAGCCACTGCGCCCGGCCTAATTTTTGTATTTTTAGTAGAGACAGGGTTTCACCATATTGGCTAGGCTGGCCCCAAACTCCTGACGTCAGTGATCCACCAGCCTCAGTCTACCAAAGTGCTTGGATTACAGGCGTGACCCACCGTGCCTGGCCAAATGATATGCATTCTTAAATGTGGAAGAGGGAAGCAAGAAGGTGAGTCAGAGAAATGTGATTAGGAAAGAGGCAGGAGAAACTCTAAGCCTGAGAGGAATTCCATCTGCTGTTGCCAGCTTTGACATAGACAGAGGTGGTCACAAGCCAAGGAATGTGGGTGGCCTCGATCTAGAAACTGGGAACAGCCCTCAGCTGATAGCCAGCAAGAAAACAGAAACCTTAGTCTTACAACCACTTGGAATTGAATTCCCCTAGCAAGGAATTAGCAATAAAATGGGTTTTTCCCTAGAGCCTTTGGAAAAGAATGCAGCCTACTGACACCTTGATTTTGGTCTGGCAAGACCCATGCCAGAGTTCTGACTTACAGTGCTGTAAGATTAAAAACCTGTGTTGTTTAAGCCACTAAGTTTTAACTCGTTACAGCAGTCATAGAAAACGAATACACACACTATGGAACACTACTTAGCCCTAAAAAAGAAACTATTGACACCTTGGATGGATCTCTTGGGCATTATGCTGAGCGAGGAAAGCCAGTATCAAAAGGTTACATAGTGTATGATTCCGTGTACACGGCATTCTCAAAGGAATAAAGCAATAGAGATGGAAAACGGATTAGCGGTTGCCAGGCGTTAGGGATGGTGGGGTTAGGGCAGGCAGGTGGATGTGATGTTAAAGGGGCCGCACGAGCGAAGTCTTCGTGGTGGATGATGACTGCAGTGGTGGTTACTCAAATCTACATACATGATGAAATGGCAGAGAACTATACGTATGCATGGTATCAATGTCCATGAAAGATCTGAAATAAAAGCCCCTGACATCAGGAAGCTGGCTTGGCACGCACGGCTATGCCACGTTATTCTCCACTGAGACATAATCACACAAGATATAACCTCAGACAAGGTTACTCTGAGGCTGTGATAAAGTGAGACAAAACAAGGTCACTTCATAATTTTTAAGTAACCCATAAAGACAAGGTCACGGTGCCACCCACAAAATACCGACTATCACCCTCTCTTGGCTGAAATCAGTGACTGCTGCTGCTTCACCAATCATAGCTTTAGCCCCCAACGCTAGTCTCCTCTTCCTAGTGACAGGACTCAAGCTGCGCAATTACAGACTTGCTTCTGCCTTCTGACAGCAGATGCGATTCATCTAGTGTGAAACCTACTCCCTTCAACCTCCCCCAAATCACCCAACCAAAACCCAAATCCTACACTAGGTTCTTCCTAACACACTCCTAACACCTAACACATCTCTTACCAAGATGCCCCATGGTGTGTGCTCTCCCTCACTGCAATGAGTAATAAATGCAACTTACTCAGCTAGAGGTGTGTTCTCAGTGGGTCTTTGGCTAGAAGGAACTGCAGGTGGAGGATCTGTCCTATAGTTATGTAAGATGCAACCATCAGAGAAAACTGGGTTCTTGGGACTTCCCATACTGGTTTTGCAATTGCTTGTAAATCTATAATTATTTCAAAATAAAAAGTAAGGCTGGCTGGGCGCGGTAGCTCACGTCTGTAATCCCGGCACTTTGGGAGGCCAAGGCGGGCAGATTGCTTGAGGACAGGAGGTCGAGATCAGCCTAGCCAACACTCAGCCTGGCCAACATGGCAAAACCACGTCTCTACTAAAAATACAAAAATTAGCTGGGCCTGATGGTGAATGCCTGTAAACCTAGCTACTTGGGAGGCTGAGGCACGAGAATTGCTTGAACCCAGGAGGTGGAGGTTGCAGTGAGCCAAGATCACACCACTGAACTCCAGCCTGGGTGACAAAGCAAGACTCTGTCTCCAAAAAAAAAAAAAAAAAAAGAAAAAAAAAGTAAGGCTTTCTATGTGATTAATATGATGTTTTACTTTGTTTACATGTGCATGCACTTACATAGAAAAATATCATATTACACAATAGCCAGAAATTTGTTATCAGACATTCTCTTTGGAGAAGGAGATGGGCTATGAATGGAAACAGATGACTGTACCATTTCCTGAATGAAAAATAATTAAGACTTCCAAAAACTAACAGTAAAATTAAAATATAAATAGGTGATATGACGCAGCACAAACTGCACTCGCTGAATGCATCTGAAGGGAAAAGAATAGAAGGAAGAGAAAAAAACAAGATCAGAAAACAAAACAAATTAAAATCAACAACAGCCTGGGCGTGGTGGCTCACACCTGTAATCCCAGCACTTTAGGAGGCCGAGGGAGGAAGGCTGCTTGAGGCCAGGAGTTCAAAACCAGCCCGGGTAACACAGCGAGACCACCATCTCTAAGAAAAGTTAAAAATTTAGCCAGGTGTGGTAATGCATGCGTGTCATCCTAACCGCTTGGGAGGCTGAGGCGGGAGAATCGCTTGAACCCGGGAGGCGGGAGGTTGCAGTGAGCGGAGATCACACCATTGCACTACAGCCTAGCGACAGAGCAAGACACCGTCTCAAAAAATAATAATAATAATAAATAAAATAAAAATCAACAACAGCTCAAATGGTGATATGATTTGGCTCTGTGTCCCCACTCAAATGTCATCTTGAATTGTACTCCCATAATTCCCACATGTTGTGGGAGGAACCCAGTGGGAGATAATTTAGATCATGGGGGCGGTTTCCCCATACTGTTCTGGAGGTGGTGAATAAGTCTCATGAGGTCTGATGGGTTTATCAGGGGTTTCCGGTTTTGCATCTTTCTCATTTTCTCTTGCCACCACCATGTAAGAAGTACCTTTCACCTCCTACCATGATTCTGAGTCCTCTCCAGCCATGTGGAACTGTAAATTCAATTACACCTCTTTTTCTTCCCAGTCTCAGGTATGTCTTTATCAGCAGCGTGAAAACAGACTAATACAAATGGCCAGTTAGAAAAAAGTGGATCTGGCTGGGCATGGTGGCTCACGCCTATAATCCTAACACTTTGAGAGGCTGAGGCGGGCGGATCACTTGAGGTCAGGAGTTCAAGACCAGCCTGGCCAACATGGCAAAACTACATCTGTATTAAAACAACAACAACAACAACAAAAAAAAAAAAAACGAAAAATTAGCTGGGTGTGGTGACATACACCTGTAATCCCAACTACTCAGAAGGCTGAGGCAGGAGAATAATTTGAACGTGGGAAGCAGAGGTTGCAGTAAGTCGAGACCCTGTCACTGCTCTCCAGCCTGGGCAACAAGAGTGAAACTCCATCCAAGAAAAGAGAAAAAGAAAAAGAAAAAAAGGAAGAAAGAAAAAGTGGATCAGAGAAGTCCAAAGATCAGGAATCAGGAACATACCTGTGGGTGGGGAAACAGCTCGCAAGTGGAAAGTGAACTGGCTAGTGTTCCCCGAGGGAGGGGCCAGGTGAACTGAGCAGGAAGCCAAAGGTAAAAAACACCATGGAGGCCAGGCGTGGTGGCTCACGCCTATAATCCCAGCACTTTGGGAGGCCGAGGTAAATAGATCATTTGAGGTCAGGAGTTCGAGACCAGCCTGGCCAACACGGTCTCTACTAAAAAGACAAAAAGTTAGCTGGGCATGGTGGCGCACACCTGTAATCCCAGCTACTCAGGAGGCTGAGGCAGGAAAATCGCTTGAACCAGGGACGCAGAGGTTGCAGTGAGCCAAGATGGCACCACTACACTCCAGCCTGGGTGACAGAGCGAGACTCTGTCTCAAAAACAAACAAAAAACACCATGCAACAAGTCATGGAATCTTTAGATTGTTAGAACTTTCCAGACAAAGAGCTGTCCAGCTTATGCCTCTGTGTACATCTCTTTTGAGAGTGCGTGTGTGTGTGTGTGTGTGTGTGTGTGTGTGTGTGTGTTGGGGCTGGGGATGGGGGATGAAGCCAGATAAAGAATTTGCTGAAATAATGCATTGATAAATTGGCAGCTCTCCTGGCTCCCACTGCACACTTTTTCTTTCTTTTTTTTTAAATTTTACTTTTAGTTCTGGGACACATGTGCAGTACGTGCAGATTTGTTACATAGGTATATATGTGCCACGGTGGTTTGCTGCACCCATCAACCTGTCATCTAGGTTTTAAGCCCTGCATGCATTAGGTATTGGTCCTCATATTCTCCCTCCCCTTAGCCCCCCACCCCACGACAGGCCCTGGTGTGTGATGTTCCCCTTGCTGTGTCCATGTGTTCTCATTGTTCAACTCCCACTTATGATTGAGAACATGCCACTGCACACATTTTCTAGCTCAGCCTTTAGGCACCCCTCTCTGGGACAGGGAGGAAAGGTGTTGCTTGGAGGTTACTCAACCTTACCCACCTGTGCTATGCAGAATAATGGCCCCCAAAGAACCATGTGTCCTAATCCCTAGAACCTATGATATGTCACCATATATGGCAAAAAGGGACTTTGCAGATGTAATTAAATTAAGGAGATGAGGAGATTATCTTAGATTACCTGGGTGGGCCTAAAATAATCAAAAAGGTCTTTACAAGAAGGAGATAGGCAGGTCAGAGAAAGCGATGTGATGATGGAAGCAGACGTGGGAGTGACACGGGGCTATGAGACAAGGAACCAGGCAACTTCCAGAGGCTGGCAAAAGCAAGGAAATGGATTCTTCCCCAGAGCCTCAAGAAGGAGTGCAGCCCTGCTGACACCTTGCTTTTAGCCCAGCTAAAATGATTTCAGACTTCTGTCCCCCAGAACTGTAAGATAATAACTTTCTGCTGCTTCAAGTTACAAGTTTCTGGTAATTTGTTACAGCAGTCACAGGCACTAATACATCCATGGATCGAGGCGCAACATATTCTAGTTACATTAAAGTAAAGATAGAGGGATAGAGGTTCAGATCACCGGCTGATTCAGGACTGTGGACTTTCAAGGGCTCCCATCTCTCCTCTTTCAAATCTACAACTGCCTTAATGAAAGAGAAGAGCTTCCTTTTAGAAATATCACACTTATTCCCATATAAGGTAAGCTTTATTCTTTCTCCATAATGCACTTGTTATCAAAAGACATATGTGATAGAGCTTGAAAACCACAAAAATATAGGGTACCTTGGTTGCTTATTTCATAATACAGCTTGGAGATGTTTTCACATCTGTACACATGTTATCCTTTCATACAGTCACTCCACACTCTGTGTATTTTACCTTTAGTATAGGTACTAATTACATCAATAATACTTCTTTAGGATATATAAGTTCTAATTATAGCACTCCAGAGGGAACTATGATTATCAAAACCTAAATATCCACATGTATTATTAAACTCATCTTATTTTTCATTTTATTCATTAACTGTAAACTATTTTCCCCCAAAATTTCCACCTTAGTAATGTCCCGCACTTTTGTTCTTTTCTTTCTTTATTTTCATTAGAGACGGGGGGAGGGTCTCACTATGTTGGCCAGGGTGGCCTCCGACTCCTGGCCTCTGGCAATCCTCCCTCCAGCCTTGGCCTCCCAAAGTGCTGGGATTACAAGCATGAGCCACCATGTCCAACCCATGTTTATTTGAAATCTATATTATTAAATTAGGACAACATGACTATATGAAATAATAGGCTTATTTTTTCTAACAAATATAAACAGGCATAAAGTTTTAAGTATGTACGTATTGGTTTTTCCACATAATTTTGAAACTTTCTTTACCTTTCTGTATATGGCAACTTGGAAGTCAATTTTTAACTTATCTCCAAAGTTCTAATTTAATGACTTGATACTAAAACAAAACTGAATTTCAGTCTTCTGTGTAATTTTTAGCCTCCAGAACAGTTGACTCAGACTGTGTATCAGATCCTGTAAGGGACATGAGGTTGTAATTTGGGAAAGCTATAGAGAAGATCATTTTATGTTCTAGAATAGATTATGGTTTTATGTTCTAGCATAGATGATTTTATGCTCTACAATAGCCCTAGGAAGTTAGCAGGAAAGGGAACTGATATAAACCTGAAGCTTATGCTGCCTGCTACGCCATGAATCATAGAGTCCTTTGTCTCTGACCCAGGTGTCTCATATCTTCCGCCGTGTTTAACTTGTTAGCTCCAAGTAGAGTAAAATCTCAGCTGCTTCAGTGATTAGCCAAGAGCACCAAAATATACTTAATAAATTTAACACATAACAGGCTAATAACTCAGAAACTCCGCTGAGAGACACTAAGAATCTAAATAAAGAGATATACTACATTCAAGGGTTGGAAGACTCACTATTGCTTAGTTGGCATTTCTCCGCAAACTGATCCATAGAGTCAACGTAATCCCAATCAAAATCCAAAATAAAAATTTTGAGGACACTGACAAGATGAATTTTAAGTTTAGATGGCAAACCAAAGGACCCAGACAGCCAAACAAACTTGAGAAAGAAGAAACAGGTTGGGAGACTATATTACCTGGTCTCAAGAAGTACTTTGGTCTTGAAATATAGCTAATGTACAAAACAGTGTAGTATTAGCATAAGGGTAGACATATAGATCAATGGAACAGAATAGAGTCTAGAAATAGACCCATACATACATGGGGCAATTGATTTTCAAAAACAGTGCTGAGGTAAATTGATGCTGGAAAAGATGTTTTTCAACAAATAGTTCTAAAACAACTAGCTGTCTCTAAGTAATATAAATGGATCACCAGGAAATGTGGAGAAACAGATCTAAGAGAGATAATGACTGTGCCATGTATTTGTATTTTTATCTTAAAATTGACTCCTGAATTAAGAAACATCAGCTCCCCTTTAATCTGAGGAAACTGAAGTTCAAAACATGACCTCACAGCTACGAAACATTGAAAACAGGATTCAAGCCCGGATATCTCTGTATCTAAGGGTTTCCCTAATGTGGGGAAGGAATGGCACTATGCAGAGATGAGTGAGAAGACAGTAGTCCCAAGTCACTCGGGAAGCTGAGTTCGTGCCCAGCCCTTGGCCTCTCTCTATGTCCCCAGGGCCCAGCTCAGTCCCAGCTACCCGGCAGAAAAAGAGGAGGGATGTTGATTTCACATTTTGTTTTCAAGATGTTGAGTTTGGAGGCGGTACAGGTACAGTGTCCCAAGGCCATGGAACTGTGATAGCCTGCTGTCTCCTTAAGGGAACTGGGATCCGAGTTCCAATGGTCCCTAAGCTCAGAAGGTGGTTCAGAGTCAGAGGACGTTGCCCACTGCTGCTGGGGGATGCCGTCTGGTGGGAGAGGGACATGGGGACAACTGTGGAGGGCTCAGCATCCAGGCCACCATTCAAACCCAGAGGATCCTCAACATAGAGCACTCAGGGACAGGGCACAGCAGCTCCTCAGAGGGGACCTGTTTGGCTTGGAGCTGGTACCCCAGAAGTGGGGCAGAGGAGCTAATGAGACGCATCCTTCCCAGTTACATCCCAGGATGCTGGGTAGGGCCCTTCCGCAAGGACAGTGCAAGGGTTTGCTCGCTCACTGGCCTCTGGTTGGCCCTAGTATAGCCTAGCATAAATCCTACAAGGTTTTCAGCATCTGTCGACCTCCCCAGCTTTTCCTTTTGCTTCTCTACTTAAGCCCCCTAACAATTGCTTTTGACAGTCCATGCTTCCTATTCCTTATCTCCAGACACGCCTCACTTCCAAAGAATTCTCAGCCTTCCAAAAATCTCTGGATTTCCTGAACACTCCAAGGATGAATTCACCGGCCCAAAGTCTTCTCTCAATCCTGAGTTTCTTTTTCCTTCTTTACTTTCTGAGGATTTCTAGTAATTTGAGTCAGCAGTGTCACTTTCCCCATTTTTTATTCTGGAGTTTTCTTCCCACGATTCTTTTCTCTGCAGCTGCAGGGCCTATTCCAGGGCTGGCAGAGAGCTGGCATTTATTCCGTGCTGCTGGAGTTCAGGAAACTAACGAGGTCTCAGGGTGTCCATATGTGTTTGCTCCTCTCTGCCATGTGCAATTTCACCATATCCATTTTTAAACACACAATGCAATTCGACACACTTGGAAGCATACACATAGGCTTCAATGTAAAAGCAGAAAGCACATGTAGGCAGGATACCCACCACCTTTAGGTGGCCAGTTATCCCTGGAGAGAGAGTAGGTGGCTTTAGCTGTATCTCGGGCATCATCAAACTTTCCATAAAAGGCCAGATAGCAAATACTTCAGGCTTACACATCCATATGGTCTCTGTCTCAGCTATTCAACTCTGCCATTGTAGCGTGAAAGCAGCTATAGACAATACATAAATGAATGAACATGGCTGTGTTCCAATAAAACTTTATTTATGGGCATTGAAATTTGAATTTCATATAATTCCCTATGTTCTTCTTCTTCTGACTTTTTGTTCCAACCTTTAAAAATGTAAAAACTATTCTTGGCTCACAAGTCATACAGAAACAGATGAGGGGCTGGGTTTGGCCAGTAGACCACACTGTGCCGATTCCTGGACCTGAATCATTTCTATTTCTAAGAAAGACAGAAAAGAGAAGAGAGGCAGGTATGGCAATGTTAAGGTTTGTTCAGCCTGAGAGGTGACTGTCTGCAATATTATTTTCTATGCTTTTCTCTACTACTTTCAAATATTTTAGAATTTTTAAAAACTTAGAGAAAAGAAGGGGAAGGGCTGGAAATAACCCCCCAATGATCCCAGAGCTTATTGGTGGGTACCAGATTAAAGGTGATTTTTATTTTTCTTCTGTTCTGTAATAGATATTTACTGTTTTCTGTAATCTTAGGAGTTGGGTGTTTTTTTTGTTTGTTTGTTTTGTTTTGTTTTTCCGAAACAGGGTCTCACTCTGTTGCCCAGGGTGGAGTGCAGTGGTGCAATCATAGATCATCATAGCTTGGAATTCCCGGGCCCAGGCAATCTTCCAACCTCAACCTTTTAAGTAGATAACATCACAGGCCCATGCCACCGCAACTGGCTAATTTTAACATTTTTTGTAGAGATGGGGTCTCACTATGTTGCCCAGGCTGGTTTCAAACTTCTGGCCTCAAGTGATCTTCCCGCCTTGGCCTCCCAAAGTGCTGGGATTACAGGCATAAACCATGGTTCCTGGCCATAAACATTATTATTATTATTATTATTGTTGTTGTTGTTTAATGTAGATGGAGGGGTTTGGCCCAAACTGGTGGTCTGTCTCCTGGGGACCTTCCATAACTTAAGAGCCTCTTCCAGAATGTCCCCCGACACACAGGAGCCGGAGCACTCCCTGTGCTAGTAAAACTGGCCCGTGCCACTGCAGACGGCATTGCCAAAGTGGGGGGAGGGGAGGGGGACCACAGCCTGGGTTCTCTGAAGCTCAGGGTCCCAGGAGAGTTCAGAGGCTGCTGCTGATGGGGAGAGACACTCATCCCACCCTGTTTGCTGCTAAACCTACAATTGTGAACAGATTTCTAGATACCAAGTGGAACCATGACTGTATCGACAGGTAATGGGAAATCCAAGCTTTTCTTGCACCTCCATTTCCACCAAACTTCTCCAATGCTGTCCTATTCTGCACCCCACACCTGCTCTCCCCCAAATAATCGATCCCCTGCAGCCTCCAGCACCTTTCTCGCCTTCTCCTGAAGCTGCTCCCTAAAGATCCCCCTTGCCCAGTCTGATGCCACAACCCCCACAGCATCAGCATCCAAGGCAGGCCCATCAGCCATGTCCACAGCCTGCCGGGCCCCCACCCCACCCCAGCCCTCACTGACCCTCATCCTCCCCCTTCTTCACACCTTTCCAAGGGCTTTATCTCATCACCATCTCCCACTCCTCTTGCTGTAAGGACAACCCCTGGACTTCTCCTTTGTGGGCGTCAGCCTACCATCCTGTGGGAATTCCAGGAACTAGTTCAATGTTTATAAATAAAACCTATGAAGTAGCATAATACGAGGGTGGGCCACATAGAACCACTGACTTCTTTTCTTGCCAAATACAGATGTTTTTAAAAAATGAACACAATTTAGTATGGTGCATACTAGACATTTATGCATTACATAAAAGGGGAATGTTCTAACTTCAAAGAATCCAAAGACCATCATCTCAGAATAAAAAAGAGGCACCAAAATGGGTTACTGAAGTGAAATGGATGTTATGGGAAACTCGCTGTAATGCCCTTACAGTCCTCATTTTACCGCAGGCCAGGGAGAGAGATCATGGCAGGAGGCCAGCACTGGCCCTCGGATGGCGGCAGCCTCTCTCTTGTGTCAGCCCTTCCAAACTTCCCAGCTCCTCTCCACCAGCCCTCTGCCTTCCCCATCCTGCACCTGCTGGCCTCCTTCAAGACTCCCCAGGAAGCGGACTGGCCTCCCTGCTCCCTCTTCCCACTTTCTTCTCCCTGCACCATACCAGTCTAGCTCGTGGGTTGCTAAGAGTTCTTTTCCTAAATCACAGCTCTGGTAAGTATAGTGAGGGTTAAACATCCTGGACTCTGTCACTCAGTAGCTGGGTGATGCTGAGCAAGTCACTTAATCAATCTGAGCCTCAGTTTTCTCATCTACAAAATGGAGTTGATAACGCTACCTGGGAGAATGACGATTTAAGGCAGGATGCATGTAAAGGACTTAGGAGAACCCCTGGCACTGTGTAAGTGCTCAAGACATGGAGATCACTGTTATCATTCCTGCTATTTTCAAAGTCCTTCCTTTGATTCCCAGTGGCCTGCCAGGGGCTATTCTCCCCTCTTTGCTCATCACTCAAGGCCCTGCCTACCTTTCCAGTCACACCATCTGCTAACCTTATGCTAAGACTACCTTCCCCTTGGCCTCTGAGCTCCCGAGGGCGGGGGCTGGCTATATCTGCCATGGCAGCCCCTGGCACACAGGTTGCACATACTAGATGGCACGCTAAAGCTCTGCTGCTCTGAACAAGTACCAGTGAGACCCATGGCAGCCTTTCAGGGGAGGGATGCCGAGAAACCACCAAGGTGGGTCCAATCCCCACTGGCATCACGTTTTCTTTCTAGATCAGCCCTAACTGATTTGCAAGCAACCCCTCAGACTTTGGGTGAACAGCTAATAATGACAATTCTTCCAGCCTATAATGACATCCTATGCTGTGTCATATCTATCTGTTACATGTGCTTCTGAGCCCAGAGATGTTCAGTGACTTGTCTGCAGTCACACAGCATTTATGACCTAGTCAGGACTCTGTACACACTCCCAGGCCAAACTCTGTGTCCCCAGAATAGAGGTATACATGGATAGAAAACCAAGCTTATTCCAGATTACCAATTTATTGGTTTCCAATCTTCAAACCAAAGTCTATAAATCCCCATGCCAACCAGGAAGGAGTCATCTCCAACTGCCCAGCACCCTTGGGCCCCACTCTCTCCTCTTCTCCCTTCTCTCCCTCATCAGCCAGGGGCTTGGGCGAGGGAGGCAGAGCCTCATGGCTCCCACATCTCCCTCCCTGTGCTCTGCCTTGTTCATTTCACAGCTATGTCGGCACATCGCCTCCAAAGGCCAAGGAAAAAGAAACAGCATAGCCCAGATGCGGACAGTACTCTCCTATCTGTCACAGAGAAGAGAAGAGAGAAATAAAAGCTAACAAGACTTCCAAAAGCAAAATCCCCCAACCACCTCTCAGGTACCCAGCAGCTGTCAAAGTCAACACAGGAACCTAGCGAAGGGAGGAAAACCCATCCCCAATAAAACCCAGGCAGTTGTGGATCTGAGATTCGGAGACTGAGCACTGCCGCATTTCCAAGGGCGTGATGGGCGTCCTCGGTGGCACTTCTCTGCTAATGTACAGGTGGTCTGTCTAGACCGATGAACCAAGCCTGTCTTTGCTGAGTACTGAGTCTACCTTTTTTTTCATTATTATTATTTGGAGGGCTATTGAGATTCCCCTTGCTTCCTTATTTATGCAACTGGGAAATCACAGCACAGAGAGCTGCTTCCAAACTGAAGGCCACATGGGCCAATTTCAGATGGATAATTAAATATTGAACAAACGCTGAAATGCCTCTACTGAATTGGGATGGCTAAAAATAGCCACCCCGCCACTCCTAGAGCGGGCACGCGATACATGGGCATCTCGGCTGCTCATCCTCAAACCCCTCCTCCCTGCAACTGCCAAGCGCAACCTTCCCGGGAAACAGCAGAGGAGGTGGAGGGAAATAGACTCCCCAAATACCTACTTAATGGAAAACAAAACTTCAGCTCCCAGCAAGCTCTGAATGTTCCTGACCAGGAAATACTCTCCCTTTCCTGACATTTAACCAAGTGGCCCCGAGAGGGAGGTGCAGGGGAAATATCACAGCCATTGCCTTTCTCTTTAAAATAGTCACAAGGCTTCATGTCATTTCTAAAGCAAAACACGTATGCAGCCTGGTAGGTGAACGTGTGTGTGTCAAGTTCAACAGTACATGGGAGTTGAATCGCCATTCTCTCCCCCAAGAACACCCAGTGAGGAGCCTGGGCACTTCAGTTTCCATATCTGGGCTCATCTTGGGGAAAGCAACCAACTATGCCAACACCAAAACAGGATACAAAGGGATCTGAGCTCCAGATCTGGATTTCTCATGAACGTCTTTAGGTAACCACGGGCAAGAGGTCTTGGCTCTGTGGGCCTCAGTTTCCCCAGTTGTCAAGGGGAACAGTTGGCTCCTGGTACTGGAACCACAAGTACCCATCTCTCCAACCTCCCCATTCAGCAGCTGGGCAAATAGGCTCCAAGCCCCTCCCTGTATCCCCAGGGCTTATTAAGTATGGAATTAAATAGAAGGACAGAGATAGAAGAACTGAAACCTGAACAACTGAGATGAGGAGCATGACCTGGGTCCATTCCAGCGCTCTCTGAGTTGCAGCAACCAAGAAAGTTAGAGGGAGCCCTGGGGCTTCTGAGCATGAGCTTTTGAGTCCAGTGGCCTGGGTTCAAACCAGTTATTTCACCACCCTGAGAGGAAAATGCAGGGGAAATATCACACCCAGAGCTTGGTTTCCTCACCTGGCAAAGGAAACTAACAACAATAACCCCTACCTGCTAGGAGGACTAGAGAGCTGAGATGAGACATGAGGTAATCAGGGGAAGCTCTTGGCACGGGGCCAGGCACACATTCAGCTTGGTGAAAGGGAGCTGTTCTCTTCCTGATTATTAAAGGTGATGAGGGTGGGTCAGGAAGGACAAAGGCAAGAGGCTGACATTCCAGCAGATTCACTGGGGCCTGTGGCCTCCTTCAAGGACCTAGAAAGTTCTGGGGATTAGGCCTCAGCTGTCTGCCAGACTCCAGGGAACTCACACCAGGGGACTCTGAACCCTCAGCACTAAGGGCTTTGGTGGAGAAACATGGCTGAGGCCCTGAGACCTGTCACATGCCCTAGAAAAGGGCATGGTTGGCAGGACATGAGTGACAGCAGGATCCAGGAGGCAGGGGCAGGCCAGGGAGGTCCCACCTGAGCTATCCCAGGCAGGTGGAGGAGGCAACCAGATGCCAACGGGGCCCTCCCCTGCCTCCTTCCCAAGCTTTGACCAAGATTGTGAGAGACGATTGCCATGAACACCCAGTGGAGTCACTAGCTATGAAGGGAGGTGGCCTTCTCAAAGTCAGGGCCTGACCTCAGAAAGGTCTGCCTGCCCATGGATATCGCAAAGTGAATCTGAGGACCTAGAGGTGGGCAGAGCTGGTCTCCACCATTTCTGAGCTGTGTGGCTTTGAGCAAGGCTTTCATTCTCTGGGCTACAGTTTCCTCACCTATGAAATGAGGATAATATCAGTATCCATCTCACAGTGTTGTTCTGAACACTGCATAAGACAAGGCAAGTTCAGAGTTGAGCTCATTGCCAGGCACAGAGCAGGCATGCAGCACACAGGAGCTGTAATAAAAAGGAGCCATTTTTACCCACATTACACGACCTGAGAGGGAGTGAGCTCCCCAATCCTTGAGGTATGTAAGGAAGAGGAGGTACTGGAAAGGCTAGGGCCAAGCCCCGAATGAGAGATTGTGTCTCAGCAGAAAAAGAAGAAGAAACAAGGCAGAAAAGGGCATATTGATGATTTCACAGGTCTCATCCAAGGTGGAGGCAGAGAGCTAGGCCTAGGGCCCTTGCAGGGAACATTTGAAAACTGGGGAACCACAAAACACAACATTTGAAAACTGGGAACCACAAACCCCCCCCACCTCAGGGCTATTCTCAGGCTCGCCCAACTCATAGAGTCCAAGCTGTTGCCCCAGAGGCCTCTTGCAGACCTTATCAAAGCCAGGGTCCCGGCCAGGCGCCATGGCTCATGCCTGAAATTCCAGCACTTTGGGAGGCCAAGGCAGGTGGATCACCTGAGGCTGGGAGTTCAAGACCAGCCTGACCAACATGGAGAAACCCCGTCTCTCCTGAAAATACAAAATTAGCCGGGCGTGGTGGCGCATGCCTGTAATCCCAGCTACTCAGGAGGCTGAGGCAGGAGAATCGTTTGAACCCAGGAGGTGGAGGTTGCGGTGAGCCAAGATCGCACCATTGCACTCCAGCCTGGGCAACAAGAGCGAAACTCCATCTCAAAAAAGAAAAGCCAGGGTCCCCCAAGAAGTTACCCACCCCCAATGGTGCCACACAGGTCCTTACCTAACTATTCTCTTGGTTAGGAACCAGTTGTGTGAAACCATCCTCCTCCACCATGCAGGCAAGATATGAAGGCATGTAAAAGGGTTGCCTACAGGCACGGAGGAGGACCAGACCATCTCAAGAAAAAAACATCTGCAAAACCCCCAGCTCCCAACTAGGGCCTGGCAGGTGGCTGGACCCCTACAAAAACTCAGATGAAAACATGAATAACATAATCAAAACCCCTCATGGCTATGGGTATAGGCATTCCAAGGGGCAGCAGAGCAGGATTAACCCCCCTCAACAGATGGGGAAACTGAGGTCCTATGATGTGTCCAGTCATACAACCAGTTCGAGGCTGAGCTGGAAATAGAGCCCCTGCCTCCCACTAACCCCTGCTCTGTCTCCTAGAAAGAGCCCTGTGCCCTTGTGTACCCCAACAAGCTGGCCTCCCTTACAGACTGGGGGCTTGGCGAAGGCTGGGAGCACATGTGATTCATCTCCATGTGCCCCTGCACCCAAGCTGAAGCCCAGCACATAGTAAGTGCTTAAGAGGAGCTGGCTGGCTGAATGAAACGATCAGAACTTTATCCAGGGCTACAGGAAAATTTCTGTTTCTCCTAGCAGCCCTGGGGAAACAGGGGTCAGAGACAAAACTTTTCTTGGTGTGACTAGGTGGGGAGGCACCTTGCTTATGACACCCTTTTGGGGACAGGATCCCCCCAAATCCATGGGGCATGCCCAGCCTTCAGGTGGAGTCAGGGATACAGTGAGAAATGGCAAATGGCCCTCGCCCTCTGAAGGTCACTATTTCTAACCCACTTCCAGCTACCCTCCAGCTTCGTGCTCTACCCCCCACCAGAGCAGGTCTCACTCTGCCTGTTCTTCAGATGGGGAAACGGAAGCCCAGAGAAGGGTAGAGCCTAAGCCCCTTATTGGGTCAAACTAGGGAGACTGCAGACACTGTCCCTCACTCACAGCCCTACCAGGGACAAAGCCCTGCTCCCTTCCCCCAACCTGGCCAGCTGCAGAACCCGGCAGCACCAACTCTTCCTTGCACTTTTCTGTTTCTGAACAAATACACAGCCTGAGTTCTTGGTCATTTTCCTTCCATACTAGTGCCAGAGGCCAGAAAGGGTGTGGGGGCAAGAGTCTGATCCAGGCTGAGATGCTAGGCACCACCCATTCCTCTGAGGTCTGATGCTACCATACGATGGGACCAAGCCCCCAGATGGATGGGGAGACTGAAGTTCAAGGTCAGAAGGGACTGGCTCAAAGGCCATGGGGTAGCTCCCTCAGCCTGAGTTTCTCCCTGGGTGGGGCCCTGCCCTCAGCAGGTGGTTGTGGCTCTGGGGCAGAGTCAGGTGTCTGAGGCTTTAGTGGAGAGAGGGCAATGGCTGCCCCAGCTGCCTCCCACCAAGGAGGACAGGGTGCCTCCAGCCTCCACCCCACACCCTGGCTGCAGCTCTAACTAACTCCTCATCACTCAATGCCTTTAAAAAA
>NW_016807962.1:912300-918895 GCF_001698545.2 Rhinopithecus bieti
CCCTTCCCCACCCACCCACCCACGCAGCCCTCTTCCCAATCCACCCTCCTCCTCAACCCCAGTAGGAACTCTATCCTCAACACCCAAGTCGTTTTCCTTCTCCCTGACTGCGCAGTCTGTTCATTCTGTCCAGAGAGAGGACAGTAGCTCACCCTCAGCTTCAGCCTTAGTCCTGGGCACTGGCTTCTGGCCCTCACATGACCCTGTCACTGCTAGCCCCACTGACAACACGAGGTCATTGAGGCTTGGATAGGTAACTGGCTGAAGAACAGTTGTGTGCACAGCTGAGGCTTGAACCCAGATCTGACTCAATGATGCCCTCTGCCAAGGGAAATCCTATCCATTTTGTGAGATCCCATCCAAATGTCACCTCCTCTGTGAAGCTCTCCCTGATTTCCCCAGATATAACTTCTGTTCAGAGACAGTCTCCTCCCCACTCTCTGCAGGCTGTGAGCTCCTTTAAGGCTGGGACACAAAGCAGTGATCCTGTGTATGAGCTGGGGCTCAGGTGACAGCCCCTGACACATTGATTATCCCCTGCCCGGTCAGCTGAGCAGGAGTGGGACTCCCGTTACAGTCAGGGATGGAACTGGGCTGAGGTGAGAAGAGGGAAAGGTCACGCAGGGCATTTCTGAGGCAAGGGGGGGCGGGCGGAGGAGGTGAGGTGACGTGAGGTGGGTGCAGAAGGAGAGGCCCCAGGGTGGTCTAAACAGTACTGGGCATTTTCGCAGCTCCCATTTCTCAGTTTCTTCACTGAATCCTCCGCATATGGCAGGTCCATTTTACAACCAGGAAAACTAAACTCAGAAAGGGGAGAAATGACTTGCCCAAAGTCACAAAGCTTGAGCTCAGATTCCCAGTCTCCCAGACCAAGTCCAGGGGGAGGGAGTAAGTACAGAATTAATAGTATTAAGCCTTTCCCCAGGTCTTAGAAAGTACAAAATTAAATTGAAGGACAGAGATAGAAGAACCAAAACCTGAACCACTGAGACAAACCCTTTCCCCAGGTCTTTAGTACTCCCCCTGGGGGAGGGAGTACTAAAGGCTTAGTACTGTTAATTCTGTACTTACTAAGACTTCAGGAAAGGCAAGAGCGGGGGGATCACAGGCTTTGAGAGACCCTTGAGGACTGAACTACCAGCATACACCTGTGCATACCCTTAACCTCAGCTTGAACCCTTCTGTGCAGGGGGAACTCACCACTTCCTGAGGAAGCCCTGGACTGCACATCGCTGCTCAGTCCTGACTGTGGGAAAAGTCTTCCCCATTCTGGGGGAAGCAAATGAACACTGCCTGCCTGCTTCATTTACCCTCACACTGACAAGAAAACTAAAGTTCAGAGGCAGCTCAGCCCAGGTCACACATCGGCAGCCTGCAGGGTGGGAATGTGACCCCTGCATGGCATTTGTTGGCACAGGGCCCGGCTTCCCAATTTCAAGAAAACCTGATGGCGTCAACTCGGCCCAGGTCTCGGCTAAGGCGCCGTCTTTCTCCTCCCTTCCACCCCACGGGCACCCTCGGTGGGCCTGAACCTCTGCCCAGGACTCCAGCCTCCCCAGAGCCCCTTTGAAGGCCTCCTCCTCCCAGGGGGCTTCCCTCCCTCCCACTCAGCCAGGGAAGGAAGTCCTGGCCCCACCCGCCCAAACGCAGCCCCTGGATCACACGCATTTCCAGCCGAGGATCCTGTTACTGGAAAAAGAAAATGCTGCTCGCACCTCCCCCTCCGTCTCGTCCTGCCTCATGAGCTTGATGGAGAGAAACTTTGCAAAGGAGTTGGTGCCCACCCGCTCGAGGGGTCCCGGTTCCTTCCCTGAGGTCCACCCACTTGTCCCAGCACCCAAGAGTGGGGAGCCCCTTAAGTTCCTGGAAAGGGAAGAAAGAAGTCCGCGGCCAGGGCTGGGAAGACAAGGTGCGGGAAAGCCAAGATCCACCCTAGGTTACTTTATTGCTCAGCTGCTGAGTCAACTGAGGCACAGTGGGGTAGGAGGTCTGATCTGAGGTGCGGAGAAAGATTCCAGGCTCCCCTCTCCCTGCCTGTGGCTTAAGAGGAGACCCTAGAGCCTTGGGTTCCCCCGGAGAGAGGAGTACTAGGCAGAAGCTGGGGGAGTGGGGGGACTGGCAGACTCAGGAAGGGGCGGATGAGAAAAACCCCCGGCAAATGGCTGGAAGGAGGATGCCGGTCCCTAGCATCCCAGGGCATCAGGTGGCTTAGTGGCCTTGGGAGGGTCTAGGGGTCGGGGTCGGGGTGGCGCCTACCCCTGGCAGGCCGGGTCCGGCTGCGGGAGCGGCTCCTCTGTCGCTGCAACCGGGGCCGCCTCAGCAGCCGGTAGTAGTAGGAGGACCTCCCGGTGCTCTTCCTGGCGCTGCCGCCCGCGGACATGCTGCCGCCCGCCGGGCACCGGGCCGGGCCTGGGCGCGCTCACACGGGCCCCATCGGCCGCTCCGGACCGCCCGGCGGGCTCACACGGGCCCCATCGGCCGCTCCGGACCGCCCGGCGGGCGCCCCTGCGTTCTCCTGCGCTCGCCCGAGCGGCCGCCAAGGCCCAGGCTGCCCCACAAAGTCGCTCAAACTCCTCCTCCGCCTACTGCCTACTCCCGCTCCCAGAGCAGCCGGCCCCGCGGCGGGGGCTGGGGACCAGGAGGCCGGGCTGGCACCGGCCCGGAAAGTCAGTGCGGGAGAAATCCCGGCCTGGAGTCAGCGGGACGAGGCGGCCCGGAGTTTCCCCGGGACCCTAGATGGGTCCCCCCGAGGGTCCTGGCTCCTACCCCCGCGCCCGAGGGTTCGACCGTCGACCTGAGGGCGCACCAGGCACCCAATCCCGCCAGCGCGGGTAGACAGTGCACACCTGCTTGTGCGCCCTCCGGAGCCCAGGGCAGGATGCACGCTTGGGGACCGTCACCTTCAATTAGTGTGCGTTCCTGCCCCAGGCTCGCTGGGCTGAGAAAGGACCCTGACTGCTCCGCAGGCCCGGGCCCAGCCAGGTTGAAAGACTTCCCTGTGATGCAGGATACTTGCCTCTTCTTTACATTTTAAAGGTTGTCCCGTCTGATACACATGTCATTTTTATATAATTAAAATTATGGTGTGTGTTTCAAGCACTCAAAGCACTGAAGGCGGGGCAGAATAATCCCTACCCTACTGTAGGGACCAGAAACTCAGGGTGGCATAAGGAAAGGTGCCAACTCCCTCTATTGCACTGGCTGAAAAGCTTTCTCCAAGTCACTCCTCAGCTCAAGAACCTTCCATGGCTCCCCAGAGCACAATGGCAATACGTCTAAACATCCTTCCTTGTTATTTGGACCCCAAATAATGTTGCCCCAACCAAAGTCCCCTCCAGCCTCACCTTCGCTCTCCCTAATTCTCACTTCTCTTTGCTGTGCTGCCAGCAGGAACTGCCTTCTTGGCTATTTTCTCCACCTGATCAAAGTCCACCCTTTCGGGGCCCAGTTCCTTCACCCTTCCCTGACCATGGCCCACAGTGATCTCTCTCTCTCCCCGCCCCTTATCCCTTTAGCAACATTCGTCGTTTAAATTATTAAGACACCTGCCTGAGCTGCATCCTTTGAAGTACAGAGGGGGAAACTGAGGCCTTGGCAAGGAGGTCTTGCCTCAGCCACATGGAAAGTGGCAGAGGCAAGTGGTCTTAGCCTGGGGCTCTCAACATTCAAACTTAGGGGTGGGGGGTGGGTGTGAGTCACCACAGGTGCCTGAGGCCATCTTGGGGGTCTTATTCCAGAACAGTGGGAGAAAGGTGGGTCCCTGGAGGGCACCGGGCCATCTGGGCAGAAATCCAGGCCGGGTTTTGCACGTCACAGAGGAAGCCCCCTCCCTAGCCCTCTCAGCCAGCAGGGAGGGCCCCTAGTCTGGAGGAGCCCCTCTCACAGCTGGAAGCCAGGCGCCTTCCCTGATGGTGTTACTCCAGTCTGGGAAGTCCGGAGCCGTCAGCTGCCCTGGTCCGGAGCCGTCAGCTGCCCTGGTCCCCTCTTCCAATCCGATGGGGAAGATGGAAAACCAGGGTGCCCAAGAGGACACTCTTAGCCTCCCCTTCAGGTTAGGCCAGGGGTGCCCAATCTTTTGGCTTCCCTGGGCCAAATTGGAAGAAGAATTGTCAGGCCACACATAAAATACACTCACTAACCACAGCTGATGATAAAAACAAACAAACAAACAAAAAACACCTCATAATGTTTTAAGAACATTTATGAATTTGTATTGGGCAGCATTGAATGCCATCTTGGGCCACATGCAGCCTGTAGAGGTTGCAGGTTGGACAAGCTTGGAGGCATTGCCCTATCTCCTTTCCACAGCAGACATGGTGCAGAAATGTCTTTGAAAAGAAGCTCCTGGACAGAGCCCACACGCAGTCACTCAGTCCCCAGGCAAACTGGGGACCTTCTTAGCATGCATCCTCCTCTGGCCAAACGGCCAGAACCCAGTTCAGCGCCTCCTCACACAGGTGGGGCTCCGAGCGCCACCTGTCCACACTTTGGCACTTCCAGGGGTGACTAACCTCCACAGCCAGGTCCACAGGTTCTGGGGGTGAGGGACTCCCACCCAGGAAGTCCTGCTTAGGGCCAGGGCAACGCTGCTGCTCCCAGGGCCTGAGTTCATCTGGCCCATTTTGTTTCCCAAAGCAGGAACCCTCTGATCAGCCAGGTACTAGTCCACCCTGGAGCGGACGGGAGGCTCACAGTCAACTCACTGTTATCAGTGGTGTGGGCAAGTGGTCTTGGCCTGGGCCCTCAACAGGATGTCTGAGGAGTATGTGTGGAGGGGAGAGGGAGCAGTGACTTGGAACTCAGGACCTCATCTGTAAACACAGTTGGGCTCCAAAGGTCTGGCATGGTCTCCCCGCTTCAGCTTTTCAAGTTCTTCTCTGTGCCTTAGTTTCCCTACCTACAGGGAGAAGCTATGGACCCCCAATCCATCTGCCTTGTGGAGGAAGGAGGGTCAGCTAGTGAAATGGAGGAAGCTTGTGCATTTCTGCCCTTGGGACGGGAATGGGCATCACCAACCAGCCCAGCCGAGCATCTCCATGGGCCTGGGGCAGGTACTCACCGGGTACTGAGTGGGAAGGGGGCAGGGCCGGAGCTAGATGAGAAAGGGCCCAAGCTCCGTGGCCCTCCTCCTGGCCCAGGACCAGAGCAGATAAAGGCTGCTCCCTGCACAGCCCAGCAAGGGACCTGGAATCAATCTTGCTGGGGAACTAGCCCCCCATCTGCTGCTCCCACCTCCCACCAGCGCCCCTGTGGTTTCCTCCCTCTGATCAGGAGAAGCCCACTTCCAGTGCCCATCACCACCATTACTACCACTGCTTCCTGTGACAGACCAACAGATCGGGCTTTCCAGCCCTGCCGATGTGAGAGCCTTAGTACCTACAGGGCTAAATGTCTGTCTGGTCTTATTCTCCTACTCCAGAGGGGCTCCTGAATAGGCCCGGCTCCCACCTCTCCCATGTGCTGCTTTAGGGGGGATAGGGCTGCAGCCCCCAAATCACCCTCGCTCAGTGAACAGGCATATTTCTAGGTTTCCCTCGAGACACTCAGTTCAGTGGGTCTGGATGGGGCCTGGAAACATGCATGTTTAGTGAGTAGGGGCGTGGGTACTGGGACTGGCTAAATCAGATCTGATTCAACCCCACCAACAGCACCTTCACCCTCCCCTCAAAAGCCTCCCCAGGCAAACTCTCAGAGACCAAGCTGTGCCACAAAGCGACCATCTCCCGCTTGTACCCCAACCCATTCCAGAGCCCTTGGTCATCCTCCAAACACTCTTTCCCACCACCGGTCTTCGCCCTGTTGGTGGGACCTGGACAGCTGCCACAAAGTTCTTCCCTCTGCACCCACCTGGTGAATTCCTGCTTACCCTTCAGGACCCAGCTCAAGCATCCCCTCCTTTATTTTATTTTATTTTAAAATTTTTTATTTGCATAGGTTTTTGGGGAACAGTTGGTATTTGGTTACATGAGTAAGTTCTTTAGTGGTGATTTGTGAGATTTTGGTGTACCCATATCCCAAGCAGTATACACTAAACCCAGTTTGTAGTCTTTTATCCTTCACCCCCTTTCCACCCATTCCCCAAGTTCCCAAAGTCCACTGTGTCATTTTTCTGCCTTTGCATCCTCATAACTTAGCTCCCACTTATGAGTGAGAATATACAATGTTTGGTGTTCCTTTCCTGAGTTACTTCACTTAGAATAATATTCTCCAATTCTCATCCAGGTTGCTGGGAATGCCATTAATTCATTCCTTTTTATGGCAGAGTAGTATTCCATCATATATATATATACACATACATATATATATACACAGACATATATATGTATGTGTGTGTATATATATGATGGAATAAATAAAGGTCTGGTCTTATTCTGCCACCTCCAGAGGGGCTCCTGGATAGGCCCAGCTCCCACCTCTCCCATGTGCTTCTTTAGGGGGAACACGGCTCCAGCCCCCAAATCACCCTCACTCAGTACCCTATAGGTACTGAGGCTCTCACATCAGCAGGGCTGGAAAGCTTAATCTGTATGTATATGTGTGTGTATATATATATTTCATATATATTTTTATATATATTATATATATTTCATATATA
>NW_016807962.1:919176-960376 GCF_001698545.2 Rhinopithecus bieti
TATATATATTATATATATTTCATATATATAATATATATATCGCAGTTTCTTTATCCACTCATTGATTGATGGGCATTTGAGTTGGTTCCACATTTTTGCAATTGCAAATTGAAGCACCCCTCCTTTAAAAGTCTACTCTGACTCCAAGGACAGATACCCCCCGCCAGCTCCTGGTATACCCCACTAGTCAGTTTGAATAATGGGGACACAGGAGGCTACTTGTGATGACCAGGGAGGGATGGACCCAAAAAATTCCCCTCTGGGCAGAAAACCATCAGCATCCCTGCTGGAAAAGCAGCAGTGGGTGGCATCAGGGCTGGGCTGAAAGTCAAGGTACATCATGGGCCAGGCCAGGGTTGGGTCAGCAGGGTCACCAGATGCAGGGGAGGGAGGCTAGCCCAAGGCAGTCTTGAATCCCTCTGGGGTGTCAGGGTTGAAGTCAATGAGAAAAGATTAAAAAATTTTAAAAAAGCGTATTGCCAAAATTACCTTTGAAAAGCCTTAAACTGCCCATAAAGCATAGTTTTTCCTCCAGATCACCCATTTCTGCAGCTGAGCATAAAACAGAAGAGCACAGCCTTCAGCAACAGGCCATTCTGTACAGGGGGGATGATAACAGCAACCACAACCAGTTGTCTTCAAACACCAGCCTCCCCCAGGGGAAGAGAGATGGTCATGCGTGGGGCACTACAGAAACCCAAGTCTTCTTAACAGAGGAGGGTTACAAGTTTGACCTCGAGAGGTTTGAGGGTAGAGTTTAGGTTTAATCCTAATCATGGTAGCTGAACTGCATCTAGCGTGCACTATGTCCCAGGTCCTGTTCTTAGCATTTTACCCACATCATCTCATTTAATTTCAGAATAATCCTAAGAAGCAGATGGTTATTTCTTTCTCCAAAAGAAATGTCAAGAGGCAGAACGAGGGTAGGTGAGTTCCCTAAAGTCACAGGGCTTGCACTAGGAGGCAAGATTTGAACCCAGGGGGCTGAAAGGAGCAAAGATCGTAAGGTTGAGCAGTACGGAATGCAGAGACAGGGGAGTGGAAACAGTCTGGAACTTTCTTTAACAGCTAGCTTTGTCAAGGGACAGGAGTAGGCTAGGGGCGACAGGAGTCCTGACAGGGGAAGCATCGGAGCCCACACCAGTCCCCACACAATGGGTGTCTGGAAGGCTCAGAGCTGTCAGGTTTCCTGTTGGGACGAGGGTGGGTGGTGGTGACCGGTGAAGTCCCCAGCCAGGCAGTCCTGCACACATCCGCCTCCAAGGACAGTGTCAACCTTTCAGTCTCTGGAGCTCTGGGCAGGGGTGGGGGTGGGGGAACAGGGGACACTCATGGTTAAGGTCATGGCCTCTGCCCCAGGAGGTGGCCTGTCTGGCAGGCAATGACGACTTCCTGCATCCACTGTTCATCCAGGAATAAGGCTAGGAGCAGGATCTTCACTAGGAAGAAGGGGGAGACTGGGGCCAGGTCACCCCATTCGAGGAAAAGCATAGACAAGCCCCATGAGGTCACGCTAAAGCACTCCAGGCTGGCCAGGCGACCACCGCTGCCACTGCCCCCCTAGACTTTCTCACAAAGGCCACTGATATATTTAATGACATGACATCCTTTGCAGAAAACGGTGCAGTCAGGGACAAGATGACCCCAGGCTTGGATGGCTCTGCCCCTCTCAACACAGGCGGAAGTTGGGGACCAGTCAAGCGTGGACATCTGAACACACACAGACAGAGCCTCAGGGAGTGTGAGTGCTTTTCCAATCAAGTCACCCAGGGCTGGGCCGAGGGCAGAGCCCTCGGGAGAGGCCAGGGCTCTAAGAGGGGGTCACCATGTGATATCTCTGGGTCTCAGGTTTCCACGTGTTAAATGGAGATGAGACAGCTCTGCTCAGCTCACCTCCAGATATTCCATCAGGATCTAAAAATCTCCCCATTCCCCAAACCGCCACCTATAGGTCCCCTCCTGTCCTCCGGAAGCCCAGAGAAGAGGACACGCACATCTCCCTCGTACATGTCGGCAGCCTGTCATAAAGCCCCGGAATGTCTGAGGTAGAAGGAACCTTGAGAGAAACTGATGAACTGGGGAAGCTGAGGCCCTCAAAATCAGCTGCTTGCCCAGAGGACCCTCCCTAACACATGGCAAGCCAGGATCTGGCATCAACTCTGCAACCAACGAGGGTCTGGCTGACTCTCTCACCCCAGCACAGAGCAGTCAGGGTGGGGCAGTATCTCTCCCTGAAGATGGGAAAGTGAGGCCAAGGGAAGGAGCGACTCACCCAGGGTCACACATGGGGCTGGGGATTAGGGTGGGCTCCACCTTGGAACCTAAATACAGCCGCCAAGACCACCTCTCCCAGAATGCCTGCTGCCTTCTGCCCACAGGAGCCCTGGGCTTCCACTCCACACTGGCTGCCCTGAAGTTGAGGGCTCCAATCCTGTGGCCCGGGGGAGACTAATCCACTCTCCAGGCCCCAGCCCCAGCCCTCTTTCCTCACCCCAACCCTAGCAGCCAGCATTTCAGCCCAGATGGCCAAGCCTGGAGCCACTCTCTCTGTGTACTTCCTCTCCCTGCCCTGACCCAGAAACGCTGCCAAGCTCCAGGTGGGCCTCGGGCCCCAGTGAGGCCCACACTCCCTCCTTTCTCCCTGGCCCAGGCCTGGGGCTGAGGTTCCAGGTCTCTGGGCTTCCTCCTCCCCCTTCAGTATGGGCCCAGACAGCTCCGCACCCACTGGGGAACCAGAGGGGGTGGCATATGGTCCCAGTGTGAGGTCAGTGAGTCCCCTCCCTTCTCAAGCAGGCCTGCCTGGTCATCTGTGAACCATTTCGTAGCTGGCACTGGCCTAGGTTCCAGGGGAGGGCCCTACTCAACTCCTGCAGAGCCCACAGAGGAGGGGGGCTGAATGGGCCCCGTAGTCAGCTCTTAGGAAGCCCCCATCCAGGTGGGGCATTTGGAGTGATGAGCCTTGCCCTCTTCGCTGTGTGACCCCATATCAGTGCCTCACCTCTCTGTGCCTCCATTTCCTAAGGTGTAAAGGGGTATACAAATGTTTTGTGAGGTTGTGGAAGAGTCAAATAACATAGTGGATCAAAGCCTTGTGTATAAACTGACAAGCAGCTTCCCCTCCTGGCTCTTTTCTTTTCTCTTTTTTTTTTTTTTTTTTTTTTTGAGACAGAGTCTTGCTCTTGTTGCCCAGGCTGAAGCGCAATGGCGCGATCATGGTTCACTGCAACCTCCGCCTCCCAGGTTCGAACAATTCTCCTGCCTCAGCCTCCTGAGTAACTGCGATTACAGGCATGTGCCACCATGCCTGGCTAATTTTTGTAGAGACAGGGTTTCGCCATGTTGGCCAGACTGGTCTAGAACGCCTGACTTCAGGTGATCCACCTGCCTCAGCCTCCCAAAGTGCTGGGATTACAGGTGTGAGCCACTGCGCCCAGGCTTTCTTTCCTTTCTTTTCTTTCTTTACTTCTTTCTCTTTCCTTCCTTCCCTCCTTTCTCCATCCTTCCTTCTTTGCTTCCTCTTTTTTTTTTTTTTTTCTTTTTTTTTTGACAAGGCCTCTCTCTGTTGCCCAGGCTGAAATGCAGTGGTGGGATTATAGCTCACTGCAACCTCGAGTGCTTGGGCTCATGTGACCCTCCTGTCTCAGCCTACCGAGCAGCTAGGACTACAGGCATGTGTGCCACCATGCCTGGCTAATTTTTTAACTTTTTGGTAGATACAGGGTCTTGCCATGATGCTGAGACTGGTCTTGAACTCCTGGCCTTAAGTGATTCTCCCACCTTATTGTCCCAAAGCACTGGGATTATAGGTTTGAGCCACCACGCCTAGCCTTGGCTATTTCTTTTCTCACTAATTTGTGGATTCGTTGAGAGGACAGTCCAGAGCTGATCAGTATAGCTCCCAGTCCAGAGCAGGCTCTTAGCAACACTGGGAGAGATGATGGCAACATTCGAAAAAAGTGGCTGAGCCTATCTGACCTGGAGTCAGCACTGAGAGAATCTGGAAGAGGGAGAAGTCCTGGAAGACTGCCTGGAGGAGGAGACACTGGCATGGAGCTAGACGACTGAGTAGGAGTTGACTGGGTAGAGAGCAGAAGAGTATATTCTTGGAGGGAGAGACAGCATGAGAAAAGCCCCAGAGATGGAAATGAGCAAAGCATGTACTGGAGACAGTGGGTAGAATGGTGAGGCTGGAGCAGAGGATACAGTGGGGACTGGGGAGCAGGCTATGTGAAGGGTGAGATCAGGGAGAAGAGACAGGGAGATAGATCCAAGTTGGGGTGAGGCCCAGGCAGCTTCTCCAGAAGGGAAGAAGAGATGTGGTAAGGACAGAACTCTGGTGGGAGATCTGGGCTTGAGGCTTAGATTTGTCACTGTGTGGCTGTGCAACCTTGAATAAGTCACAGTGCCTCTCTGATCCTCCCTCTGCAACCAGGAAAGAAGTGGCTGGCTCCTTACGGCAGGCTTATAGGTGTGGGGCTGGACTGGATGCCATTAACTACATTGGGAGCATTCAGAAACAGATTCCAGGGTGCCCCTCCCAGCATTCCTGAATCCAGATTTTGATGGGTAGGACCAAGGAATCTGTATTCTTAAAAGAGCTTTCTAGTGGTTTTCTTGGGGAGCCACTGGCTAAGATAGTTCTGGACTCAGCTTGATACCTTTTCAATCTCTGAATGTGCCAAACATGGTCCCTCCTTAGGGCCTTTGCATCTCTGGTTCCTGCTACCTCATTCCCACAAACCCTAGATCTTCAGATGGGCAGCCCCTTCCTGTCATTCAGGCCTCAGCTCAAATGTCACACCCTCAGAGACCTTCCCTAGACATCTTATCCCAATTGCCTTTGCCCCAGTCTCTCCATGATATCCCATGGCCCTGTTTTATTTTCTTCCACTTATCACTTCCTGAAACTATCTAATCTGTGTATTCAGATGTTCATTAATTTGTCTCCCCAAACTTTAATGAGGACAGGATCCCTGTGAGTCCAGTTCACAGCCATATGCCCAGTGCATAGAATAGCACTCAATAAATGTGTGATGAACGAGGTGAATGAAGGGAGCTGGGCTCAAAGTTCCTGATCTTTTCTTTCTTTTCTTTTCTTTTTTTTTTTAAGAAAATAAGCTGTGGTTCCAGCACTTTGGAAGGCCAAGAGAGGAAGATCACTTGAGCCCAGGAGTTTGAGACCAGCCCTGGCAACATAGTGAGACCCTGTCTGTACACAAAAAAAAGCCAGGTGCGGTGGATCACGCCTATAATTGCAGCACTTTGGGAGGCCGAGGCAGGTGGATCACCTGAGGTCAGGAGTTCAAGACCAGCCTGGCTAGCAACGGTGAAATCCCATCTGGAAGCTGAGGCACGAGAATTGCTTGAGCCCGGGAAGCAGAGGTTGCAGTGAGCTGAGATTGCACCACTGCACTCCAGCCTGGGCGACAGAGTGAGACTGTCTCAATAATAATAATTTAAAAAATTAGCCAGGCATGGTGGTGTGTGCCTGTAGTCCCAGTTACTCGGGAGGCTGAGGTGAGGGGATTGCTTGAGCCAGGGAGGTTGAGGCTACAGTGAGCTATGATTGTGTCACTCTACTCCAGCATGGGCATCAAAGGAAGACCCTGTCAAAAAAAAAGAAAGAAAGAAAGAGAGAGAGAGAGAGAGGAAGGAAGGAAGGAAGGAAGGCAGGCAGGCAGGCAGGCAGGCAGGCAGGCTGGCTGTGGGACCAGGAACAACTGATCTACCTCTTGGAGCCTGGTGTGACACATGGATGGCAGGCTGGAAAGTTTATTTTTGAGTGGCAGCTGAGGATGGTCAGGAGGCCAGGGTGCAAATCCTGACAGTGAAGGAGCTGGCACAGAGTTTGCACTCGGTGACTAAATGAATGGATGAATAAATGCCTTCACTTTGCTATGTGCCTTTGAACAAGGCTCCTCTGGCTCACAGCCCCAGCCTCCCCTCCTACAAAATGGGGTTGGCCTGGGTAGGTGTTCAAGGCCATTGGGTATTGACACTCAGAGCCTCTGTGTCCAGTCTGGAACATAAATGGGAGCCACAGCTGCTGTTAGAGGAGAGGCAAGCACTGCCGGAGCCACGGTTCTCACATTTACTGGCCCTTCCTGAGGATCCCACCTAGCCCATAGCTGGCATCCTAAGGCCGTGTAGGTGGGAATTACATGGAGCTTCTGCCATCCTCATTCCTCACATCCCCTTGGGAGTGAGAACAGTCCTGCCCCCATCCTGGGAAGAGCATTTTGTCTGGAAATTCTACCAGGGAAACGAGGAAGGGTTGGGCCCCTATAATTTCTGCACCTGCTCAAACAGGAAGTAGCAGAAAGTTTGGGGCCAAGAAAAACAATTTCAATGTCATCCTGGAAATCAGCATCCCCCGTAGCTAGGGACTCACCCCATCCCAGGAGGAGCTCTCTTGGCAATTAATGATTAACATAGACAGATGGAGTATAAAGAGGGGATGGCCCAGGACCCACCCTTTAGCCTGTCACCAAAGGCTTAAGAGGAAGCAAAATTCACCTAGTCTTGTCTGGCATACCTTTGGTGACAGGGAGCTCACTACCAAACCAGCCCCCCATTGCCCTGAGAAAGTATGAAAGTGAAGCTGCCTTCCCACAACTGGGAACTGCAGAAGGCCTCAAGAGATCTAGTGGTCAGGCCACTCTCAAGTCAGAGGTCAAGAGGCTCAGGACTGGCCCCACCCCACCCCGTAGGCCTGCCCACAGGTTCCCAGCAACTGAGGAAACTGTAGCAGGCAAAGTAAGGAAGGGCCAATTGGAGAGCTGGGGCTGGAGTTTAACCTGCAGCCCAATCCCTAGTCCCTCCTGACTCTGATGCTGGACTTGGGGAGGGGCCAACCTCTGACTGATCCTCATTTAAAAGCCCAGAGGACATGGTGTGGGGGGAGGCGGGGAGGCCTGAATTCACCCCAATCCCACTGAGAGTCCTGGGGAGGCAGCCTGGGTGACAGAGGCTCTGTCCTCTTCCCCTGCAGCCTCTGCCCCTGGGAAGCCGTAAGGAAGTTTCACAATGTTCTGGGCCTGCTTTCTCTGACGTCGCATTTCTTGTGTCCTCCTGGTGCTCCCTCTCTCATTGTCGCCCCCCTGACACAGGCTCCCATGCATGAACAGACCCGCCTTCCCACCCAAGCCCATACCTGCCTCTCCCCAACGGTGGGCTCTTTGTAGATCCCCGCTGCCCAGCCCAGGCCCACACAGCAGCGGAGAGCCCTCAGCAGGTGCTGATCCGCACTGCCCCCTGCTGGGCTATGGAGCCCTAGGATAAAGTCCCCCTTGCCCCAGGCATCACCCAGGACTCCCAGGGATCCTGGGGTTATGCCCAGGGTGGACCCCTGAGTGGCATGGCATAGGGTTCCAGTCTCCTAGGCAACTTGGGCCAGCCTACCCCCATGCCTTCTGGGCCCCTGATCTCCTGGTACAAAGAAGGGGATGCCCAGAACTTCAGATCTCGGATTTTAAGACGCTTCAGTCCCCTGGGATGTGGGTCAAAGTGCAGACACTTGGGCCTACCCGGCAGAATCTAGGTTAGCCAGTCTGGGGAACAGCCCAGGAGTCTGCATTTTTCATCAGCAGGCAGTGGGCCCACAGGTGATTCCAAAGCATGTCATCTGTGGGCCGCACCGAGCCTCACTCGCCCACCTGTTGCTCTCTCTCAGGCTTTGAGACCACAGCCCCCGATAAAGATCTAAATCTGCTTTGTCCAAACTGCAGCCTGTTCCTTTTCTTCAGCACCCCATGTCCTGCAGGCAGGGAGGGGTTATAAACCTCATGGTACAGATGGGCAAACTGGGGCCCAAAATGGAGAACACCCAGTTTGCACAGTCCCTGACCCACAGTGAAGCCCCTAGCTTCCACCTCCCTCTGCAGGCTCCCCATGTGGTCTGGATTCTGGGGCCCAGCAGGTCATCTAGGGCCAGGCAGCAGCCGTGACTGGCACCCTTTGTCCTGGTCCCTGTGTCCTCTGACCTCAGCAGGTCCTGGGCTGATTAAAATATCCCCTTACAGCTCTGATAGGCATGGTATCCCCTTACAGGGCAGAGAGGGACATGGTCCCATCTGAGGCAATACAGCTAGCTTGCTGCTGTGCTCTGACCACCCTCGGGAGCTGCACACTGCTAGCACAGGGAGATTAGAGGACTTTGGCCTGAAGGGTTTGCGGAGACCTGCTAGGAGAAAGCAAAGCTCAGAGAGGGGAGAGTTGCCCAAGGTCACTCAGTGCATACTTATTAATCCCAATTCAATGTTTCCCCTTTGTCAGACAGTGTCAATTCAGTGAGTCCTTCTAATGACCCAAAGCAGTGAATCCTGTTACTCTCCCATTTTACAGGCACAAGAGTTGATTAGCGGCAGAGACAGGATTCAATCCCACACAGCCTTGACTCTAGTCCTAGCCTAGAGTAGTGGTCAGTGGATATGGCCCCAGCCCTACTTCTGTCTCCCCTCTTACCACACCCTACTCCTATCCCTTCCCCAGTCACCCTGGACCCCAGCCCTCCACTGCTTCTTTCCTTTGTGTCTTTGCTCCCATGATTCCCATCTCCTAGGATACAGGATATGGGCTGACTTTGTAGACTCGGAGCCTGCTCTGTGAAGTGGGCTCTTTTGAGCTCCAAATTCCAGCTTGAGGCTGTCCACCTCATCACCTTCCCTGACATCTCCCAGAACCAGGGCATCGCCATTGCTACCTTTGGGGACCTCCATCCCCCCAAACTGTCCCCCCAAATCCTCCGCTGCCTCTTCAGTGTGGTTCTCCATAAAACAGCCAGAGTGAAATCTGAAACACAGCCCCTGCCCTGGCCGCCCTGGCCCTACTGGCCTTTGGCCACTCTTTCTGGCTCATCTCCCCTGCCACAGCTCTCTTGAGCCACCTGGCTGACTCCCATTCACTCTTCCTTTCCAGAAAAACCACCACTCCCCTCTCCCAATTCACTGCCTCCTCCACAGCCCTCCTGCAACACTCTCCCTGAACTCCGTGCACCTTTCCTCCAGGGAGTCCACTGCTTTGTGCAATGCCATACAGGCCTCCCTCAGTATCCCAGGGGTATTGGATCCAGGATACCAAAATCCAATCAGATATCAAAATCCAAGTCCCTGACATTAAAATATAGCATACGTATACCCTCCTGTATATTTTAAATCATCTCTAGATTACTTATAGCTAATACAACGTAAATGCTATGGAGATCGTTGTATTGTTTAGGTAATGATGACACGAAAGAGTCTCTACATGTCCAGTACAGATGCGATTTTTTTCTATCTTCAATCCTCGGTTGGTTGAATCCACAGATGCAGAACCCGTAGATTCGGAGGGCCGACTGCATATTTTTTGATGATTCATCTCACATCTGTCTCTCCTGGCACACTGCTCTCCCTGAGGGTCATAACCCAGTGCCCAGCTTGGCACTGTCACACAACAGCTGCCAATGGGGGGGGGGTGTCACCATTGAGTACATAGGAAGTGTGCACATCAGAGCCTCACTTCGGACCCCTGGGCCTCGTGCATCGTGAACCTGCCAGGCTCACAGCAAAACACGGTCAAATGCCTTCCGTCCCCACCCCAAACAAGTCACTGCTCAGGACTTCTTAATTTTCCTCCCCACAGGTTGCAGGGCTTCTCATTCTGTGATTTATAGCCCATCAAATAAATTTCCCTATTATCTTTCACATGCAGCACTCAGCCTCTCTGCCATTTAATAATATATTTGGCTCGCTGGGCCTCTCCCGGGAGAAATCTAAGGCTTGGCTGCAATTCGGGGGCAGGCAACGTGGAATTCCAAGGGCTCATTTCAGAACCAAACCTTCAGCAGGTCTGAGCCTCCTACTCAGGGGCTAACTGGGCAGGGTCCCAATCCCTCTCCCCTCCCTTTCTCCAACAGAGAGACCATTGGCTGAGTGAGACGTCTCAACGTCCACTGGAGCTCTAGTGCCCTGTTTTAGAGCAGGAGAGACCCTGCTTCTTCCCCTACTAGACTCGGTGGTTTACTCCACAGCCATGATCTCAATCTACCTTTCCAATTCCCCAAGCAAGGCAGGAACCCATTGGAACCGTTTCACAGACGAAGTAGCTTCTCTGAAATATACGGAGGTTGCCCCAGCCCTGCACATTCCACGGGTGCATGCTAGGTTCAGATGCAGCCAGCAGAGAGTTCAAGGGTATCCTCTGTGCCAGGCACTGCACCCAGTGCTTGACTTGAATCGTCTCATTGCATCCTCACAAAAGCCTTCAGAGAGAAAAGGTGCTATTATGCCCATTTTACAGATGGGGAAATTAAGCCTCAGAGACAACAAATTTCCCTAGGCTCCTCCAGGAAGCAAAAGCAGCTCCCTGGGGGAAAGTCTTACTGGAATGAAGCATGAGAAGGGAGAAGGGGCTGGAGGTTACAGAGAACTCACAGCTTCATGCAGAGCCCTGCATTACAAAACAAAGTGTCTAGAAGGAAAGGAGAGCTCAAGGCTTTAGGATCTGACAGTCCAGGGCATAAATCCTACCCCTGGGGGTTCTCAGTTCTGTGACCTAGGCCAAGTTCCCTAATCTCTCTGGGTCCAAACTCCCCACTCTGTAGAATCTGAATACTATCCTCCCAGAACTGTTCACAAGACTTGAATGAGACTGCACTCAGGAAGCTGCCTGGTAAACTGCCCAGTCCTGCGCCATGTCATTTTGGCTTGTTAGAACAGAGGAATCAAGACATGGTGTAAAGACATGCAAAGACTCCTCCAGACAGACATGGGACTGGCAGCTCAGAACCATGTGGGGATCTGGGCAGAAGACGAGGGCTCCTCCTCAGCCCCACGTACCCACAGGCCAAGCTGCTTACCTCACTCTGGTACCAGCCACCTCCTGCCCAGGCTGGGGAGAAACAAGACGGCCCTCCTGCTCCCGAGAGCACAGGTCCCAGCGTTGCTCAGCTGGGGAGGGCGGCAAGGACTGGGCGTAGGGGCATTCCAGGCTAGCCCAGGCCAGGCTTCCCGCCTCTCCTCCCACCCAGCCACCAGGTCTGCTTCCCTCCTCCCTCCTGCTCCTGAAAGTTTCTGCTTCCACTTTATAGTTTCCATGGCAACCACTTCTCTTCCTTTGATTGTTTCCTTCTTCTCAGTCACTTTGCCATCTTATGCTAAAAGGAGAATAAAAGCAGGCCAGAGCAAGAGGTCTGGCCAGGAGGAAGAGGATGGACAGTGACAGGGCCAGGGGTGGGGGGGTGACCTCTTCAGTGCAGCCCTGGTTCCACCCTCAAAAGACATCTGAGGCTGGGCACTGTGGCTCACGCCTGTAATCCTAGCACTTTGGGAGGCCGAGGCAGGTGGATTGCCTGAGCTCAGGAGCTCGAAACCAGCCTGGGCAACATGGTGAAACCCCGTCTCTACTAAAAAAAAATACAAAAAATTAGCTGGGCACGGTGGCACGTACCTGTAGTCCCAGCTACTCAGGAGGCTGAGACACAAGAATCGCTTAAACCTGGGAGGCAGAGGTTGCAGTGAGCCAAGATCGCAAGACTGCACTCCAGCCTGGGGGGACAGAGCAAGACTCCATCCCCCCATCACCCCTCAAAAAAAGACCTCTGAACAGGAGACTGTCCCTTGGGAAGGTCCTCCACAGCAGGGTCCCTCAAATGTGACTCTCCTGGGTAGACTGCCTGCCAGGCCCTACAAGGGATGCCCACGGCTGCATCTTTAAGGCTCTGCGCGGGGCTGGGCCTAAGCCTGCTCACCACTGTCTTGTATTCACCCAGCGTGCTTTGTGTTTGAATGGCCTCCACCCTCAAGCCCCACCCTCTCTAGCTCTGGATATCCTTTACTACCCACGGCCTCGCTCCCATCTCAGTGCGCCTCCTTCCTGTGGTTGCCCTGGTGCATCCTAACCTCTCTCTCTCAGGTGGCCTTCTTCCCTGCAGACAGGCCATGTTGGCAGCAAAGCCAGTGCCTCCTTCACTCCGTTTCCATGCCCAGGCCCCTGCACGGGGCTAAGCACACAGTAGGTCCATAGGAGGTGGCCCTGAACCTACAGCCAGAGAGACCAGGGCTCCAGTTTCAGCTCTACCACTAGCTAACTGTGAGCCCTTCACAGATTTACTCTAGAACTTGGTGCTCCTGGTGGTAAAATAAGGATGGAATTAACTTCCTCACAGGACGTTGGAGACTGAAATGAGTTCAGGGGGGTCTGAAAGAGCCTGGAAATTTTCGAAGTGCTGTATGAAGTCCGAGGTTATTTTTAGGCACCGAATTGGTGCTGTCCACTGAACGGCCCCAGGGTCTCCTTGACCCCACACATGGTTCTCTTTCTCCACCTGCTGACCTCCTGAGGCGTTGACCGGTCACACAGAGGCCTGGCCTCTCCAGCCCCGTCCACACCATAGTCACCCTCTGCCAAGCTTCCCCTTCACACACACACACATACACATACACACACACATACACGCGTGTACACACACACATATGCAGGTCTGAGGCTGGGTGGGCTGCACTGACACACAGGGCCCCATGGCATCAGGCATCAAACCTGCCTGGTGTTGGCTGTTCTGGCTGAGGGGGCTAGGGGTACACAGTCACAAGTCAGCAGGGAGCAGCCAAGCCCATGGGGTGAGGGTGGGAGTAGAAGAGCAGCTTCCTCCCAGCCTAGCCACAGGTAGTGGCTGGGGCACTTGCAGGACCGATGGAGCAGTTCACTGCCTTCTCCTATTGCCACCATCTGCTTCCTTTAGAGGCTGGACCACCAAGGCCGGGGGTCTGGGTAGGCTACCCAGTTACATCTCCTGGAATTGCTCTCCCCAGAGAAAGGTGTTCCTCTTCCACACTCCCACGAGGGCCTCCCCGCTTCCTCTTTGGCGCTGACAGTGAACTCCATCCCCACTGCCCACCCATTCTCAGACATGCGCATCACCCTTTCCAAACTGCGCACCGAGGCTGCACCTGCCCAGGCTTGTGCTGGAGTGAGGCTGCTTTCTAGGCACAAGGGGACGCCTGGGGCCACATTGGCTCAGGGTGGGGCTCCTGTGTACACTGGGGGTGGCCATTTCACCCTGCTCCAAAGACCTGCAGGATTGAAGGACTTTGAGCAGATTCAGAAAAAAATGAAGACTTGTGAAATGTCAGAACCAAGAGAGTAAAGGGAGGGTCCACTGTGGCCGGCTGGGGCCTCTACCTCCTCCACCTCTTCTCTTTCTGGCCCTACTCCTGTCTTAAAAGCACAGGATTCCCACATTGTCACTGGGAAGCCAGGCCATTCAGCTTCCACCCCAGGGTGCATAGGAGTTAGCATGTGAAAACCAATGCAAGCCATGGTATGATCCCTGGAGAACCCTTCAAGAACTGTGTCCCTCTGTGTCCTAAGAGGGCTCTGACACAGTCCCTGTCCTCAGAGAGCTGACAGTCTGGTGGGACACATAGGCTTCCACAGAGACTCTCAAGGGCCCAAGGCAGAGGAAGCACAAGGGAGGAAGCAACTAATTTTGACTGACAGGGCAGGGAGAAATCAAGGAAAGCTTCACAGAGGAGGTGGCATCTGGGCCAAGCCTTTGAATAGGACTCCAAGAGGCTGAGGGTGTTGAGGAAGGGAGCAGCAGCCCCAGACCCATGGCAGAGACCTAACTTGACCTCCCTTATCCAAATCCCAAAGACCATGGTGAGGGTTTGGGCCTGGAGGATGCTGTCCTGACATCCCCTTAACTGAGCCTTAAATCTCCCACAGTGGTCCAGAATGAGGCACATCCAGGCTAGCTCCTGTGGCCAAACCCTGGGGCAATGTCTGTCCTGGTCACTGTTGTCTCTAGGCAATGGTCTGAGAGCACCAAGGGGGACAGAGCCTGCCAGGTCTTAAAAGCCTAATGAAAAGAGTCTCCTCGAGTTCCCGGCGCAGCCCATTCCAGGATTTCACACCACCCCACAGTCAGCCAGGAAGTTCTTCCCCCTATCTAACCTACATCTCTCTTGCTGAAACGTACACCCACCTTGCTTTGGAGACACAGGAATAACAAAGCACAGACGCTGAACAGCCTCACCAGGCACTCTGTTTGCAGCAGAGGTGGTTTGGCGGGGTGGGGGGGTGGGGGGGGGGTCAGTGGGCAAAGACACAATCCCCTGCTCTGACAAGAGAGAACAAGGCCCTCTTTGTGCACATGATTAATTTATAGGCCTGGGGAGGGTCAAGCGGGAATGTCCTCTCTCTGGGCCTCGAAGGCTTCCCTGACCCAATTTAGAAGCTGCGTTTATTGTATTGTTCATGTCAAACCTTGCCGATGAGGTCTCTATTCCCAGCGTGCTCATGAATTGTCTGGGAGTTTAATAGTGTACAATCTGAGAACAATTTATTAAGAAGATTAAATCCCCCAAATATGCTTCCACATGCTCTACAAAATAGCAAATTTATTCTCCGGCATCAGTGGGCTCCCACTGCCCAGAGCAGCTGGAACACTTCAACCTGGGAGAGAGGGAAGCTGAGCAGGGTTGGGGAGCCCCCTGAAAGGGTCTGGGGGAAATGCACGTGGCACTCCAGGACCCCAAGTATCAGCCCCAGCATGAGCAGGGCCCAGAGGTGAAGCTACTCCTGCAAAATCCCACGGTCGAAGGCCCCACCTTTGTCACGCCACCTCACCCATGGCCTCCCTCTTCAGGGAGGCTCCAGCGCTCACTCACAGCGGGACGCTGGTCTAGACACTTCCTGCTCTGAGACTTAGAAACCCAAGTGGAGCTCCCAGCATCACTCTCTGAGGCCCGTCTCATTCACTGCACCTTCCTGACCCTGGGAACTCCTGGAGGAAAAGAACAGGGTTAGACAGCACGAGGTGTTGGAATGAGATGGAGTTTGTATTTGACCCTTCCTGGGGGGTGGGAGTCTATACTGGAGGGGTCAGAGGAGGTCTTGCTAAGGGAAAGCTGGGTAGAGGAGGTGAGGGCAGGGGAGGAGGTGTCCCTGCCCCAGCCCTTAGGGTCAGCAGGGAAGAGAGCACCTGGAGACCTGGTCTGTGCTCAGATACCAGCTGCAGAGACCTGGGCTCTGGGGCTGATCTGAAACTTCAGGCTTGGCCTCATTTGTCCCTGCATCTCCTCCAGTCCACTGGGTCACCAGGACCCATCTGTTTTATCACCGGTAATAAACACAACTATAGCCATGGCATGTCCAGGGCTTACTCTGTGCCAGGCACTGTGCTGAGCTTTAAATGCCTTGTCACATTTTAAGCTTGAAGCAACTCTGCGAGACAGGTGCTGCTATCACCGTGCGTCTTATATGAGCAAATAAATTCACAAGCGTAACAAACACGCCTGAGGCCACGCAGCTAGTAACCCACAGAGGCCAGGATTCAAACCCAGGTGGTCAGTCCCAGCCCCAGAGATCTGAGCCTCCTGACCTTCCACCTCATTCCATAGCTGGGATGGCCCCTGTCTGTCCCCACGAGGACCCTGGGCTCAGTTCAGCCCTCCACATTCCCCATCAGACAACTGCAAGGTCTCAACGATGGCCACCCAGCCTCCTGCCTATCCTCTCCCATCGTCTTTCCACACGACAACTAGGGGGTCTGTCCTCGAACCCAAACCTGCCCTGCTCCCTGCTGAAAGCCCTGCCACAGCTCCCTGGGCCAACAGCAGAGTGCAAGCTGCTTCTTCTTTTTTTTTTTTTTGAGACGGAGTCTCACTCTCTCACCAGGCTGGAGTGCAGTGGCACGATCTTGGCTCACTGCAACCTCCACCTCCCGGGTTCAAGACATTCTCCTGCCTCAGCCTCCCAAGTAGCTGGGGCTATAGGCACGCGCCACCATGCCCAGCTGATTGTGGTATTTTTAGTAGAGACAGGGTTTCACCATGTTGGCCAGGATGGTCTCGATCTCTTGACCTCGTGATCCACCTGCCTCGGCCTCCTAAAGTGCTAGGATTACAGGCGTGAGCCACCGTGTCCGGCCGCAAGCTTCTTTGCCTTGCATTCAGGACTTCCAGTCCCACCTCCCTGTGGTCTCTCTCCCGTACCCTCTAGTTGAACCCTGCTCCTCCCTGGGCACCATTCATGCCCCAGCCTTCTGGTCTCCATTTCTTTGCTTAGTCTGGTCCCTCTCGGCCTGACCTGCTTTCCCCGTCTCTTACATCAAAATTTTCAAGGCCCAAATCCAATGCCACCTCCTCCACGAAGCCTTCCCAGGATGGCCAATCAGGTCCCAGTGGTGGAAGTGACTTCTCTCTCCTCCAAACTCCTGACAGTGCAGAGAACTGTTCAGCTGTTTGTGTGCCTTGCCCCCTCCCGCAACCAGGCCAGGAGCTCCTGGAGGGCAAGGTCCTCTCTCACCAGGAGCTGCTGTCCCCCAAAGGCCAGCACAGAGCTGGGTACAAAGAGCAGCCTTGCCCAGTGCAGACTTCAGTCCATTTGACGGTCGGACACCTCATCCCTGTCAGTGTGGGGTAGCCCCCAGACTGTGAGGGCCCCTCCCTGGGCCTCAGCAGGAGTCCTTTACCTTTCTTTGGTGCCATGGGCCCTTTGGGCTCTGGTGAGGTCTAAGGACCCCCTCTCAGAAAAGTGTTTTTAAATACATTACAGGCCAGGTGCGGTGGCTCATGCTTGTAATCCCAGCACTTTGGGAGGCCAAGCCGAGTGGATCACCCGAGGTCAGGAGCTCAAGACCAGCCTGGCCAACATGGTGAAACCCTGTCTCTACTAAAAACACCAACATTAGCTGGGTGTAGTGGTGCACATCTGTAATGCCAGCGACTTGGGAGGCTGAGGCAGGAGAATTGCTTGAACCCGGAAGGCGGAGGTTGCAGTGAGCCAAGATCACATCACTGTACTCCAGCCTGGGCAACAGAGCAAGACTCCATTCAAAAATATACATAAAAATTAAAAATTAATAAATAAAAGTACAAAAGTAAGCTGGGTGTGGTGGCACATGCCTGGTTATAAAAAAAAAATTTTTTTTTTGAGATAGAGTCTCGCTCTGTTGGCTAGGCTGGAGTGCAGTGGCACAGTCTTGGCTCACTATAACCTCCACCTCCCGGGTTCAAGCAATTCTCCTGCCTCAGCCTCCCAAGTAGCTGGGCTTACAGGTGCCTGCCACCACCCCTGGCTAATTTTTTGTGTTTTTAGTAGAGACAGGGTTTCACCATGTTGGCCATGCCGGTCTTGAACTCCTGACCTCGTGATCTACCTGCCTCCACATATTTTTAATGCTATAGCAATATAGGTGCTTCTTTATTAATGCCTTAGAGAACAAGATCTGGGGCTAATAACTACTGTAATTTTGAAGTATGGTGAACAAAAATGTTATTTTAGGATAACCATGTCAGCTGGGGATCTCATGTCCTATTATCATGTCCATGATAATAGGACATGAGAATTTCTGCAATTCCTATGATTTCTGCAACATCATAGAATGGCTAATGCCACTGTGGTTGATCATCTACATTTATAATTGCAGGAATTATCATTTGTAATTGTAATTAGTGGTTATTGAAAATAACACTGAGATTCTTTTTTTCCTATTCCAGTTCTTGGACACTCTGGATTCCATCCTAAGACTCACTGGGTCCCGGAAGCCCTGGTTAAGAAGCCCTGGCTGAGGGGGTGGTTTAAGGGAAAAGAGGAGGATTTGTCTCGGAACCCAAATTCTGGCCTCTAGCTGGCTGCCAAGGCTCTGACCTTCTCCAGTCCTGCATCTCCATCCACCTGCCTCAGTCACATAACAGAGGAACCCAGCCTGTGCCCACAGCCTGGTTGTCCCAGCTTATCTGAAGCCCCTCAGTGGGGTGAGCTTAGCAGAAGCCTCCAGAGAATGACTCCCTGGAGCCATTGTGCCCCAGACAGCCCAGCTTGGGGCTTCAGGGGCTCTGGCTGCCTCCCAGGCACTTATTTTATGTCCTGAAAGAGCAAAGCTGACAGGTAATAAATGGCTGAGGAGGGCTGGAGTGGGCTCTGACTGCCTGCCCGGCGCCTGCCCAGCCAGCCCACCATACCCACCACCGCCCTCTCAGGGGGATGAGAGCACCATTAATTACCCAGGAAGAAAGGGCGCCATGAGGACGTGCCCAATGCTGCTTGGGGACATCATCTCTGGACACATTTTCTGAGAGAAGCACCTAGCCTGAAGCTTAGCTGTCGCCCCTACGGCCCTCTGCCATCAGCCAGCCAGGCTTTCCTCCTCCCCGGGTACCCCAGGGCGCCTTCCAACCTGGGTCCTGCCTTCAAAGCCTCTTCACCTGTCCAGTGTCCCTGAGGGATTGCTTTTTGCAGATGGGGCCCCGAGGTGGGCCCCTGGGGTGGGACCCAAGGGCGGAAGGGAGTCTATCCCATCATTTCTGTCGCCTTCGCCAGCACTTTGAGTCCATCACTGAGTCCAGGGGGTTCTACTAGGGAAGTAGCTCTGGCCTCACCCAGATACCATGGCCAGTTCCATCACTCCAGGCCCAAGTGATTGGGTCACCTTCAGGTGTGACCACACCTGTCACCTTTTGCAGGTCGGTGCCAACCATTCTTCAAACAGGAGCTCAAGCAACCATCCCACTTGCCCTGTGAAGAAGGAACTGTTATCATCACATTTTACAGACCAGGAAACCGAGGCTCAGAGAGGGTAAGTGACTGGCACAGCTGGTAACAACAGAATCAGGGTTTGAGACCAGTCTGCCCAGCTCCAAAGCTCCCCTTTAGTAGCTTTCTCGACATCAAGTGGTCATCCTGCAACCACAGGTAGCCAAAGAGTCCCTCTTAAGAAAGTTTGCCAGGCCCTCTGCACGCCCCTTTCCCTCCCTGCCCCTGCCCAGGGGCTCCCTTGGAGCCCAGAGACCCTGCCTCTTTATTCTAAAACCCCCACTGGGCCCAATCCCACCTCTTCCGGGAAGCCTTCCCTGATTGCCCACACTCTGCAGATTCAAAAGTCTTCCAGTGCCTCCCACCCTTAGCAGAAGCTGTCAGCGCTGGCCACCAGCAGCACCTAAGTTCTTTCCTTATCATCTCTAAGCACCACACCCATAGCCAGGTCCAGGTGCCCTACAGGGTCTCTTTTAGGCCTGGAGGAAGATCTTGCTAGAATAAGATAAATGGGTCACCCCATGGTTTGTGCCAACCTTCCACCAGAGGCAGAGTCTGTTCACACCTGGGCAGGGGGCATCTGCCTCAGAATTGCTAGGAAGCGGGGGGGGGGGGGGGCCCACCTAATCCAGTCTGATAGGATGACTAAGGGGGGGCTAGGAATCACATCACAGCCACTCTCTGAGCTAGAAGAAGCCCTGAGCCAGCATCTCCACCCAGCTCCAGGAACAGTCAGCAGATTCACTGCACCCTCATGGAGCTTGAGAAAACTCAGAGAAGGGCCAGGGCCAAGGTCAAGGCCAAGGCAAGAACCACAACCTCTGCTCCAGGTGCATGGCAGGAATAACATCAGTGTCGTTTATAGCAATGACCACTTTCCTAATAAATGTGTTTCCTGCAGACAGAGGGATGCTGGCACCCGAGCCTGATGAGGCCCACAGAGGATGTTCCCTGAAGCAGAACCTCCACAGAGGGGTGGCTGAGTCAACCTCATACTGCAGATAATTCTATGCAGCAGATAGAAACAGTGAGACGGAATTCCACAGCTGAACTAGAAAAATGGGTCCAAATATCTTACTGAACAAAAGAAGCAAGTTGCAGAATGATACGTGACTTCAAAAAAGAAATTTAAACAGAATCATATTATGCTATGGATATATACATGTGCATGAAAGTGCAAGGCAGCACTGAGAAAAACGCCCTCCAAATGCCTCCCACGCTTTGGCTAGGCTTTGCTGCCAGGGGCCCACCACAACTCTGCCCCAGCCCTAGCCCAGCCCCACTCTTGATACACAGGAAGATCATGACCCACCAATTCTCACATCCTGCTGCCAGGAGAGTACACAGCCACAATCTTTGCAGAGGGTGAGTGGGCAACATGGATCAAAAGTTAAAAATCCATAAACGTGCATTTTAAACTCATACATTCTCCTTCTACATGCTATCCCTCAGATAAATTCTCACAAGCGTGTAAGAACAGATGTACAAGGATGTTTAAGCACTCCTGTTTAAAGCAGAAAAAAAAAATGCACCAAAACTGTAAACAACGTCTGTGTCCGTCACCGGGGACCTGGTTGAATAAATTATAGTATCTCCTGAAAATGGAATCATGTGTGACCGTTCTGCAGCACGAGGTGGAAATGTGTGTACTGACACCGTGGACCTCGAGGTGAAGATGCACGGGATACTTCAGGATATGTGGGATGATCTCCTGGGTGGATAGACTCTTTTTTTTTTTTTTTTTTGAGACAGAATCTCGCTCTGTTGCCCAGGCTGGAGTGCAGTGGCATGATCTCAGCTCACTGCAACCTCCGCCTCCCAGGTTCACACCATTCTCCTGCCTCAGCCTCCTGAGTAGCTAGGACTACAGGTGCCCGCCACCATGCCCGGCTAATTTTTTGTATTTTTAGTAGAGACAGGGTTTCACCGTGTTCACCAGGATGGTCTCGATCTCCTGACCTTGTGATCCACCTGCCTTGGCCTCCCAAAGTGCTGGGATTACAGGCGTGAGCCACCGCGCCTGGCCAGTAGATTCTTACATATACTTGTGTGTGTGTGTGTGTGTGTGTGTGTGTGTGTGTGTGTGTGTGTGTGTGTTGAGTGGGGGTCAAGAAAAAAGGCTTAGTTTTCAGTCTATAATGTTTGATTTTATTTTTAGTAAACAAAATCATGACATGCCATTTCTATAGACTAAGAACCAGATTTTGGTGCGGGATGTTAATTAGGGTGGGGAGACTGTGCTTGTGCAGGGGCAGAGAGTAGATGGGATCTCGTACTTTCTGCTCAATTTTGCTGTGAACCTAAAACTGATCTAAAAAATAAAGACTATTTTTTAAAAAATAGATCAAAAGTCTTTAGAAATTCAAAACACAAGAGAACTTTTCCTCCAAGTCAGTGCTTCTCCAGGTTGAATCTCCCTGTGCCTTCATCATTCTTGAGCAAGTGCCACTCTCCGAAAGCTCAAACCAGGGTGTGCTGTCAAGGTTTCTCTTCTGGCTGGGCACAGTGGCTCACACCTTTAATCCCAGCACTTTGGGAGGCTGAGGTAGGCAGATCACCTGAGATCAGGAGTTCGAGACTAGCCTAGCCAACATGATGAAACCCTGTCTCTACTAAAACTCAAAAATTAGCTGGGCATGGTGGCAGGTGCCTGTAATCCCAGCTACTCAGGCGGCTGAGGCAGGAGAATCACTTGAACCCAGGAGGTGGAGGTTGCAGTGAACTGAGATCCCACCACTGAACTCCAGGCTGGGCAACAGAGCGAAACTCCATCTCAAAAAAAAAAAAAAAAAAAAAAAAAAAAAGGTTTCCCTTCCGAAGTTTTGCCTATACCATCTCGTCTGCCCAGAGTGCCTCACACCTTCATTTTTACCAATACAAATATCCTTCTCCATGAAAGCCCATTTTGGATGCCCTTGCCCCCTGAAACATAGGCTCTCTGAGGACAGCCTGTGTCCTGAATATATCTCTGCAGCCACCAGGGATGCCCAGTGCCAGGCACAAGGCAAGAGCTCATTAAATGTGTGCCAAGTCACTGGATGCCCTCCTCTGAACACATTAACATTTCTGAAAGCCCCAAGCACTGTCTAGACATCTCGCTGGGGCCACTCATCTTGCCATGAATCATAATTCTGCCTGCCCTTGTTAACAGGGAGCTCCTCAGAGAGGGCTCCCAGGACCCACATTGCACATGTGCCCCAGCCCTATAGCTCACTCGGCTCAGGAATCACAAACACAAATGCCAGTGTGAGCCAGGAGGGAAAGGAAAGGAGAGAAGCAGGCCTGGCCAGGCTAAACGGGTAACACAATCCAGGCCACATTGTCCTATCAGAATGTGAGCCCACAATGGCCAGAGGATCAAGTTTACAAGAAGCTACCAGATTTGAATGTAAAATCCTGACTGTTCAATGGAGACAACTAGATCACATATTAAAATAAACACACACCATACAAGTCATAGCAAAATACAAGTCATCATAGACTGGCCCAGACTCCCTGCCTGTGGTGCCTCAGGAAGCAATAGTTCAGAATTGACATCACTGGAAAAAAAAAAAAAAAGCAAAAAGCCCTCCTGATCCTGCCATCCCATCAGCCCAAACTCCAAAACCTACTCACTGCAGAGCCCAAACCTCACTGCCAAAGGGAGATTCGAAGCCCAACTACTGACCAGGCGTGGTGGCTTACGCCTATAATCCTAGCACTCTGGGAGGCTGAGGCATGTAGATCACTTGAGGTCAGAGGTTTGAGACCAGCCTGGCTAACATAGCAAAACCCTGTCTCTACTAAAAAAATTTAAATTTAAATTTAAAAAAATAAAAGAGTTCACCAGGTATGATTGTGCGCACCTATAGTCTCAGCTACTCAGGAGGCTGAGGCACGAGAATCGCTTAAACCTGGGAGGTGGAGGCACAGTGAGATGAGATCACACCACTGCACTCCATCCTGGGCAACAGAGTGACTCTGTCTCAAAAAAAAAAAAAAAAAAAGGCCCAGCCACTTTGGTAGCATCTGTGTTGGCTCTGCAGCTCCCAGTTGTGTGACGGGTGAATGACTTCACCTCTCTGAGCCTCTCTCTCTCTGAGCCTCTACTTCCTCCTCTGTAATATATGGGGGAAAAACAATAACTTCCTATGGATGTTATGTGGACTCATCACGGAGGAGCTGACTGCCAAAGCAGGACCCCTCCCTCCCCATCTCAGCCCCTCATCCATGTCCTGGATGGGGCAGGGAATGAGAGTGCTTAGCCTCCGAGATCCTGGCCCAGGAAGGCCTGTTTATAGCAGCATACTCCTCTCGCAGCCCCCTAAATCCCCACAACAGAAATGAATACTTATTGAGACTTACGTGCATGGCACCATGTTAAATGCTTCACGTAAGTTCCTGTCTTTTAACTTTCTCCGCAATTCCAGAAGGTAGGTACAGTTGTGTGTGTGTTGCATAATGATGGAGATATGTTCTGAGAAATGCATCGTTAGGTGATTTTGTTGTGTGAACATCATAGAGTATACTTACACAAACCTAGATGGTGTAGTCTACTACATGCCTAGGCTATATGGTGGGTTGCCTGCTGCTCCCAGGATACAAACCAGTACAGAATGTTACTGTACTGCATACTGTAGGCGATTGTAATACAATTGTAAATATTCATGTATGTAAACGTAGAAAAATACAGTAAAAATATGGTATTAAATCTTATGGGACCACGAACATATATGCAGTCTGTCCTTGACTATAATATCATTATGTGGCACATGACTGTATTTTTACCTCCCCGTTTTACAGATGAGCAAACAGCCTCAGAGAAGTGATCTGACTTGTCCAAGGCTGGTTTGTAAGTAGCACAGGCTGGACTTGGCCGTAGGCTATTTCAGCAATCTCAGTCACCACTCCAGCCTGCTCCTCAGGTGCCTGCCTTCCTCCTTGCCACACACCTCTGTGATTCCTACAAGCTGCCAGGTGCTAACCTGGTCAGTCCTGGGGACACCAGGAATAACACCAGCTCCTGCCTCTGGGCAGCCCCGCTGGGTCTGTGGCACAGACAACCATAGACTGCCTGGAAAAGTTGCTTCACGGAGAAGTTGACACCTGAGCCAGGGCCAACAGGTGCACAGGTAGGTAGTGAGCTGGTGGCACCAGGAGTGAACCCAAGGTACCTCCAAGCCTGAGGGCTGAAGGGTGGGAACTGCAGTCCAGACAGAACCAACTTGGCTGGGCCCAAGGCAAGTGAGAGAACAAATGGATGGTTTCTCTCATGAGAAAATGTACAAACGTGGAGGCAAAGGAAGGAGAGAAGCAGATCACAGATGTGAAGGAAACTCAAAACCTTAACCCGCCTGGCCAATATGGCAAAATTCCATCTCTACTAAAAACACAAAAATTAGCCAGGCATGGTGGCATGCACCTGTAATCCCAGCTACTAAAATGCTGAGGCAGGAGAATCACTTGAACCCAGGAGGCGGAGGTGGCAGTGAGCTGAGATCATGCCACTGCACTCCAGCCTGGGCAACAGAGCAAGACTCCATCTCAAAAACAAAACGAAACAACCTTAACCCTGGCCAGGCATGGTGGCTCAAGCTTGTAATCCCAGTACTTTGGGAGGCCAGGTGGGTAGACCACTTGAGGCCCAGCAGTTCAAGACCAGCCTGGGCAACATAGCCAGACCCCCATCTGTACAAAAAATACCAAAATTCGCCAGGTGTGATGGTGCATGCTTGCAGTCCCAGCTACTCTGGAGTCCCAGCTACTCTGGAGGCTGAGGTGGGAGGATCACTTGAACCCAGGAGGTCAAGGTTGCAGTGAGCAATGAACATGTCATTACACTCCAGCCTGGGCAAAAGGGCAAGACCCTATTCCCCCCACCAAAAGAACAACAACAACAACAAAACTGAACTCTTAAACCTGAAAGCTTAAAAGCCCTGCTCAAAGAGGAGGCCTCTCAAGCTAGGTAAAGTTCCCACTGGCCCTGCACCACCCCTGGATGTTAAATCTGGTGGGGCTGCCACCTGGGTCTAGGGTAGGGACTAGCCATATGGTGTCACAGTGAGGACCCTGGCTTGGCAATCTGGGGCTGACCTCAGGCATGTCAAGCCAATGTCATCTGCAAAACTGAGGTGAGAAAGAGAGCAAAATTACTCTCTTAAGCAAGCATCTCACTTGCTTAAGAGAGATGGTGCGGCCCAGTGCAGTGGCTCACGCCTGTAATCCCAGCACTTGGGAGGCCGAGGCGGGTGGATCACAAGGTCAGGAGATTGAAACCATCCTGGCTAACACGGTGAAACCCTGTCTCTATTAAAAAAAAAATACAAAAAAATTAGCCGGGCGTGGCGGCGGGCGCCTGTAGTCCCAGCTACTCAGGAGGCTGAGGCAGGAGAATGGCGTGAATCCAGGAGGTGGAGTTTGCAGTGAGCCAAGATCGTGCCACTGCACTCCAGCTTGGGCGACAGAGCGCGACTCCGTCTCAAAAAAAAAAAAAAAAAAAGAGAGAGAGAGAGAGATGGCGCAAGGCTCAGATTCGGCAGATAGGACCCAGGGCGCCCCATGTGCACGGCCCCAGGCACCCACATGCTCATTCTCAGGAATGCCTCCACCCTTGACTCTTAAGGCTATGGGCATTAAACAAGGGAATCGAAGTAAGTCAAAGCCCGGTGGCCCTGGCAATGGCACTATTCCCATCCCCCTTGCCCATATACCCCACAGTACTTGTCACTCCCTCGGCCAAACCTGCCCCAAGCTGGCTGTGAAATAATCTCCTCCAAGGGGTCAGGTGATCATTTGCTCTCCTCCCTCCTGGGGGTGGGGTGATGGTGGTATTTTTCAGCTATTAACAATTGACATCTGTTAATTATTAGTTTGTGTACTTCTGTTTTGCTTTTAGGCACACCATTGCTCAATCCACCCAGCAGCCCTAGCCCTGAGAAGTGGAAATCTTACCTCCTGACAGAGAGATAGGGAAGCAGAGCCCCGACACGAGGGCAGTGGAGGGCTCCCGGCCATGGAGCCCAGCGTATCTGACAAAACCCACATAACCTCCGAGACAGTGAGTCACAAGGAATAGAATTCTGCCCTGTGTCAGGTATCAGAGGTTCCCATCCTGGCCTCCTCAAAGCCCACACTTCTGGAGGCAGCCATCTTGCCCCTGAGAGGTGGTTTTCCTAGAAGGCAAGATCCCTATCTTGTAGACCCCAGAGATTTCCAGGCTGCAAAGAGCATTGCTTCTATGGAAGGAGCCAAGGGGAGGGTAAGAAACACGAACAGGGCTGGGCATGGTGGCTCACACCTGTAATCTCAACACTTTGGGAGGCCGAGGCAGGCAGATCATGAGGTCAGGAGATCGAGACCATCCTCGTCAACATGGTGAAACTCTGTCTCTACTAAAAATACAAAAAATTAGCCAGGTGTGGTGGCGGGTGCCTATAGTCCCAGCTACTCGGGAGGCTGAGGCAGGAGAATCGTTTGAGCCCGGGAGGCAGAGGTGGCAGTGAGCTGAGATTGCACCACTGCACTCCAGCTGGGGTGACAGACCAAGACTTGGTCTCAAAAAAAAAAGAAGAAGAAGAAGAAAAAGAAACACAAACAGGGCCGAGCATGGTGGCTCACATCTGTAATCCCAACACTTTGAGGCCTTGCCTGCCAAGGCAGGCAGATCACTTGAGGTCAGGAGTTCAAGACCAACCTGACCAGTATGGTGAAACCCCATGTCTACTAAAAATACCAAAAAAAAAAAAATAGTAATAAAAAAAAAAATAGCCAGGCGTGGTGGCGGGTGCCTGTAGTCCCAGCTACTTGGGAGGCTGAGGCAGGACAATTGCTTAAACCTGGTAGGTGTAGGTTGCAGTGAGCCAAGATTGCGCCATTGCACTCCAGCCTGGGTAACGGAATGAGATTGGTCTCAAAAAAAAAAAAAAAAAAAAAAAACCGCCATGCTATTCTGATGGGAAACAGGGGACTGGACTGCACGAGGACCTGCATCCCTTGCAGGCTTTGTGAATGTGATCAGATCCACAGGCAGGCACGGGGCTGAGGGGAAGGCACACCAGGCAGGGGAACTTTGAGAAACACAGGCAAGGCAGTCGAACAGGTAGAGGCCATGGAGAGGGCTCAGCCAGCTGAGCTCCTGGGCACATAGGAAGGAACTGTTGGCAAGGGGGGTCCTACTGGAATTTGGCAGAAGGGCCCTGAAAACTGAGCTGAGAAGTCTGGATTATACCTCAGGGAAAACAGGGAGTCCCTCAAGGTCCTTGAGCAGGGGAGGGACCCCTCAGACCAAGGTCCAGAGGCTCCCCCTGGGGGCAGCGTGGAGGAAACAGGAAGCCGCACCAGAAGGGGCTGTGGCTGGGCTGTCCCCTAATAGGTAGTGAGGGCAGGGATGGGGTGCGGGAGATGGTGCCCAAGGGGAACCACCGGTCTTGCAGGTAGGAAAAAGGGAAGAGAAGGAGGGAAACACGTGGGTGTGGTTCCCTGTCCCAGGGGCTGGCCAGTGTGGTCTTCTCCTCAAAGAGGAAAGTTGGGGCCTAGCGGAGCAGGTGAACAAGAGAGAGTAAGTGGTTGTTAGGGAAAAGGAAGGGCCTTTCATGTTGGACCAGTTGGTGTGCTTTTAGAGCAGCCAGTGAAAAGCACTTCTCTCCATCTGGAGCTCAGGAGAGGTTTACAGTCTGGGTTGGGAGTATCCCAGGTTCAGGGGTTGTTAATGCCCTGGGCTTGTGTGGGGCTCCCAGGTGAGAGCTGGTAAGTGAGAAAAGGGGGGTACCCAGGCTAGGACCTCAGAGGGTCAGGCGGTGTCAACAGAGAAGTCTCAGTAGAGAAACATCTGAGACACCAGAAGAGCACAGTGTCTGGGAAGGCAAGAGAGGGCAGCTGGAGGGGCAGGACCCCCCCAGGGTGGCTGGCCAAGGCTCCAAGCAATAACATAATATCAAAATTTACATATATTGAGCTCCTTTTACATGCCAGGTCTTTAACCAGGTACCTGATAGGTATTAGCTACCTCACTGATACTTCCAAGAACCTACTGGGGTTAGAACTGTTACCCATTTGACAGGTGGGAATGTCAGCAAAGAGCAGCTCAGTTACTCAGCAGGTCAAGCCTCATCCTAAATCCATTCGGATTCCAGAGCTCACACACATCTTTAACTACTGTATGTGGAGCAGGGGGATGGTTGGCATTTGTAGACCGGTCAGTGGCTGGCATTTTCAGTGCGGAAGGAGCTGCTAGAAGCCAGAAGGTAAACAGGTGGAAGCAGACAGCCACACCTCTAGCTGGGAAGGGTGGGAGGGCAGGGGAGCCTGGCCAGGGCTCCAGCAACTTCCTCCAGCAGCTGGCCCAGGCAGCAGGAGTCGGAGCCGCCCATTTGAGCGGCTGGATCCGGAAGGCTGCACCAGGGGGTCAGAGCCGGGAAGAACCTTTAGTTCTTGTTCTGCCTTCAGGATCCAAACTTGGAAAACAATGACCACTAAAAGTGATTCGACGATGACAATTTTTGACTGTTGCTAAGTTTAGCACTCTGGGTGGGGCAGCCACCACGTCTTACAATGCACATACTTTGGCTTCCACCACCAACCCAATGTTGTATCCCAGTTTAACTCCATTTCTACTTCCACCCAAATGGGGTTCTCTTCTTAGGGCCCTGTCATGGGAGAAAAAACAAAGAATAACTTCCTACCCAAGGAGGTCTTAGCGATGAATGAGATCCCTATTTAGTATCCCATTAGTACCTAATACCTAAGCTATTAATAGAAACGGCAATACTTACTCCAAAGGAATGAATCACTAATGGTGGAATTTCAGACACCAGAGGTGGTTTACAAGCGCTCCCGGAAATCATTACTGGGATCACAACATACTCCACCCAAGTGTAAGGACATTTTCAAGTCTTACCAAGGCCCTGCTAGGAAAATATCTTAAGAGCTACCTCCTTTTCCAACGTCTCCTCTTTCAGAAGTTTGACATATAATCCAGGATAAATTTCTCTCAATCTGCCCCAAAACTGTGCCTGATACATGGTAGGCACTGAATAAATACATGTTGACACTGTTAGCGCAGGCAGGGGCCATGCAGCTCACTCTTGTCACAGTTAAAGGATATGAAGGCCAGGCGCAGTGGCTCACGCCTATAATCCTAGTACTTTGGGAGGCAGAGACTGGAGGATCACTCAAGGCCAGGCGTTCAAAACCAGCCTAGGCAACATGATAAAACCCCATCTCTACAAAAATTACAAAAATTAGCAGGGCGTGGTGGCACGTACCTGTAGTCCCAGCTACTCAGGAGGCTGAGGCATGATAATTGCTTGAACCTGGGAGACTGAGGTTGCAGTGAGCTGAGATCGCGCCACTGCACTCCAGCCTGGGCGACAGAGCCTGGCCAGGGCTCCAGCAACTTCCTCCAGCAGCTGGCCCAGGCAGCAGGAGTCGGAGCCGCCCATTTGAGCGGCTGGATGCGGAAGGCTGCAGCAGGGGGTCAGAGCCGGGAAGAACCTTTAGTTCTTGTTCTGCCTTCAGGATCCAAACTTGGAAAACTTGTCTCAAAACAAAGAACATGAAGCTCTCCCTGGAGCCATCAGAGTGCCTAGAGCCACAGCTTCCAACAATCACCCTTCATCATGGCCTCCACATTATAATTTATCTGTCGGTCCTTAGGATGGAATCACAGCCGGTCAGAAAGGGCTCCCAACCACATATATTTGGCTCTTTAAAGTTTGGGGAAATCTTGCAACATCATTTAGGTTCAATCCAATTGTTTTCAACTCTTAGAAGTACTTCTGGTCCCAAAATTGGGACCAGATTAGGGATGCCATACACACAGCCCCTGCCCCACCACCCCCACCACCAAGGCAAAGGCACAAATCATTAAACCGATTATGATGCTCTTTTTTGCTGAACCAAGATGTGGTTTCAGAATCTTTCTCAATGCACAGGGCTTGCTCTGTTTAGTTATAGGAGCTGATGTGCACCTGGATGTCTCGCTTCCAGTGTGAATTCCTTTTGGGAGGAAAAAATGTTTCTACAAAAATCCATTGAATTTGGCCAAACACGGTGACTCACGCCTGTAATCCTAGCACCCTGGAAGGACCGCCTGAGGTCAGGAGTTCAAGACCAGCCTGGCCAACATGGCGAAACCCTGTCTCTACCAAAAATACAAAAATTAGCCAGACATTATGATGGACGCCTGTAATCCCAGCTACTCAGGAGGCTGAGGCAGGAGAATTGCTTAAACCTGGGAGGTGGAGGTTGCAGCGAGCTGAGATTGTGCCACCGCACTCCAGCCTGGACAACAGAGCGAGACTCTGTCTCAAAAAAAAAAAAAAATCCATTGAATTTACCATTCATGATATACACTTTATGTGTTTGTGAGGCTTTTGTTGTTTTTGCCTCTGTCTGCTCCCTCCTCCTTCTGGGGCCAGCACCCCAGTTTCCCTTGGGGACTCCCCTTTCCCCATTCCCAGCTCAGTGGAGAAACTGAACCCAGAACTTGGGGGAAATGGGAAGAGAGACAGACAGATAATCCCATCCTACTTCATTTGGGCCTCCTTGGGTTTTTAGATAGGTGAGCCCATAAAATCGCTTTCACTCTGGCCAGCTTGAGGGTGGCCTTCTGTCTTATACCTAAAGCGCCCTGGCTGACCTCATGCAAGCACTGAGCTGGCCACAAAAGGTGATCCCAGGCCGGGCGCGGTGGCTCAAGCCTGTAATCCCAGCACTTTGGGAGGCCGAGACAGGCGGATCACGAGGTCAGGAGATAGAGACCATCCTGGCTAACACGGTGAAACCCCGTCTCTACTAAAATACAAAAAACTAGCCGGGCGAGGTGGCGGTGCCTGTAGTCCCAGCTACTCGGGAGGCTGAGGCAGGAGAATGGCATGAACCCGGGAGGCGGAGCTTGCAGTGAGCTGAGATCTGGCCACTGCACTCCTGGGTGACAGAGCGAGACTCCGTCTCAAAAAAAAAAAAAAAAAAAGGTGATCCCAATGTGACAAAGGGTCCCTGTCCTTCAGGGGCTTCTCGGTCTAGCAGGCGATTAAACATAGACTCAAGTAACCAGTCATGGAGCTGAGAATCCAGCTAAGAGCTACAATGGAACCAGAGAAACCAGCCTCCCTCCCACATGAGTATGCACCCCGCTCCTCCACTGGGCATCTGATGAGCTCCCGATCCCCCATTCAGGCTCACAGGAATCCTGGACCAGCTATCAGGAGACTGGGTATGAGGCCTTACCCCACTGTTAACTCACGGTGTGAACCAATCACCCTGGGCCTTGATTTCCTTATCTATAAAATAGGAATGAAAACGCCAGGTAACACCAGGCCAAAGGCCATGAAATAGAGCTGCAGTGTCCAGACCTCATGGGGAGGGTGGTCACTATGACAAAGGACAGGCTGCCTCTGGGACTGGACTCAAACCAGTGGCCCACAGGTTCCTTTCCCTTGGGTGAGGTGCAGAGAAGAAAGAGAGACTCCACGGAAACCGCTGTATTGGGCTGTCCTTCCCACAGAACCCTTGAGGTGAGAGAGCCTGAGGAAGCTTCTAGTCCAAGCTCTTCCTCCCACATCCAGAACATTCACTCATTTGAAATTGGGGCATTAGCTAGGAGGGCATTTCTAGGAGGAAATTTACCCGCTACTTCTTCCCACCCTTTTTTATTTTTATTTTTTTTGAGATGGAGTCTTGCTCTGTTGCTCAGGCTGGAGTGCAGTGGCCCAATCTTGGCTCACTGCAACCTCCACCTCCTGGGTTCAAGCCATTCTCCCACCTCAGCTTCCTGAGTAGCTGGGACTACAGGTGTGCGCCACTATGCCCGGCTAATTTTTGTGCTTTTAATAGAGATGGGGTTTTGCCATGTTGGCCAGGCTGGTCTCGACCTCCTGACCTCAGGTGATCCGCTTACCTCGGCCTCCCAAAGTGCTGGGATTACAGGCATGAGCCACCATGCCTGGCCCCCCTACTCCCTTTTTATTCACTGAGCAGATAAACCTCTCCAGTCACCCACGCCCCTCACACTGAGGTCCACCCTTCATGATCTTCTCTGTCTCCCCATTAAGCCAGGTGCCCTGGGCAGCGCTCTCTTCCCAGGGGACAGCAGTGCCTGGGGCAGCAGGGCCAGGAGCCAGTACCTCAGTCTGCCCAGCAGAAAGGTCAAGCCAGTTGGGAGCCACTGCTCTCTTTAAAGGATTTCCAAAGAGTTTCTGCCACCTCCCAGGCCCCCTGGCAGACCAAAGAGTGAGGGTCAGGGCCAGGGTCGGGCCAAGGCTGGTACTCAGGACTGACCTGCCTGTGGCGAAGGGTGACTAAGCCCATCAGACCTGACAACTTGCCTTTCAACTCCTTACTTCCCTTCAGCAAACCTGCCCCAGTTCCACAGTCAGGAGCACTCCCATGCAACCCACACACCTTCCATATAAATGGGGAAAAATTCAAAGCTAAAAAATACATTCTCTTTAGTCACTGTTCCATCCCTGTCACCAACCACCACCAGCAGAGCCGCTAGCCGCCAACGCCTTTAAAAACGCCTTTGTGGGTATCCCCCTGCCTCGGCACCCACACCCTCTCCTAAGAAACGTTCAGAAACTCTAAATTACCAAAATCAATTACTCCAAGAGGGAGCTCAGGCAGACAGGCACTAGAATAAAGACAGTAGATAATTCCCACCGTCAGGTAATTGCTCCCCAGAGAATTTCAGATAAAAAAGAGAACTCCAAAAGGAGCATTTTCCCCCAGAAAGGCAAGAGAAGGCTGTGCCTCGATAAACAGGAGGCTCTTCTCTTCCCTGCAGCCTTCCCGCCTCTCCCTCACCTACATCCTGCAGGAGGCAACCACAGTAGGGCCACAGGAATCCCCAGGGATCAGGGTGGGAGGCAAGTGGGGTCAAATTCTGGCCAAGGTTACAGTGAGCTGAGATTGTGCCATTGCACTCTAGCCTGGGCAACAAGACTCTGTCTCAAAAAAAAAAAAAGAGGAAGTTATTTGAGAGCAGGTCCTTGGCTGCCATGTCCTACACTAAGGCAGTTAAGGTTGAGGGGCCATAGGAAATTTCATGGACAGCACAGTGCTTGAGATAAGTTCTGAAAGGAAAAGAGGCCAGGCACGGTGGCTCACGCCTGTAATCCCAGCACTGTGGGTGGCCATGGCTCGTGGATCACCTGAGGTCAAGAGTTCAAGACCACCCTGGCCAACATGACGAAACCCCGTCTCTACTGAAAATACAAAAATTAGCTGGGCACGGTGGCACACCCCTATAGTCCCAGCTACTCAGAAGGCTGAGGCAGGAGAACCACTTGAACCCGGGAGGCAGAAGTTGCAGTGAGCCAAGATCACACCACTGCACTCCAGCCTGGACAATAGAGCAAGACTCCATCTCAAAAAAAAAAAAAGAAAAGAAAAGAAAGAAAGAAAAAGAAAGGATTCTATGGGCAGAGACCAAGTAGGGAATGTTCCAAATAGTAGAAACTGCATAACAGAAGTGCAGAGGTGGGGCCAGATGTGGTGGCTCACGCCTATAATCCCAGTACTTTGGGAAGCCAAGGCAGGTGGATCACAAGATCAGGAGTTTGAGACCAGCATGGCCAACACAGTGAAACCCCATCTCTACTGAAAATACAAAAATTAGCCAGGCGTGGTGGCACATGCCTGTAATCCCAGCTACTTGGGAGGCTGAGGCAGGAGAACTGCTTGAACCTAGGAGGCAGAGGTTGCAGTGAGCCGAGACCATGCCATTGCACTCCAGTCTGGGCAACAGAGTGAGATTCCATCTCAAAAAAAAAAAAAAAAAAAAAAAGAAAGAAAAAAAAGAAGTGCAGAGGTGGGAGAGTCCTGGACGCACTGAGTCCTGGTTATCATCTTGCAAGAAGGAGGTCAAGGCTAGAAAGGCAGGATGGGAAGGGTCTTTGGGTAAAGAACATGATGAGGATCCGTGAGTTAAAAGTAATGGCTTACTTACCAGTGCTTATCATGTGCCAGGCATTGTGTGAAGCAAAACTCTTACAACATAGACCTATGAAGCCAGTTATCTTGTATCCCTTGTTTTAGAACCCAGGGAAAGTTAAGTGGCCGCAATTAATTCCTGTAGCTACTAAATGGCAGGACAGGGATCTGAAGTCCCCCAACACATCAGTTTCAACCCCATGTCTTTATCCAAACTGCTTCCCCACCCTGGAGCCACAAGGGACAGGGCAAAAGCCAACACTTATCAACACTGTCAAGGTGTGGAGAAGAGCCACTGATTTTTTGCCATCTGAAGCCTTCTCCCTGTGCCTTGATTTTTAATTTGTATGCCATTGGACAGCACTTCTCCAATAAGCACATAGGTCATTTGTTCTGAATATTTAAAAGGAGTCTTTTCAACTATCCCTCCGCGAATTTTCGAGTTGCCCAAACACCAAAAACCACACGTGGTCAAAGCATCAACATCCTCAACAAGATTTATGTTCCAAGCACGTGGCTGCTACTTGATTTATGGGGCCGTTGGAGCTGATCTAAGAGGAAGCGAACCTCTCAGGGGAAGGAGACATCATCATCATCAAATATCTCAATAATCATCTCAATCACAGTAAAAAAGGCACCGGGCCACTTCCTGCCCTAGCACTGGAAAGGAAGTGAAATTATTTGCTGTAATTCAATTTGGTAATTAACTAAACAATGCAAAGAGAAATTCCAGCAAGGATATAAATACTTTAAAAATCCCTGCATTAGTTGGTGAGGAGGATGTCAACAACAAACAGGAACTCCGGAGAAGGCAAGAGGAGAGGGCGGTCAGGTCGGGGTGAGGTGGGTCCCAGGCTAAAAACAACAGTGGCCAAGGTGGTTTCTAATTACAGGCACTACCTCATGCCAGCTCTGTGCTAAGCACTTTACACACGTTACCTCACCGAAACCTCAAAACGCTGAGGAGCCGAGGCAGCTGGAGAAGGAAGGACCTGCCTGAGGGCACACAGTGGGAAGTGACAGACTCAACTCTTATCCCAAACCCGCATCTTCTCCTTCCACATCTCTCTGCTTCCTGTCCAAAAGCATGACCTAGATAAACAGGGCTCTAGGAATAGCCAGGACAAATGGGGAAACTGAGGCAGGATTTGACATCCTCCCCTCCCCCACCTCCCCAAGTGTCCTAACTGCCAAGCTTGGGGGCTGCCAGCTGACCTGCCTGCAAGACTCCGATGGAGAACCGGGTAAGCTCGTGAAAAGTGATTTTGCAATCCTGTTTGCAGAAACCTGAGCAATTGTCCTCCTGGGCCTGGCTCTAGCCTTTCTTCCTCTGGGAAACCCCCTAGACCTCTCACCTCCCCCCACCAACACATACACACAACACACAAACACACACACACTGCTGTCTACACCAACTTCACCAATTTGTGGCTTCCCCAAAGGCTGAGCAGGCTCTCTCTCTAAGGGGGACCTCAGCGGTTCTCAGGAGGGAGGGAGGAGCAGCAGCTGAGACTTGTTGGAGTTCCGCCCTGCCCCACCTTAACCCAGCATGCCTGCTTCAACAAACACTCACCCCGGTGACTTACACAGCAGAAACAGGCTCACAGGGGAAAATACCACGCAAAAGATAAATTTTAAGCACCTTAAAGAAATCTTTTTATCTATTATCCCCTTTCTCTATTCATCAAAGCAGCTTCCTTAAAAACCCATGTTCAGACACCTTTTTTTTTTGACTGATTTGAGACCCTGTGTATCTCCAAGAGAAAATCATTCACATTAAAATAATAATTTTTTTTCAAGGCAGGGTCTCATTCTGTCACCAAAATGGGAGTGCAGTGGCATGATCACGGCTCCAGCTCACTGCAGCCTCAACCTCCCGGACTTAAGCAATCCTCCCACCTCAGCCTCAAGAGTAGCTGGGACTACAGGCACACACCACCAGTCCCAGGTATTTATTACTATTTTTTTTTTTTTTTTTTTTGTAGAGGTAGGGTTTTCCTATGTTTCCTAGACTGACTCTTTAATTCAGACCTTCCCCTACCCAGAACTACCTTCACCAAAGGCAGTAAGTTCTGGAAAGGGGTATGGCCAGAGGATCCCAAGACTGCTGCAAAGTGCATTAAGAAGACCATCAGTAATAATAATGCAAATAATAATAGCAAAACTGTAGCATTTATTAAATGTTTATGATGTGCAGACACTGTTCTGTGTTCTTTCTCTGCATGTATAATTTTAATCTAGGCCGGGCGCAGTGGCTCATGCCTATAATCCCAGCAATTTGGGAGACCGAGGCAGGTGGATCACTTGAGGCCAGGAGTTCGAGACCACCCTGGCAAACATGGTGAAACCCCGTGTCTACTAAAAATACAAAAATCAGATGGGTGTGGTGACACACACCTGTAATCACAACTACTCAGGAGGTTGAGGCGGGAGAATTTCTTGAACCCAGGAGGCAGAGATTGCAGTGAGCCAAGATCGCACCACTGCATTCCAGCCTGGCCAACAGAGTGAGACCCTGTCTCAAAAAAAATTTTTTTAATTAATCTAAAAACAGCCCTAAAAAATAGGCATTATTATCCCCAATTTATAGTTAAGAATACTGAGGATCAGAGAAATAAGATAACTTTGTCCAAGGTCAAACAGCTGGTAGGTAGAGCAGCCAGAACTCAAAGCCAGGTCTGTGTGATGAACCTTAGACCACACACACCTCCTTATCCTGTCTGCTGTACTTAGCTTCCTTGGGGTGGGAACAAGTTACTTGGTGCTTTCCCTAGCTCCTACCCCAAGCCCAGGATTCAGTGGCCATCAACAGATTTCTGTTCCAAATCTGAATCAAAACGCTATGGTCAAGGCCGGGCACGATGGCTCACACCTGTAATCCCAGCACTTTGGGAGGCTGAGGCAGGCCTCAGGAGTTGAGGTCAGGAGTTCGAGACCAGCCTGGCCAACATGGCAAAATCTAGTCTTTACCAAATATTACAACAATTAGCCAGGCATGGTGGCAGGCGCCTATAATCCCAGCTACTCGGGAGGCTCAGGCAGGAGAATTGCTTGAACTCAGGAAGCAGAGGTTCCAGCGAGCCAAGATTGCACCACTCATTCCAGCATGGATGATGGAGTGAGACTGTCTCAAAAACAAACAAACAAACAAACAAACAACCTTATGGTTACTCCACTCAAAATGAAGTCCCTTAGCAAGCCCCTGCCTTGAAGGTACCTTCTAGGGGAGGATGGGAAAGGAATTACAATCAACATCCAAAAAGCCAGTGACCTATAGGGGGTGGAAAGAGATGGGCCCAGGACTGGCGGTCCATGAAATCATGTCTTCAAATGTGCCCTTCCTCTCATGGAGCCTGGATACTGCTGTACCTGCCCTCTTCTGTGCCCCTCTCTGACTATTCTTGAACAGTTGGAAGATGGAGAATGATATCAGTGTAGAAGACCCTTCATTCATCACCTTCCCACCCCTCACCTGCTTAATTACACCTGCTTTCTCCATACTTACACTTCCACAATCCCTCAGGAGGTAGCCCTGCAGCTAGAGGGCAGGGCAGCAGAGTGCCTGACACCATAGGCTTTGGAGTTGGGAAGACCTGTATTCAAACCCTGGCTCTCCCCTTCCCAGCTGGGTGACCTTAGGCAAGTCACTCCTCCTCTCTGGGACTCAGTTTCCTCATCTGCAAAACAGAGATGAAAACAGGACTTCATGGGTCTACTGTGAGAACTAAATGGGCTGATGCTTGGAAAGCCTTAAGCCGAGTGACTGACCATGGAAAGCACTCAGAAAGTGTGAGCTGCTAGATATTATCATTATAGCCCAGAGAGGTCATGCACCATGCTCAGGGTCACACAGCCAATGTGAGGCAGAGCAAATGCTAACACCAGGTTCTGGGTCTGGGCCAGGCTCCTTCCTGACACAGAGCCACTGTCCTGGGAAGCTGTGAGATGGCATAGTACAAGTGCTTATCATGCCCCAGCAGCTTCCCCAAGCCCACAGTTCATGAGCCAAGTACAAAGTCCCAACCAACAGGTTTGTTTTCCTTACACACACACACACACACACACACACACAAAATCAAGTGCATCAGAGTGAAAGTTCCCAAACCTTGGCATCCTCCCCTTATCCAGAGGTGAGTAGTGATCTCATCCCTGTGACTAAGCCACACCGACGCCAGGAGCCCTCTCTGGGAACCTGCAGGCTTGGTGTTGCTGGCTCCCAGGCCTAGGAGGAGCCAAGGCTGCAAAACTGATTCTTGCAGAGCTGGGAATTCTTGGTTCTTGGGGCTGAGAAGCAGAGTGGCTCTGAGAAGTGGGTGATGTTGCAGCCAAGGACCAAGATAGCCCTGGAGATCCAGGTTTGAATCCCAGCTCTGCCAGGAACTTGTCATGAAGTTTTAAGCAAACCCAGACCTCTATCCCCCTAATTCTAAAATGGATGGATTGCACCAGAAGATTTCCAATGGTCTGTCCAGCTCAGATCTTTCTTAGCTCTTATCCTGCCCACCAGGGGCCTTGGCCTAGCTAGGGAAGGAGCAAAGAAGGTACAAGTTAGAGGGCCATGGGACGCTAAAACGTGCAGAAAAGGCCAGTGTTGCTGAAACAATTGGTGCAGGCTCCCTGGAGAAGTTGGGAGCCGAAGGGGGGTCCCAAAGCAGGAGGAGTGGAACTGGAAAGAAGAGAAAAATGATCCTGGTGGTCTGGGAGCTTGTCAGTGGCAGGGGGTCAGATGCACCAGACATCCTGTAAAAGTTTCAATGAGTCAGGTCAGGAGAGAGGAAGAGCCTTCCTCCAGTACTTCAGCCACTACCTCCTCCCTCTCACTTAATTCCTCCCACCATGGGAAAGACAGACAGATGGACAACCAGGAGCACCTAGATTAAAAACTAGAAGACTGGGCGCAGTGGCTCAGACCTGTAATCACAGCACTTTGGGAGGTCGAGGCGGATGGATCACCTGGGGTCAGGAGTTCAAGACGAGCCCGGCCAACATGGCAAAACCCCATCTCTACTAAAAATACAAAGAAATTAGCCAGGCGTGGTGGCACACACCTGTAGTCCCAGCTACTGGGGAGGCTAAGACAGGAGACTCGCTTGAACTCGGGAGGCAGAGGTTGCAGTGAGCTGAGATCACGCCACTGCACTCTAGCCTGGGCGACAGGGTGAGATGCCGTCTCAAAACCAAACAAACAAACAAACAAACAAAAACTAGAAAAAGCCAAGAAACCTAGTTACAGACTTTGCCCCAGAGTGGGCTCCTCCCAAAACCAAAAGGCAGCAGAAAATGGGGTGCAACCCACAGCACGATGCAAGGTTCCATAAAGAGCGGTCAGGATGGACAGGTGTCTTCTGAGAGTTTAAAAAATATATATTCTGTCAAATACCATAAAGTAATACCTATAGCAAAGTCAGCGCATCATTGCAATGCATGGTTGTTACAGCAGGAAGCTACTGTGCTCTGTAATCCTCAATGGCTCCCTATTGCCTACAGCTTTACGTTCACTATCCTCATCATGGCATTCTAGGTCCTCGATTTGGGGTCCTGATGGTACTTTTCTGCTTTATTCCCATCACTACCTTGCCCCCCCCAACTCCTGCTCCAACCCAGTTACAGTCCTCAGCTGCTCCCCAAGCCCATCCTGAGCCTTTGCTCCCTGGGACTTCGATTCATTCTTAGTCTCCCTGCCATCCTTGCTGCTTTGCTTAAAAATCTACACCTATTGTTTCCACCAACCCCCTTCCCTCCTGGAGCCTGTTGACTCTCATCTGGCTTCTCCTAAGAATATAAAACACAGACCTCAGGGGCTGGGGATCAGACAGGTTCTGCCACTGAATTTGGGGTACAGTCTCAAGTGAGAAACTGGGTGCACACCTCCACATGCTCGTTTATAAAGCGGGCAGCGCAACCTCTCCCCACGTCAAAGGCTGCCGAGCCACTCAAGTGAGATAATGGAGCCATAGGGCTCTGCACAGCGTCAAGTGTGACACGAACTCAAGGGATTAGGGTGTCTATTTTTAACTCCCCCACATCCTGGCTGAAAAACAAATCTCACACACACCCTGCAGATCCCTATCAGAGGGGCTGACAGAGCCTTTTGGGAATTCTCTCCTCCCGGAAGCAGCACTAGCTTTGACGGCGTTCCCTCTGCCGGGAAAGGCTCTGAGGACCCTGCTCTGGCCAGGGCCTGCTTCCATTATGTCTGGCTGGGTCCTGCTGCCCCCGGCAAACAGCCATTGTCTGGTGGACTCAGTTGTCACACATTCTACAGCCAGTGATAGTCAGACAAGGTCACCAAAGATGCTGAGAAGAGTCCCTCATTCATCAGCTTATTTATTTACTTATTCACATTCCCTCCCCTCCTCTCTTAAAAGGTGGGTCTTGCTCTAGGGTCACCCAGAGGGGAAAACCATGAGGCACCTGTGCTAGGATGCTCTGTCTAGGGACAGGGGTAGGGGCAGAGACAGACAAACTGATAAGGCAACAGTAAGTAGGACAGGAAGTAACAAAGGAACGATGAAGTGGTGACTCATGTCTGTAATCTCAGCACTTTGGGAGGCCAAAGTGGAAGGATTGCTTAAGTGGGAGGATTGCTTGAGGCCAGGAGTTCACCAGCCTGGACAGTACAGCAAGACCCCATCTCTACAAAAAATTTTTTAAAAAATAGCTAGCCATGGTGGTGCTTGCCTGCAGTACCAGCTACTTGGGAGACTGAGATGGGAGGATTGCTTCAGCCCAGGAGTTCAAGCTACAGTGAGCCATGATTGTGGCACTGCACTCCAGCCTAGGTGACAGAGCAAGACCCCATCTCAAAAAAAATAAGAAAAACCCAAAGGAATGATAGGAGTATCTGAACATAAAACCAGCCTATCACCAATCTCTCTCCTCTCCCTCCAGTATCCTAGCATCCATCAGACCTCACTCCAAGATGAGTCTTTACTAGGTATCAGCCCCTGTCACCTACAAGGAGAGGGGGCTTCCTACTTCAGGACAGAGATCTCTGACCTGGTCACCTGGCCCATCTGCACAGGTGTTCGCTACATTCTTAAGAACACTGCCGGCCAGGCGTGGTGGCTCATGCCTGTAATCCCAGCACTTTGGAAGGCCCAGGCAGGTGGATCACTTAAGGTCAGGAGTTTGAGACCAGCCTGACCAATATGGTGAAACCCCGTCTCTACTAAAAATATGAAAATCAGCCAGGCGTGGTGGCATGTACCTGTAGTCCCAACTACTCAGGAGGCTGAGACAGGAGAACTGCTTGAACCCAGGAGGCAGAGGTTGCAGTGAGCTGAAATCGTGCTACTGCACTCCAGCCTGGGCAACAGAGCGACACTCCATCTTAAGAAAAAAAAAAAGAAGAAGGATGCTGCCATTCTTCCTGGTCCCACCTCCCTCACCCCCTACTGCCTGAGTTCACGCTTATCCAATGATAGTAACAGGGAAAGTGATCCCAACACAAGAATGTCAAAGAAAAAAAAATCCTTACTCTGAATTGGGAGCTGTCAATAAGGACAGCCTGCTTCCAGCACCCACTCTGAGCCCTGCCCGTGAGCACTGGACCTGGAGTGAGGGGAGTCAGGGAAGTCCTGAGCTGGGTCCCTCCAGCCATGGGAGCTGAGCTGTGTTTCCTCAGAGCCTTGGTTTCCTCAGCAGAAAGTTACAGAGGGACTGGGAGGGGACCCTCTGAAGAAAGCACCTTGCACACCAGAAAGTGTGGTATAAATGCTTTGTGTTTTAGCACACTTTTTTTTTTTTTTTTTTTTTTTTTTTTTTTTTTTTTTTT
>NW_016807962.1:960866-973898 GCF_001698545.2 Rhinopithecus bieti
TTTTTTTTGAGACGGAGTCTGGCTCTGTCGCCCAGGCTGGAGTACAGTGGCCAGATCTCAGCTCACTGCAAGCTCCGCCTCCCGGGTTTACACCATTCTCCTGCCTCAGCCTCCCAAGCTGCTGGGACTACAGGCACCCGCCACCTCGCCTGGCTAGTTTTTTGTGTTTTTTTAGTAGAGACGGGGTTTCACCTCATTAATCAGGATGGTCTTGATCTCCTGACCTCGTGATCCGCCCGTCTCGGCCCCCCAAAGTGCTAGGATTACAGGCGTGAGCCACTGCGCCCGGCCTCACCTGGCTAATTTCTTTTTTTTTTCTTTTCCTTTTTTGTATTTTTATTAAAGACAGGGTTTCACAATGTTGGCCAGGCTGGTCTTGAACTCCTGACCTCAGGTGACCTGCCGCCTTGGCTTCCTAAAGTGCTGGGATCACAGGCGTGAGCTAGCACACCCAGCGTTCATATGTATTCTTGGTCCTCATTTTTTTCTCTCCCTTTTGGCCTCTGAGGCTCAACAGTCCCCTCTGAACTCAGGGACAGACGTTTCTGTGAACTTTCTGGCCACAAATAATGGTGCAACCCTAGAAAAGCCATGTGACTCCTCGATGTCCATGTCTGTGGGGACCATGTCTGTGGGCCCCCAACACAATCCCAATGACCCCCACAGGCCCTTCACAAGTACTTTATAAACACTCTTAAGAATTCTAAAGAAGCTGGGTACGGTGGCTCATGCATACCATCCCAGCACTTTGGGAGGTCAAGGTGGGAGGATTGCTTGAGCCTAGGAGTTCAAGACCAGCCTGGGCAATATAGTGAGACCTCATCTCTACAAGAAGAACAATTTTTAAATTAGCCAGGCATGACGGCACGCGCCTGTAGTCCCAGATACTCTAGGGAGGCTAAGATGGGAGGATCACTTGAGCCCAGGAGGTGGAGGTTGCAGTCAGCCAAGATCATGCCACTGCACTCCAGCCTGAGTGACAAAGTGAGATCCTGTCTTCAAAAACCAATAATAATTCTAAAGAACAGGTGAATTTGGCTATTCTCATTTGAGACCTGAAATTCAGCCTGTAGTTGGGGACGGACACTGACAGGTGGCTTTCCCCAACCTGCTTCTAGGCCCGTCCCACTTGATGCCACACAGCCAGAATAAAGTTTTTTTTTAAGAAGCAGATCAATAACAATCCAAATGATAGGGCTAGGCATGGTAGCTCATGCCTGTAATCCCAACACTTTGGGAGCCTGAGGTGGGTCGATCACTTAAGCTCAGGAGTTCAAGACCAGCTTGGGCAACATGAGGAAACCCTGTCTCTACAAAAAATACAAAAATTAGCTGGGCATGGTGGCGAGCACCTGTAGTCCCAACTACTCGAGAGGCTGAGGTGGGAGAATCGTTTGAGCATGGAAGGCGGAGGTTGCAGTGAGTCAAGATCACGCCACTGCACTCCAGCCTGGGCAACAGAAGTAGACCCTGTCTCAAAAAAAAGAAAGAAAAGAAAAGAAAAGAAGGAAAGGAAGGAAAGGAAAGAAAAAGGAAAAAGAAAGAAAGAAAGAAAGAAAGAAAGAAAGAAAGAAAGAAAGAAAGAAAGAAAGAAAGAAAGAAAGAAAGAAAAGAACAATCCAAACGAAGCAGATAAGTCCTCTGCAAACCATAGGCATCTCTCCATCTGTTGCTTGTCACTTGCTAGAGCCAGCCCTGCCCAGAGCTGACTGCGAGGCTCCCCACTTGACTGTGTTGAGGAGCGGGGTGCAGGCACAGCAGTTGGAGCAGGAGTGGAAAAATCATGCCTGATTCAAAGCTAGTCCAACTCTACAAAGCTTTCCAGGCATTCACTAGGGCACTTACTAGAGCAATTTCTAGAGCCCAGAGCCCATCACAGGGGACAGGCAAGCAGACAACGCCAGTCAAAGCAGGGCAGTTAGTAAGAAAGAGCTGCAAGCCAGGACCTCAGTGGGGAACGGCTCACCCTTAGAGGGGCAATGAGACCAAATGGAGGTGAAATTGGTGCTACACCCAGAGGGGCAGGAAGAATTTGGGCAGTAAGCAGTGGCAGAGAGAAAAGGGCATTCTGGAAGTCACAGGCAAAGTCCAGGCAACATAAAACCTGAAGAGCAGAGAAAGAAGAGGCAGGGAGGAAAACTGGAGGCAGCCATTGGGCTGTGTTTGCCAGGCCAGGGAGCTTGGCTTTGATCTCGTGGTTAACAGGAAGCCACTCACATGACAGTAAGTGGCCAGCAGAGGCTGTGGTTACCAAGGGCTACTTTAGGAAGCTGTGTTGCTGGAGGCTCACCTGGGATGGGAAACAGGCAGCTGGACCCCCTCAGCCAGCTGCTCGCTCCAGGGAGAGGTTAGAATCGTTCAGGTCAGATTCAGGAAAGGCTGATTCCGGAAGCCCAGAGGAGAGATATGTGATGGCTTGGAAGGGAGACAAGGTCCTTATGTGTCCCCCTTGTCTCCTGGTCAAGACTACCCAGGGCTGAGAGGGGCTGCAGTGGGGTAGGCCCTAGTGCCCCCACACTCCCCCTTGGCTCCTGCCCTTGACTCCCCGTCATTCCCACCGTCACCTTCTTGCAAGGATCAGGGTGCAAAATACTGTGTAATTCTAAGGTAAGTGACCTCCCTCTCCCCTGGGCTTCCTCCACTACCTGTCCCACACTGGACTGCCCCTAGGTGTCCCGGCCCCACTGGCCACCATTCCCATAAGAGCCTTTCTGGCCCCTTTCGTAGTAATTCCCATGGAGCACTCTGCCCTCCAGCCCAACTCAACCCTTCACCCATGCCCTGAGCCCATAACCTCTCCCTAGAAATGCAGAGAGGAAATGTAGACAGAGTCCAACTTGTGAACGTCAAGGTGGGAAAGAACCTCAGAGATCTGGCCAAAAAGCCCCACCTCCAGTCCCTTTACAGAAGAGAAACCTAACGTTTTAAGAGATGACCAGCCCTGCCCAGGATCACACAGCCCGATCATGGCCCAGGTCTTCAATCTTCCAGGTGAGGGCTCTGGCACCAAAGCCACAACCAGGTAGGGCAGAAAAATAGTGAGGCATGAAATAGACTGCAAAAAAGGCCAGAGTGCCTTATTGTCAAGGCACCTGGATTCAGGTCCTGACTCTTATCACCATGCCATCCCCTGCCCACATACACACATTGGGGCTTTGGAAATGTCACTGCAGTTTCCTGGACTCCAGTGACCTCTTTCACAAAATGGATGTTTAATAATTTTGTGCTTTCAGCAGGATCAAACAGGTCCAAGGCAGAACAAGCACCCTGTCTACAGCACAGCTGGTAGGCCAGAATTGTGACACAGTGGGGGTCTATGTGATTCCTTACCCTGTATCTCCTGAGTCAACCCAGGCCAGGCAGTCTCACATTTTCCCCAGACATTTCCCCAGAGCTGCCCAATGGCCCACAGAGCAATCCTCCAAGGGAAGGGATGGAGATAAAAAACACAGATGGGCACACAACAGAACCACCCCACTCCTCTCCCCCCGAGATGCAGACCCAACACCTTCTCCTAGAGGGCCAGAGGCCACCATAGGAGGATGGAGGAAGAAGGTGTAGAGGGGAGGGAGAGGTTTCTGCCAACCTCTCCAGGGTCCCCAGCACTGTGGGTGAAAAACCTGAGCAGAGGCTGGGTACGGTGGCTTACAACTACAATCCCAGCACTTTGGGAGGCTGAGGCAGGAGCATCAGGAACTCAGGAGATCGAGACCATCCTGAGCAATATAGCAAGACTTCATCTCTACTAAAAATTAAAAAATTAGCAAAGCATGGTATCATGTGCCTGTAGTCCCAGCTACTAAGGAGGCTGAGGTGGGAGGATCACTGGAGCACAGGAGTTTGAGACCTCAGTGAGCTATGATAGTACCACTACACTCCAGCCTGGGCGACAGAGTGAGTCCCTGTCTCCAAAATAAAATAACCTGAGCACGAGGGCCTCATCTAAGGCACACCAATCCTAGAAAGCAGAGGCCAGTGATCTTGGGGGTGCCACAGGTCTGCCCGCAAGCACATCCACTTGTGGCAGGAGAAGCTTTGCCAGGGCTCCCATCAGCCAAGGGCCTGCTCCATTCCACCCACCAGTGGATGGAAGCGCATGCCCATCTTAACTTGGGAGAAAGCCCTAGAAAGGAAAAGTGACCAGCTCCAGAGAGTGAAGCCAAGAATAATTTCAGATATGTTGAAACCTATATTCCACATCCTCTTCCTAAGAGTACCTTAGTGCTATGGCCCTCAAACTGTGACCTACAGGAAAATGGCCTGGGCCGGTGGAGCGTGGGGGTGGGGGTGGGGGGGTGGTTTAAAGTGCAGATCCGAGGGCCTGGAGTAGAGATGAGGAATCTGCATTTTAACAGGTGCTCCAGGTGCTTGTAATAAAAGCATTGTTGTCACACACTAGTCCCAGGTACACAGTCATGCACGTGCACATGCATGCGGGCACACACATACACACACACACACACAGAGGCACGTATGCAAGCAAAGGTCAAAAGCGAAGCACGTGCTCTAAAGACAGATACAGATGCTGAGTTTGGTGCACAGCCCAGCCAGCCCCTTGCCAGTTGTAGGATCTTGGGTAAGTCCCTTAACCTCTCTAAACCTGTTTCTTATATGCAAAATGAAGATAAGAAAATAATCAGCCTCATGGGTTTGTTTTATGGGTGCAAGAAAATAATATATGTTAAGTCCTCAGGGCAAGGTCTGACATATAATAAACACTCAATAAATAGTGCTATGATCATTACCAACCTCAGTGCCTGTGTGTTGAATACTGAAGGGACGGAACAGAATGCCAGGCACCAGGGGACCACAGTGAATAATGGAGACAGTAAGAGATGCCCCAAGGGTTGTTCCAGAACCAGTGGATAGAAGTCATAGAGACACAGATTTCTGTCCCAAACAGGAAGAATGTTGCTCAATCATGAAACCAAGAGTTTCCCAATCATGAAACCAACTGTCTAGTGAATTCACTGTTACTATAGAACCCTAGCAAAAAAAGACTAGATGTTCACCAAGTGGGGACACAGCACCAGGGAAGGAAGAATGGGGGGATAGGGGAGCAAGGTGATCTTGAAGGTGACTTTGGGCCAGGTTCTGCAGGTCAGCCCTTTTCCCCATCATGCTGGTTATTTAGTTCATTTGCTCTTCCTTGCCATTTACAATAGTTACCTCCAGGTGTCTAAAAGGGGGTGGGGAAAGGGGGAGAGATCAGGATAGACAGAAGCCTTGTACATTCTGAATAGTTCATTGCAGGGATAAGAACATGTGACGCTGTTTAAATCCAAGCCTACAAACCCACTGAAATTGTGGGTGTGTGCACTGTGCACTTTTCTCAAAAGGACTAATTAAGAGGGGCTGGTCCTTACCAACTTTCTAGAAGAGGGGAAACTGAGGCACGAGGATGCTGGCTCTCTCAGACAGCAAGAGGGCACAAGCTCCAGGATATAGATTGGCTGCACAAGACGGCTGTCCTATGAGCCAGGCGCCTTGGACGACTCACCTTGAAAAAGCCTCCCTATATCCCCCTTGGATGGGACCCTTGAGCTCTAAGAGGTTAGGAAACCTGCCCACAGATACACAGCTAGTGAGCTGCAGGGGTCGATGTTGGAACCCAGGTTCCCTGGGCTCAAGAGGTAGGTGTTTGGTTCCATTTTTTTACTCTTAGGTGTTCTGTCCTGGGTCAATAAAACACGGAAAGGAGTTAACATTAAGAAGGAATAATGTTAAAGATTGGTCCTTATTGGTGACAAGCTACCTACTCACCCACTCACAATCAAAATTAAGGTAAAATTTCCCTCCTTAACAGCAGAAGGGGCCAGAGGGAGAGGAGTTTCCATATGGCTCACACCAGATAGCTCAAGAGTGGACCATCCAGAGACCAGAACACCCTGCAGTCATTCCCACCAGGCTGAGCATTGGAACCAGGTGGCGTTGGTCCCTGTTCCCACTCTGCTGAGCCCAAGGTGTTTTCACGGAAGATGGGGTCCAGAGCAGCCCAGGAAACGGAAAAGAGACCTCACTTCAACCACCCAGCCCTGTCAATCGCCTCCCTGATAATTTAGGATTGGCTAGGATTGAACAAAAATACCCAAAACTTGGGTGCCCCAGGGGGTGCCTGGCTCTGGGTGGAGAGGTTTGGTTGGTTGCCCCATCACCAATCCCCAGGGTGAGCTGAGGAAGGTCTGAAGTTTGTCAGAGCGCTGGAAGCCTTGGGGATCGGTAGGCTGGCACCCCCCCATCCCCAACTCACGCCGCCCGCGGGCCCCAGCTGGGGACGCCTTCCTCGCGATCGCCTATGTTGTACTCTCCCAAGAAAACAGCGCCAGCCCTGGGTCCCGGCGGTCGAGATCTGGGCAGGGCACACAGGAAAGTTTAAAGGGTCAATGTATCGCGCAGATTTCCCTGCGGGAGAGGGGACTGCAGGGTAAAAGCGGGGTAAATACAGCAAAGTCGCCACCCCATTCCTCAGTCCCCTACCCCAACACCTCGCATCGGAGCCCTCGGATCCTCCCGAACCCGGGATGCTGCTCGGTTCCCGGCAAACCACCCGGGCCCCCTCCACCTGAGCCGCGGCCACCAGCTTTTACCTCTACGCGCGGGCAGGGCCGCTGGGCGCTGCCATCCCAAAGGCTCCGGAGCCCGAGCGGCCCAGGACCAGGGTTGCGAAGCGGCGGAGTCGCGAAGTCGCCGGGCGGCTGCAGGAAAGTTTCCGTCGCGCCAGCTGGGCCGAGTGGAGCTGGGCGGGCGGAGTAGGCGGCTGGCCAGGCAGGAGCGCGCTCCGGCGGGCTCCGCGCCTCACCCGGCGCCGCCGCTCTCCGGCTCCCGGGCTCCCGCGGCCACCCGGCCTGCCCAGCCCTGCCAATCGCAGGCCCAGCCGCCCACGGCTCCGCCCGCAGGCCGGGGACCCAGCGAGGGCGGGGAGCGGAGGGGCGGGGGCGCACCTGTTTGGTCAATCGACCTCCCCACCACCGCCCCGCCCAGGCCGGACTGGGCAGAGCCGAGGCCCTCAGCTCAGAGCACACACTCCCCAGCCTAGTGCTGGCCCAAGATGCCGACCGGACCACACGCCCCCTCCCCTCCCGGAGTCCGCAGGCCTCCAGGAGTCCAGAGATAATCTCTGCTTCCGTTTCGGTGCTATGAGGGTACGGGACCGAGAAGTGGGCCGCGACTTTGCTTTACTTACCCCTCTTCCACCCTACAGCTCCCCTTCCCGCTAGAATCTTCCCTCATCCGCTGACCACTTAAAACTTTTCTGTGCGCCCTGCGTGGATCTCCAACCTCAGGAGCCGAGGACTGATGGGGGGAACTAGAGCTTTGGAAGGGGACAGTGCAGGATGTCACAGGGAAGGCATCCTAGCACTCCCGCCAACAGAAACTCCTGAGGACTCTGGCTGGCTGGAGGGAACTTCCCGCGAACGTCTGCGACCCGCTTCAGCAAGTCCCCAAACTTCTCTTCGGGTCACAACAAATATTAAAGCGTGACTATAATATTGACCCATTTCCCAGATAGGCACACTGAGGCCAGAGCAGTGCAAACACTTTTCGGACCGTGGTGGCGAGGGACAGCGACGTTTTCCAGCTAAAGATGGGTTTGCTGAGAGCTCCTGCCTCCTTTTCCCAGCCCTATGCGGATGCCTGTGTTCGTCCTCACCTTGCCCCCAGCCGCGGATCTGGGGCCGAGGAGGAGAAACAGGCCCCGGGCAAGTGCACGGGTAGGGCGAGAGCGCGCCCGGAGGCGCCCGGCCTTACCTCCGCAGCAGAGCGTGTCGTCGCAGAGCGCGCAGGCCGGAGGCCCCAGCAGGGGCAGGGAGGCCCAGGCTAGGGGGCGGAAGGAGGCACCGCCAGCTCCCATCCCTGAAGGCCTCGGCAGTGCCTCGGCCAGCGGGCCTGCTACCCTCCGCGGCACCTGTGGGGCCAGCGCGGTGCCTGCGGCCTCCGCCTCCGGAGTCGGTGGGCGGCCAGGCCCGGGGTGAGGGGTGCGCAGGGCTCCCGGGCTCCTCAAGCTGTCCCGGCTCGGAATCTCACCGCGGCGCGCAGGTCGAGCTGGGCAGGACGCTATTTTTAGCGAGAGCTGCTCTCCCAGTCGGACAGACAGAACAAGTTAATTCGGCCGCTGGGGACGGGCCTGCACGGTGAACTCCCCGAACGGCAGCCGCAGCTCTGCTGAAAGCTGATCCTTCGCATTCCTGCCTCTCGAGGCGGGAGGGCGGGAGGACGCCTGTAATTCCAGGGGGAAGCCAGCGTCCTCTCCGAAGACAGCGCCTGGGCCCAACTGCACGCCCAAAATGGGGCTCTTTAAATTGGCTCTGAAACCTGGCAGGACTTGATGCTGATCCCAAGCCGCAGACGATGTCCCATAAAATGTCCATCTACTGTCTCACCCTTCTCACCGGTCTCCAGTACTGAGAAGAGCCTCCTAGAAATGGAGCCTCAGCCCCAGCACCCGCCAGAAGCTGGCACAGTCATCACTCAGGAGCTACTTGTTGAATGAAGGCAGGAAGCAGTGAAATCCGATACTTTGAAGTCAGTAGAAGTCTTCAAAGCATATGCGATGGATGCACAGGGTGGTTTTGAAATCTGATAGAACCCCTAATCCAACACTTTCAGGCTGTGCGATCTTGGCAAATCATCTCACCTCTGTGCCTCAGTTTTATCTTCTGCAAAAAGGGAGTTTTAGAACTCCAAGAGATAGTATGCAAGAAATCCTTTTGTAAACAAAAGGGTTATGTGAATGTTCATGTAAAACGTCATGAGAGAGCCGCAAAGTTGAACACAAGTTTCTACTCTCAGAAAGTCACTAGCACTCTTCTAATTCGAGAGAGGAGGTGCTAAGGACCCCAAAATGTACAATCACAGCATCTGGTATTAGCCTAAGGATAGATAAATTGGCCAGTGGACTAGAATAGAGGCTGCAAAAATAGACCCATACAGGTATGGAAACTTGATATGTAGCCGAGATGGCCCCGCAGGTCAGTGGGAGAAGGGTAGACTTTTCTATAAAGGGTGCTAGAGCGATCTAATGTCCGTATTAGAAAAAGATTCGCTGAATCCCCACATCACACCATGCATAAAATTTCAGTTCCAGGTGTACTGAAAACTTACACACACACAAAACTCATAATAGTCAAGGATGTCTTAAAGAAGACCTCAAAAGCATAAATCATCAAGAAAAAACATCAATACATTTAATTAAAATTAAAAACTTCTGTTTATAAAAAGATACTTGCAACATGATATCCAAAATATGCAAAGGCTTTCTACAAACCAATTTGCAAAAGAGACAATGGGAGACTGGGCAAAATATATGAACAGGCAGTCCACAGAAAAAGAAACACGAATGGCCAATAAACATAGGCAAAGATGGTCAGTCTCACCAGTAATCAGAGAAATAGTAAACAAAACCACAGTAAAGTGCCACTTCACACCTGTCAGATGGGCGCAAAAACAAAGTGGGACAGCAGGAACGTGGAGTCTGGAGAACTGTCCCATGCTGCAGGCAGGAGGGGAAATGGGTACAGCTACTCTGGGAAACAATTTGGCAGCATCTAGAAATGTTGAAGTGCACATACCCCAGTGACACAGAGCCTTGACATGGAGACCCTCTTGCTCATTGCAACAATGATAATACTAGTAGGTAATTTGAAACAGGAAGAATGCATAAACAAATTGCGGGGTAGTCAGCAACATTCTATACTGCAGCAAAAATGAACGATTAGAAATTCATTATGAATCTCAAATCTCAAACGAGGGGAGGAAGAACATGTTGCAAAAGATCAAATTTGTATAATATCATTCATATAGTTTTGTTTTGTCTTGAGATGGAGGCTTGCTCTGTCACCCAGGATGGAGTGCAGTGGTGCCATCATAGCTCACTGTGGCCTCAAACTCCTGGGTTCAGGTCATACTCCTACCTCAGCCTTCTGAGTAGCTGGGACCACAGGTGCGGTGGCACCACATGCAGCTAAATTTTTTTTGTTTGTTCGTTTTTCTATTTTTTTGAGACAGAGTTTCACCGTTATTGCTCAGGCTGGAGTGCAGTGGTGCAACATTAGCTCACCGCAACGTCTGCCTCCCAGGTTCAAGTGATTCTTCTGTCTCAGTCTCCCAAGTAGCTGGGATTACAGGCATGCGCCACCACGCCCAGCTAATTTTGTATTATTTTGTATTTTTTAGTAGAGATGGGGTTTCTCCATGTTGGTCAGGCTGGTCTCGAACACCCAACCTCAGGTGATCCACTCGCCTCAGGCTCCCAAAGTGCTGGGATTATAGGCATGAGTCACCGTGCCTGGCCTAATTTTTTTTTTTTTATTTTTTTTTTTTTTTTTTTTTTTTTTTTTTTTTTTTTTTTTTTTTGAGACGGAGTCTCGCTCTGTCACCCAGGCTGGAGTGCAGTGGCACGATCTCAGCTCACTGCAAGCTCCGCCTCCCAGGTTCACACCATTCTCCTGCCTCAGCCTCCCGAGTAGCTGGGACTACAGGCACCTGCCACCACGCCTGGCTAATTTTTTTGTATTTTTAGTAGAGACAGGGTTACAGCATGTTAGCCAGGATGGTCTCAATCTCCTGACCTCATGATCCGCCCACCTCAGCCTCCCAAAGTGCTGGGATTACAGGCGTGAACCACTGCGCCCGGCCCTAATTTTTTTATCTGTAGAGAGGTGGGCCTTTCTATGCTGACCAGGCTGGTCTCTAACTCCTGGGCTCAAGCGGTCCTCCCGTCCCAGCCTCCCAAACAAAGTGTTGAGATTAAAGGCTTGAGCTACTGTGCCTACCCTGGCTTCAAGTTATATTCCTGTAATTCCACAAACTATGTGACTGGTGGCATGAACCACCGTGCCCAGCCTTCATATAGATTCTTTAAACATGAAAAACTGAATACCATATATCCATAGGAATGCACAGATATGGTAAAAGTATAAAGACATTTAGAGGAATGATAAATACACCATTCTGCAGTTTTACCTCCGGAGAAAGGGAGATGTTTGATAGGAGGGGGCTTCACACATTCACACATCTTACTAAGGTTTTCCTTCTTTCTTTCTTTTTCTTTGTTTTCTTTTCTTTCTTTCTTTCTTTTTTTTTTAAGACAGCATCTCACTCTTTCAACCAGGCTGGAGTGCAGTAGCATGATGTGATGATACCTCACTGCAACCTCAACCTCCCAGGATCAAGGGATTCTCCCACCTCAGCATCCTGAGTAGCTGGGACTACAGGCACACACCACCATGATGGGCTAATTTTGTTTGTTTGTTTGTTGTAGAGATAAGGTCTCACTATTTTGCCCAGACTGGTCTCAAACTCCTGGGCACAAGCGATCCTCCTGCTTTGGCCTCCTAAAGTGCTGGGACTACAGGTGTGAGCCACTGTGCTCATCCTAGGTTTTATTTCTTGACCAGGATAGGAGACACACAGTGTTTGTCTTATTCTTCATCACTTTTTTTTAAGGTGCAGAGCAGTCATGGTGGGGGGCCACATAAAACCCAGTCCTACTCTGAACTTCAGTTTCCTTATGTTAATAACATGGTGATCATTTCTGGGAAAAACCTAGCACAAAGCCTGGCTCATGAGGAAGTGCTCAGTAAATCTTAAGAACATGAATAGCCCAGTCTGCAGTCTTCACTGGGGTCCTTCACACCCTAGTCCCAGTCAGCTGAGACTGCCCCCACCCAAGCACCAGCAAACAACCAGGTCTCCCAAGTCCCCCAAGCTCTACCATGCCCCAGGAATTTGCACACACTGTTTACTCTTCCTAGAATGCCTGTCCTCCCTATCTCTACCCAGTCAGTGCCTACTTCTCCTATTATAATGCAGCTCAGGCATTCCAGCCCATGGGAAGCAGAGGGTTCCCACCATACCCACCCACTCCACCATCTATATTTATCACATTGTAGATTGTTGCGCCTAGCTGTGGGTCTCTCTCCTGGAGCAGACTGTGAGCTCTTCCAAGTCACAAACCTTGCAGCCCCACTACCTGCATGGGGCCTGGCCTCAGGAAGTTTTATTGAATGAAGAAAAGGACTGAGTGACCCAAAGACTCAGAAACCAAAAGGGATCATTCCAAACTGTCAAAAGGGAAAAGCAACCCACCACCTGCTGGACTGACTGTTTGGTCTTCATTGAGTGTTCTTGACGGGAATGTGAACTTCAAAGTCAAAGAGTGCCTATAACCCCAACACTTTGGGAGGCCGAGGCAGGTAGATCTCCTGAGGTCAGGAGTTCGAGACCAGCCTGGCCAACATGGTGAAACCCCATCTCTACTAAAATACAAAAATTAGCTGGACATGATGGTGCACACCTGTAATCCCAGCTACTTGGGAGACTGAGACAGGAGAATCGCTTGAACCTGGGAGGGGAAGGTTGCAGTGAGCCAAGATCGCGCCATTTACACTCCAGCCTGGGTGACAGAGCAAGACTCCATCTCCAAAAAAAAGGAGTGCTGCATTCATATCCAGGTTGACCCGCTTGCCAGCTGTGTGACCTAGAGTATGCTACTACAGCCCTCTGAGCCTGTGGGTTTACACAGCCAACATTGACTAGAGATTATCACAAGGGGTTATTACAAAGATTCAGTGAGATCATAGTGGCAAAATGTGTGGCTCCGTTCTTGGTACAGGTAGCAATTATATGACTACGGTCAAGAGGAAAATGTTTGCAGGGGAGGATGGAAGGAACTCGATCAGGTTACTGTGAAAGTGGGAGGGCTGGGCATGGCGGCTCACATCTGTAAATCCAGCACTTTGAGAGGCTGAGGCGGGCAGATCACCTGAGGTCAGGAGTTTAAGACCAGCCTGGTCAAAATAGTGAAACCCCATCTCTACTAAATATACAAAAATTAGCTGGTGTGGTGGTGCATGCCTGTAGTCCCAGCTACTCGGGAGGCTGAGGCAGGAGAATCACTTGAACCTGGAAGGTGGAGGTTGTAGTGAGCCAAGATTATGTCTCTGCACTCCAGCCTGGGCAACAGAGTAAGACTCTGTCTCAAAAAAAAAAAAAAAAAAAAAAAAAAAAAAAAAAAAAAAAAAAAAAAAAAAA
>NW_016807962.1:974305-979324 GCF_001698545.2 Rhinopithecus bieti
AAAAAAAAAAAAAAAAAAAAAAAAAAAAGAAAAGAAAAGAAAAAAGAAGAGAAAAGAAAACTAATAAAGAAAGAAAGAAAGTGGGCAGCAGATCAAAAATTCCAGGGGGCCGAGCACAGTGACTCATGTCTGTAATCCTAGCACTTTGGGAGGTCAAGACAGGAGGATCACTTGAGCCCAAGAGTTCAAGACCAGCCTGGGCAACATGTTAAGACCCCATATCTACAAAAAAAAAAAAATGAAAAGACAATTAGCCGGGCATGGTGGCATGCATCTGTGATCCTAGCTTCTTGGGAGGCTGAGTTGGTAGAATCACCTGAGCCCAGGGGGTCAAGGTTATAGTGAGCCATGTTCACACCATTGCACTCTAGCCTGGACAACAAAGTGAGACTCTGTCTCAAAAAATGCAACAACAACAACAATAAAATTCCAAGAGGAGCCAAGCACAGTGGTGAGCATGCCTATAGTCCCAACTACTTGGAAGGCTGAGGCAGGACGATCCCTTGAGCCTAGGAGTTTGATGCTGCAATAAGCTACAATCATGCCATTGCACTCCAGCCTGGGCAGCAGACGAGACTCTGTCTCAATTATTTAAAAAATTCAGGGGTGTTCTCCAGTTCTGAACAAAAACACACCCATGGAGGCTGGCCCAGGAGATGAGAAGGTCAAAAACATGCGTGAAGTTAGTGCTTCTGGTGCTCTTTCCTCCTGTCCTTTGTCCTACCCCCTGGGTGAGGTGCTGTACAACACTTCAGAACTATAGACCCTCCTCTCTGTCTCCCCATCCGCTCTGGCTCCCTCCAATCTGTTCTCACATGTAGCCCGGGGATTCCAATCTGGACCCGTCTTTGCCTTGCCAGCTTCCATCTGTAGGGGCGACAGAGCCTGCAGCACCTTCCCCAAGGGATGCGTCTGAAGTGATTTACCAAACGCATCGTCTGCACTATATCTGCAAAATCCACGTGTCCACTTGTCGAGTTCTTCCATCAAGGCAACATACAGGATAGCAAATTGCTTATGGTTCAGGCTCTAGACGATGAATTGGCTAATGTTACATGTTGTACAAGCAAACAAATGTATAAAGTTGACAGGGCTATATGGCCACTGGAAAAGAACAACGTGTACTTCAAGAGTTGCAATGAGATTTTCTGAGCTAATGTGCCAATCCTCTTTGGTTCAGATCTCTCTGAACAATGTAATATTATCCTGGTGACATGGACATTAGCCACTGGGGCACTTTGTCCCGTGGCCAAAATGGCCAAAATGGCCATGCCAGGCAGGAAGCTGACCCAGCTTAAGATCTGCCATCTTTCTCTTTTTTTTTTTTTTTTTTTTTTTTTGAGACAGAGTCTTGCTCTGTCACCTAGGCTGGAGTGCAGTGGTGCAATCTTGGCTCACTGCAGCCTCCGCCTCCTGGGTTCAAGTGATTCTCCTGCCTCAGCTTCCCAAGTAACTGGGGCTACAGGCACGCACCACCATGCCCAGATAATTTTTGTGTTCCGTAGAGACGGGGTTTCACCATGTTGGCCATGCTGGTCTCAAACTCCTGATCTCAAGTGATCTGCCTACCTCAGCAGATCTGGGATTATAGACGTGAGCCACTGGCACCTGGCCAGATCTGCAATCTTTCCTAATGGCTCTCAGGAAGGTCACCAATGACCTCCTTGTTGGTAACACCATAGGATATATTTCCAACTCCATCTCACCTGATCTCTTGGCAATACTTAACCCCACAGAAGCTTCTGTTCCCTTCCATCTTACCATACTCTCCCAGTTTGTCCCTTAGTTCCTTGGTCACTTGTCCTTCTTGGCTACCTCATCTGACTCCACTGGGCTATAAAAGTTGGAGTTGGACACGGTCTGAGTCCCTCTTTATTTTTCGAGACTCTCTCCACAGGCAAACTGAACTACACCCAGGCCGTGGCTTCAACCACTGTCCTTATGCAGACGATTCCCAAATGTTTGACTCCAGCCCAGTCCAGACACTGTGGTCTCTTGCCTGGACTTCACTAAGAACTGAGCCGGTTCCCTGCATCCACCTGGCCCCTCTCCATGTGGGTCCCCATCTACTAGCTCTCTTCATCAGGTTTTCAAAGCACAGATCTGATCATATCACCCTCACTTCTGTTCAAAGCTTTCAATGATTTCTTGTTGCCATCACGTGCCTCCCAGATCCTGGGTAGTCAGGTCCTACCCACCTCCCCAGCCTCATTTCTTTTTTGGGTGGGAGGGAACAGGGTCTCACTATGTTTCCCAAGGCTAGAATGCAGTGGCACGATCTCAGATCACTGCAACCTCCACCTCCTGGCTTTAAGTGACTCTTGTGACTCGCCTCCTGAGTAGCTGGAATTACAGGCACGCATCACTGCAACCAACTAATTTTTGTATTTTGGGTAGAGACAGGATTTCACTATGTTGGCCAGGCTGGTATTGAACTCCTGGCCTCAAGTAATCCACCCGCCTCAGCCTCTCAAAGTGCTGGGATTACAGGTGTGAGCTACCATGCCTGGCCCCAGCCTCATTTCTTGCCATCTGTCCCCTCCCTCTCTGCCTTCAGCCACTCCAGCCAACTTCCAGATCCTCAAATATGCAACCCTTCCTCCCACGACACAGCCTTTGCATACCAGGTTCCCCTCTTCAGAACACGTTTTTCCCTTCCTTGGCCCAGTTAACTTCTCCCAGTGGACGCCTAATGTCATTTCCTCAGGTAAGGCTTCCCTGGCCTCCCACATGACACACCCATGGCTCAAGTCCCTTTCCTTCATGGTGTTCATTGCAGTTGGTGATGGCACCTTCATCGTGTGGTCACTGAGTGGATGTGCCATGCTCCCGGGCTGGCATGCCTGGCTTTCCTCATCTCCTCCTACTCTCAGCAAGGGCACGTAGTAGGTGCTCAATGAATGTTTGTTGAATATTCATGGAGGTGGGCAAGGATGTCTGCTTGCCCACCTCCATCAATAGGCTCTGTTTATCATTGTTGGACACTTGCTAGAAATGTCTACATTTCTGCCCATTGCTGTGAATATAAGTTTGAGTGTTTTGCCAGATGCTCTGTCATTTAATTCTTACAACTGCCTCTGAAAAGGCTCTAGTATCTATTCCCATTTGACAGATAAGGAAACTAAGGCTCAGAGTTTAAGTAACTTGCACAAGATCACACAGCATGTAGATGACAGAGCCTGTTCTCAAACCCCATCTATTTGATTCCAGATCCTGGGTTTTGTAACCATAACACCCTTTTCACAGATAACCTGGGGGTGGTGGGTCCTTACCTGATGATGGAAGTGAAACTCAAAACCACAGTGACTGAAGCATCATAGGATGAAGACCCAGGCCCACAAGACCCTGGAGCAGGGATGGCATGAATGACAGGGGAGGAGTGGGAAGGAGGGGCCAGGAGGAGAGAGCATCTCCGATTTGTGTTGGGGGTGGGGGCATGACAGTCACGGAGCATAAACAGTAGAAATGCACAGACCTCACTTCTGCCTCTGAGGCATTGAGAATTCAATACCCAGAGAGAATGAGATGATGTCAGATACCATGCATGGAGGAAGGACTGGGTGATACTGAACAGGAAAACAGCTGTTTCCAGTGAAGACCTGTTCTGAGGGGGCACATCCTTGTCTGAGTCTAATCATTCTCAGATGCTTCGATTCCACCTCCAGTTTCTCTCATACCCCAGGAAGGGAAGAGAAGGGAGCAGGACTGGGCAGAAGGAGGAACTGAGCTTCCACGCAGTCAGGGCAAGCCTGAGCCCACCCTATACCTGGAGCTGGGATGGCCCTTCAGAGTCATCCTGAGCAGTGCCAAGCTTTTATGACCCTGGGTTGGTTAGTCACTGGATGTAGGACACCCCAGGAAGGAGGTGTCGCCTCCGGGGAGATGGCTGTCTTCAGCAGAGGCAACCCCCAAAGAGCTAAGTACTGAGGGACTACTTCTAGCAGCCTCCCCATACCTAGGGGAGTAAGACCTTCACTCCTGAAGAGGAGATCCCAGGTGCACATCACACCCCCTACCCCGCACCAAACCCAAGGCATTCCCCTCCAGCAACCATCCAATCTCTTATCTTCCTTCTGACCTAACTCTTCCTGTCCTCCCTTCCCTGCCTCCTACTCACTCCTCAGATTTTCGTAAAACTCAAGAGTTGGCTCTATCCCTCCCCTGGGGTGATATGATTGGGTCTGTGCTTTGAAAACCTGATGAGGACAACTAGTAGATGGGGATCCACATGAAGAGGGGCCAGTAAGGTCACCCAATAGCTCCCTTAATGTCTCTCAGTAGCCCCCTAAAGGCCAAGCTCCTGTGCATGGCATGTAGGGCCCCTCATGGAGCAGCCCTGCCTCTTCTCCTGCCCCCTCTCACGGCTGCTCCCCTCACTTGAGGCTCCAATATATTTGACTGCAATTCCCCGAGCATGCTGGCTGTTTCATGGTGCCATGCTTTTTCATGGGCTGTTTCCTCTTTGCCTGGCTAACTTTTCTTTCTTGCTTCCTTAAAGACACACTCAGGTCATCTCCTTGGAAGCCTTTCCTAGAGCCATTCCTGCCCCGCTCCCAAGGCTGGTAGCAGAGCCCCATAGCTGCCTCTTCTGTCTCAGCCATTACCAGCAGTGCTCAGCAGCATATGGGAGTGTCCTCCTTGGGGACAACCTGATGACATTGTTACCTGTCTCTTCCCCCTGCATCTGTGTCTCCAGCACCTAGCCCAGAGCCTGGCACGGAAGGAGCCCAATGACACTGACTTAGGCATGTGGAGAATCCACGGACAACCACCTCCCCAGAGGTGATACCTCCTTCCTGGGGTGTCCTACATCCAGTGACTGACCAACCCAGGGTCATAAAAGCTCGGCACTGCTCAGGATGACTCTGAAGGGCCATCCCAGCTCCAGGTGTAGGGTGGGCTGAGGCTTGCACTGACTGTATGGAAGCTCAATTCCTTCTTCTGCCCAGTCCTGCTCCCTTCCCTTCCCTTCCCTTTCCCTCCCCTCCCCTCCCCTCCCCTCCCCCCTCCTCCCCTTCC
>NW_016807962.1:982963-1035186 GCF_001698545.2 Rhinopithecus bieti
CTTTCCTTTCCCTCCCCTCCCCTCCCCTCCCTTCCCTTCCCTTCCCTTCCCTTCCCTTCCCTTCCCTTCTCTTCCACAGGTGTTGAGCCTGAGAGCAGTCCCTGATGGATCTCCTATGCATGAATACCTCTCAGAGTCTGCTCCTGGGGAACCCCACTGGGGATAAGGAAGACTGGAAACACTTGCTAGGTGCCCAGCTGGTGGGAATGACCCAGCAGAATGTCTGATTTGGGGGCTTCCAGTGAGAGACGTGTACAGTACTCAAGGGATCACGCAAGGTCGCAGGAGGGATGGACAGGCCGTCTCGTCTTGAGACAGAAGCAGAAGCTGGAAGCAACTTGGGGTGTGGAGGAGGTCAGGAAATAGAGGGACTCACAGTCTTGACATTTTTTTCCCCTGTGCAGCCAGAAGTAAGGTGGGCTGCTGAGGGGATGGGTAGATAGTAAAACAATTACCTATGAAAGTAATCACCGTAGTGCATGATAATTATTGCCACAGCAGTGGTAAGGCATGCAGGGCTTCAATGCATGGATAGGAGTTTACCAGGCTGTGTGCCCACAGGGGAAAGTCATCATGGGCAGAGAACCCAGCTGGGCACTGATGTGAGGAGATGGGGGTAGAATTGCCAGATGAAATACAAGATGGCAGGTAAACGTAAATTGTATATAAACAATCAATTTTTTCTTTTTAGTATAAGTATATCCTGTGCAATATTTGGGACACACTTATACTGAAAAAACTATCCATTTTTTATCCCCTTCTGGCCCCGTCCCTGCAAGGAGCCTTATCTACCAGTGGGTCCCCCACACTTCCGCCCAGGTATTCTCAGGTTCCTTTTTATTCCTCCTTTACTCAACCACCTCTGGTGGCTCCCCATTGTCCAAACCGTCAATTGGTCATTTGAGGCCCTCTGTTTATTTCTGGACCTTCAGCTACCCTCTAAACCCCATTCTTTTTTTTTTTTTTTTTTTTTTTTCCTTTTGAGACAGGATCTCACTCTGGTTGCCCAGACTGGAGTACAGTGGTGAGATCTCAGCTCACTACAACCTCAACCTCCCAGGCTCAAGTGATTATCTCACTTCAGCCTCCCAAATAGCTGGGACTATAGGCATGTGCCACAATGCCTGGCTAATTTTTGTCTTTTCAGTAGAGTCAGGATTTCATCATGTTGGTCAGGCTGGTCTTGAACTCCTGGGCTCAAGCAATCTGCCTGCCTCGGCCTCCCAGAGTGCTGGGATTACAGGCATAAGCGACCGTGCCTGGCCTCAACCCCATTCTTGCACCTCTACTTTAATCCCCTGCCTCCGGGCTGTTTCCTCTGCCTACTCTGCACTCTCCCAAATCCACTCTTCCAGGAAGTCTCCTAGATCTAGATTCCCTGTGGGTGGATAGAAGTAGTCATTTCCACTGATTAGCAGCAGTAGCACTATTTCGCTTCTCTGAGCCTTCATTTCCTTGTCTCTAAAACGGGCACAATACTGTCTGTCTCATCAGGTTACTGAGGGGACAGGAGACTGTTTAGAAAGCATCAAGTACACCCTAGAATGCTGGCACCCTCCCTGACTGTGCCTAGATCACTGCCTGGCACCCAGTGGGCACAGAGGCATGTTCGCTGAATCAAATCAACTCAGAGGTCCTGAGCTTTTACAGTTTTTAACTTGCTTCTTGGAATTACCATACCCAACAGTGGAACTTGGACAAACTCAGTTTCCTGTATTAAGATGATCTTAAAAGGGATGCTTAATGAGGCCACCGTAATTTTTTGTTTGTTTGTTTTTGCTTTGTCACCCAGGCTGGAGTGCAGTGGTGCAATTGTGGCTCACTACAGCCTCCACCTCAAGCAATCCTCCCACCTCAGCCCCCCAAGTAGCTGGGACTGAAGGTATACACCACCTTGCCTGGCTAAATTTTGTATTTTTTTTTTTGTAAAGAAGGGAGTCTTGCTATGCTGCCCAAGCTGGTCTCGAACTCCTGGGCTCAAGTAATCTGCCTGCCTCAGCCTCCCAAAGTGCCAGGCCACTGCAATTCAGGCTGCATAACAGATTTCTCCCCTGTAGACAGGGGCCAAACCAGCTCCCTGCAAAGGGCCCATTTTGGACCCAAACATGGCACCCAGTCTCTCCAGCTAGAAGCAGGTAATATCTGCCACTCATGTGTCTGTCTCAAGCCCTCCCAATCCCAGACCACAAAGGATGATTTCTTATAACTATTACCATAATTACCCAACTGCAACACTATAGAGAAGCGATTCGATGAGCCTGTGATTTTCGCAGTTTCTTGTCTCAAATAAGTCACCTGAAGTTCATCTGCCATCAGGATTCATGGCTGTGTCCGGTAATTGTAGTGAATTATTTTGCTAATAACAGAGGTATCTTGATCTAATTTAGTTTTAATGCCAGGAGGTGCCCTCCCAAAATAATCAGCTTCAGGGCAATTCCAATTTCCAGGTTTGTTACACGTTCTGAATAGAAGATTCAATTCAAGGAGGCTGAAGTTACTTCTTTATCACTCAAAGTCATCTACAGGCGACATGGTATCCTACCTCTACGTGCGTGCAGAAGAATGTAGGGAGAGGCCCAGCGACAGCAAGCCAGGGTGGGCTCCCAGCCAGAGGAATGACTGGAAGACACTGATGGGTTAGGACTGTGTCAAGTTAGATCCATAACTAGGGTTCCTGGAAGAACCCTAATTTTTCTTACACCCATTCATTAACCCTTTCTATTAAAACAAACAAACAAACGAAAAAAAAACCCTAACCCTCAACCAGGCTGGAGTCCAGTGGCATGATCTCAGCTCACTGCAACCTCTGCTTCCCGGGCCCATGCGATCCTCCAGCCTCAGTTTCCTGAGTAGCTGAGACATCAGGTATGCACCACATGCCTGGCTAATTTTTGCATTTTTTGTAGAGATGGGGAGCTTGCTGTCCTGGCTGGTCTCGAACTCCTGAGCTCAAAGCAATCTGTCTGCCTTGGCCTCCCAAAGTGCTGGGATTACAGGCGTGAGTCACCGCTCCCAGCCAATTAATTATCTGCATTATTTTATTCCATTTCGACCATCTCTCCCTGGCAAGACCTAATCTTTGCAGTTATTAATAGAGTCTAAATAATGATAACAAACTCTCGTGCAGCTCTGTTTTAAGTGCTTTAATCCATATCAACTCATTACATCCTGTGAGGGAGGTGAATGCTACTGTTATCCTCATTTTGCAGATGAGGTTAAGAAACTTGCCTCAAATCACATATCTAGTGAGGGGCAGAACTGGGATTTGAACCTTTCCCAAGTTCCTATGCAAGGAAGAATCCTGAACCCACCAGGAATTGTTCAGCCTCGACTCTGTGCTCTCATTGACCCCTCGACATTCTGGGACAGAGGTGTTGTTAGCCGCATTTTACTGAGGAAGAAACTGAGTCTCAAGAGGTCATTGATGTGGCCAAGGTCAATGCAGTGAGTAGATAAATGGAGGAGTTGGGACTTGAACTCTGAGATTCTGATTCTAAACCTAGTGCTGCTGGGCACAGTGGCACGCGCCTGTAGTCCAAGCTACTCAGCAGGCTGAGGCAGGAGGACAGCTGGAGGCCAGGAGTTGAAGGCTGCAGTTGGCTAGGATCGCACCTGTGAGTAGCTATTGCACTCCAGCTGGGGAAATGCAGAAAGACCCCACCTCCAAAAATAAGTAAAATAAAAAATAAACCTAGGGCTGCCTTGTCCAAAGCTGGGAAATTTATGACGTGTTTTTGAATGGCTTTGCCAGCAGGCTAGGTATCATTAATTAACTAAGTGCATGGTGATTGTCCTCCCACAAACCCCCCTCCAGCCACTCTGTGCCCCGCTTCCCACTTTGGTCCTCTTTTCTACTTCCCATCCCTTGCTCCAGAAACCAAGTGTCCTTTGTTGCTATTCCCTGTTACCCAACAAAACCTACTTTCAGATTCCTGATCTTTCCCTCATATGTTTATACTTTCAGCAGAGGGCTGTGTGGTCCAGCAGGAGGGGCCAGGAGCTAGAGGTAGCTCTGTCACTCTGTCCTCCCTGGGCACTTAGGATGAAACCTATTTGTCTCTAGGCCTTGTCTTCCAATCTTTACAAGGGGAAGAGGTTAGACCAGTGTTCTTTAAACTACTTGAGCCATGGAACTCTCATTTTATTTATTTATTTATTTATTTATTTATTTATTTATTTATATATTTTTTTAGAGACAGGGTCTTGCTCTATTACCCTGTCTAGAGTGCAGTGGTATGACCACATTATAATTCACTGCAGCCTCAAATTCCTGGGTTCAAGTGACCCAGAACCCTCATTTAAATGAAAATGTTCAGGCAAGCCCAACATTTGTATTACTATTATTATTATTATTATTGTTATTGTTATTATTTTGAGTCTGGGCATGGTGGCTTACACCTGTAATCTATCTCAAAAAAGACTTCATTTATTTGTTTGTTTTGAAGCAGAGTTTCACTCTGTGGCCCAGGCTGGAGTGCAGTGGCACGATCTCAGCTCACTGCAACCTCTGCAGGACCAGGTTCAAGCGATTATGCTGCCTCAGCCTCCCCAGTAGCTGGGATTACAGGCATGCACCACTATGCCTGGCTATTTTTTGTATTTTTAGTAGAGACGGGGTTTCACCATGTTGGCCAGGCTGGTCTCAAACTCTTGACCTTGTGATCCACCCGCCTCGGCCTCCCAAAGTGCTGGGATTACAGGCATGAACCACCAGACCCAGCATCAATGTTTATATTGTATCAGATGCCAGTGAGCTGCTCTAGTCCAAGTTGGGTTCAAGGAAGGAAGTGTCTCCTACATGCCAACTTCTGAGCTTCTCCTTGGACATGATGGGAAAACCACTGGCCTAGACAGAGCCTATAGGCTCTTGGGGCTCTTAGAGACAGGAATCTGGGATCCACGGATGGCAGGTGATGCCCAAAGTGCTATGTGGGCAGCTAAATGCCCACCTGGGACTCCCCACCCATCCCCCCACCACCTGTCCTGCCTTGTTGGCTAAACTGTAGAGGGGCCTGCCAGCAAAGCCAGCCTGTGCCCAGGACCCTGCCTCTGGGGCACTGAACTGTCCAGGGGTCTTGCCACAGAGAAACGGTATCTGTTCTGATGCTGAGGGTGTGCGGTCTGTTTGTTCTGGCACGTTCCTCAGTGACCAGAAGAGTTGGCTACTCTCCTACCCCTGTTACCCTTTTGTTTTCTTTCTTGGCCTCTCCCTTTTCTTTTTTGTTTTTTAAACAGAGTCTCACTCAGTTGCCCAGGCTGGAGTGCAGCAGTGTGATCTCAGCTCACTACAAACTCCACCTCCCAGGTTCAAGCAATTCTCTTGCCTCAGCCTCCCAAGTCGCTGGAACACTACAGACACCTGCCACCATGCTCAATGAATTTTTTTGTATTTTGTGTAAAGACGGGTTTCGCCATGTTGGCCAGGCTGGTCTTGAACTGCTGACCTCAAGTGATCCACCCACCTTGGCCTCCCAAAGTGTTGGGATAAGGGATGAGCCACTGCAGCTGGCCAGCTTCTCCCTTTTCTAAAAATATGTTTTGTTTTGTTTTGTTCTGTTTTCATTGCTCCTTCCCCTTCCCCTTCATCTTTCAACAAATGCTGGCTGGTTCCTGGTCTCAAGCTTTCTGTCCCAAGCCTAAGGCTACAGGGGAATGAGACAAACATGAGGGCTGCCTCCAGGGCAGAGCCTTCACCTGGAGACAGCTGCATCCTGCAGTGACTGTGGCCCCCACTGCATGAAGAACTTAGTCACAGGGCTGGGAAGGCTTCTGGAGGCAGTGGTGAGCAAAGGGGCACCAGCAGGTGAGGAGGAGTTTGTCCCGTTTGTGGGGTGGGAATGAATGCAGGTAGGGAGGAGTTAGGTGTTTCCGGCTCAGAAGAGAGGCATGGAAACCGCGGAGGCTTAGCCAGCCCAAGCGTTTGAGGGGCTGTCAACCGCTAGATTTGGCTGAAGCATAAAGTGGTCATTGGGGGGCTATCAGGAGTGGGACATGGTAAGTTGCCCAGGGCGCCAGTGGCCAGGGGTCCGGAGAGGCTGTTCCAGAGCTGGGAATAGATCCTGAGGGCCACGGGGGCACCAGTGGAGGTTTGCATCAGGGGATGTGGGGCCAGAACTGTATTGTAGAAGTGCACCTGGCTGCCCACAGTTGGGGGTGGGGAGACAGTGAAAAAGGGGCTTCCCTTCCCTTCTCACCCCCCACAGCCTGCACCCTCCTCTGAATGCTCTGAGCAGCCCTGATTCCCTCTGAGACTCAGCATGGGGACAGAAGGAAGGGGGCTTTGGGCTGCCGGCTGCTCATCCCACCCTGGCCTGGCCCCCACCTCAAGGCAGTCCCTGACCTCTTCACACCCAGGACCACAAGTCAGGAAAAGTTCAAAGCTTGCTCTCCCCCAGCTGGGATGTTTTGATTTCTGGGCCCTCTGAAAATGGCCCGTTTGTGCTGAGACGCTCAGGCAGATTAGCTTCCAACCCCCTTTCAGCCCTTTCTATCTGAATCCTGGCTCTGACAAGCCCCTTCCCCAGCCCTGCAGCCCCTCTTGGCCCCAGATGACTGTCCTCACTTCCCCCCACGGCCCCCCACCGTGGTGAAGGAGGGGGAGGTCCTATCCCCAAACACAAGCTCTTTTGTTTCAACTGGCAGCTTGGCCCTCAGCCCTGCACCCGCTGCTGGTGGGGTTTCCTAGCACTTAATGAGCCCGGGGTCAGCTGAAGGATGGGGAGTTGGCATTGAGGGGCTGGGGACAGGGGCTGGAGCACAGGCGATTTCTGGTTACAGCTTTGGACCTGTCCCTCCTCTGCTCAAATCTCTCCCATGGTTCCTGCCTACTCTACTGGGACTGCTGAGGTGAGCAGAGATCCCAGGCTCCTTGCAGCTCTCACATAGCCTCTCCTGCTCCAGGGAGAGCCCTGGAGCAGGACTAGGTATGTGGGCTGCTCAATGCAGACTCAGAGCAGGGATGCACACAGTGGGAAGCACACAGGCTTTGAAGCCAGCAGGACCAGAGTTCAAATCCTGACTCTGCCACTTCCTGGTAGTACGACCAGGGGCAAATCACAAATCTCTGTGTGCCTCAGTTTCCTCCCCATAAAATGGGGCTACATTTTCCAACCAGAGTTCTGTGAGTTCCAGCACAAAATGCTCATGCACTTTCCCTTCCCTTTCTCTTGTTCCTTAAGAGTCTGGCTGGCTCCCCTCCTGAAGGTACAAGGTACAAAGAAGATAGGCAGAGCTGTCTTCCTCCTCCTCCCCCTCAAGTTGAGCATGCACTGGGCTGCCAAGGACAGTGGGGGATGGAGACCTTTAATGCCACTAGACAGGGAACTGGAGGCTGAGCAGGCCTGGGGTCGGGGTAGGCAGTCCAGGAACCCACTGCCCGCTTGGCTCTGGGTCTTCTTGGCCTCCCTCCTTGGGCTAGGCTTCTCCTGCTGGGATTGTGAGCTCCCAGAGGTGGGCAGCCACCCAGCCTCACCTGAGCTGGCTCAGGGGTGGTTTGGGTCTTAGGAATTCCAGGGAGATGCAGCACAACCCTGCTCCTCCCTGCCTGAAACTATTCAGGGCTCCTCCAGGTGCAAGATCCCCAATCTCCTGATCCCGGCATTTGAGGCCACTACCCCGACCTCTCCAGGCCTGCCCACCTGGATTTTGGGGGACAGCCTCACTGAATCACTCAAAGTTCTTAGATGGGCTGCCGGACGCGGTGGCTCACGCCTGTAATCCCAGCACTTTGGGAGGTGAGGTCAGGAGATCGAGACCACCCTGGCTAACACAGTGAAACTCTGTCTCTACTAAAAATACAAAAAAAATTAGCCGGACGTGGTGGCGGGCGCCTGTAGTCCCAGATACTAGGGAGGTTAAGGCAGGAGAATGGTGTGAACTCGGGAGGCAGAGCTTGCAGTGAGCCGAGATCATGCCACGGGACTCCAGCCTGGGCGACAGAGGGAGACTCTGTCTCAAAATAAATAAATAAATAAATAAAAGTTCTTAGATGGGCTACTCTGTAGTTCTCAACTCCAGGCCTTTCCTCTGTGGTTCCCTCTGCCTGTTCACTACCTCCATCCACCAGGCCAAACTCTGGTGTTTTGTTTTGCTTTGTTTTTAGAGATGGGCTCTCCCTGTGTTGCCCAGGCTGGTCTCCTAGCCTCAAGTGATCCTCCTCCTTTGGCCTCTTAAAAGTGCTAGAATAGCAGGCACGAGCCACTGTACCTGGCCTTAGGTCTCTGGTTATCTTTAAGGTCAGCATCTTCTCCTTCCCACCTATCCCCAGAGGCCTCCCCACCATGGGATGTCACTGTAGCCTTGAGTGCCTATTCTAAGCGATTCCTTAAGGCAGAGACCAAGCCTCATGCTTTCCTGGGTGCATGCTTCCCCTCTAGCACCCAGCATGGAGCTGGCACACAGAAGGCACAAATTAAAAGAAGTGAACCCGGGCAGTGAACAAAGACCAGGACTCCAACAGTCCTCCTCCAATTCCAGCAGCTGCCCTTTAGAGTCAACTGGTGGCGCAAGGGAGGAGGGAAAAAAGAAGGAAAGTTGTAGACATTCCAATATCCAGGCCCCTTCTAGACTACACTGAATCCAAATCTCTAGGGTAAGGCTGGGCATCGTTCCTACCCAGAATGATCCTGAGGCATATCAAGGATTAGAACTTTCTGGAAGATTCAGGTCTCTCTCCCCCCACCCAGGTGCAGTGGGCAAAGTGAGGCCAAGTCCTGTGGGAGGCTTTGAGTGCTCCTTAATACCCCACTGTGTGTTGCATTGATTGGAGAAGCGCTTTATAGCTTGCAAAGTACTTTCACTTGCATCGAGTCATTATTCATTCATTATTCATTGAACAAATATGCAGCAGAAAGTGCCGGGGCCACAGAGATGAAGCTCCAAGATGTGTGGCAGAGACAGGTGCGTGGACTGACAGATTGATGAACAAGGCCATAAGGTGTGACAGTGCTGCCCCCAGAGCCCTTAGCAGAACCGGTCAGGGACACAGAGGAGGAGGGTATTGAGCCTATGTTAGGGAGGTCCCCTGCTCTGGGTGGTACTGGCAAGGCAGAAGGTCCAGGTAGGGGCCGGCAGGGGTATGAGGACACACAGATGTGAGAAGGGATGGTGGGGACTGCAGAGGGGCTGGCCTGGGCACCTGGTGGCTTAGCTGGGAGCCTGCAGGAACAACCGAGAAGGGATGAAGAGAGAGGCGAGAGGAATCCCAGGAGAGGAGATGGTGGGGTCCTCGTTGCGGGGGTGGGTTGGTGAGAGATTCAAGCAATGGCAAACACAAATGATTATAACAACAGCCGAGATCAACTGAGGCCTCATTCTCTGCTAGAACTGTTCTCATAATTTTTAAAATAAGCATGAACACTGTTACTCCTCTCAGTAACCTGTGAGAGGAGTACCAGGGTAACCATCCCATCTCACACGTAGGAAAACTGAGATTCAGAGAACATCATTTCCCCTGGTAAGGGGCAGAGATCTGATGGTGTGGGGCTCCAGGCACCCTGCCCCGACCTACCCGCCACCAGAGCCTCCGCCGAGAGGACTGTAAAATGATGCCCCAGGAGAAAGCCCTGGATTCTGCAGTTGGTATTCCACTGGTGGGCCTGGTCAGAGCAGCTTTGAGGCAGGGAGTGGTGTTGAGTTGCACGATGCCAGTGGGGAAGCAGAGATCAGAAGAACATGGGCTGGTAATCCCAGCTACTCGAGAGGCTGAGGCAGGAGAATAGCTTGAACCTGGGAGGCGGAGGTTGCAGTGAGCCAAGATCGTGCCTCTGCACTCCAGCCTGGGTGACAGAGCAAGACTTCGTCTCAAAAAAAAAAAAAAGAAAAGAAAGAAGAAGGACATGGGCCAGAGAGGATGAGGCAGTGAGGATGGGATGGGAGAGACGGGCTGGAGAAAGGACCAGCAAGGGGTCCTCATACAGGCAGGAGGGTGGGCAGGAGATGCAGAGCCCAGGGAGCAAGGTTGACCTCAGCTGGGGAATTGACAGAAGGAGAGGAGAACTGAAGCAAAAATCCCCTGGAGCTTGGAAGGGCCCCGGAGAAGCTGTCGGGGGCTTGAGCCTCACTTCTCTCTTGCTGCCGGGCACAGTAGGGCCTGGGCCAAGTCTGTGTGGACCCCATTCTGCTGGGGAGGGGAAGGTTTGCAGGAGTCACTAGGGGGAGAGGAGGGGAAGCGGGGAGCAGGGGGAGCCCAGTAGGAGGGAGAAAGAGAGACAGAGGCAGAGATAGAGATATATAGAGATGACTGAGACAGAAAGACAGAGAGACAGGAACAGAGACAGAGAGACAGAAAGACAGAGACAAAACGAGACAGAGATAGACCTAGAGAGAGTGTCTGAAAGGACTGCCCAACCCCTCCCTGCTGTCAGGGACCAAGTCTGAAAGAAGAGGCTCAGAAGGGGTTGGGGGACAGCCACCCCTACCCCACCCACCACAGAACTGGCAAATGAGAGACTAAAGGGTCTTCTGAGCAGGGCACCCACCCCCCAGATTCCCTGGTGCCTTGGCTTTAGGGCCACAGAGTCAGCTTAGCTTCTCAGCCAAGGACAGGCCTTCCCAGGAGGGAGGGATCTCCACCTCTACCCCCGCCTGGGAGCAGGAGAATCCCGACCTGGGACAGTCCCTGAGGACCCCTGAGTGACGCTCTGACCTCGGGCTGCAGGGCCTAGAGTCTGGTGCCTGCTCCCTCTGCTGAAGCACCTGCCCTACTGACCTCTGGCTGCCGTATGGCTCCCTCGGGCTGTGGTTTGAGGTCCCTGAACTCCACCACCACCTAAGAGCTGTGTCCTCCATTTTCCATGCCTAACACCCCACCATCAGCAAAGGGCTGTGTGAGGCCATTTGTCACAGAGACAGCATGGGAGGAGAGAGAGAGGGTCTTGGGCAGGGCTGCAGGTGGCACAGGCACCCCCAGCCATGTCAGTTCTTGCAGTCCCTGGTGCTGGCTTTTCTGGGGCACAGACCAACTCCTTCTGGTGCAGTGTCTGTAGAACCCCAGAGCGGGAGTGTGGGCCCCACGCTCTCACGTGCTCACTCATGGGCTCCTGAGGAGACAGCCTGCCGAGACAGAGGCCCACTGGCAGGCACACCGTGGAGCTCCTGCACTCACGCACGCCTGCCTGTGTGGGCACACACAGAGGCGCCCTGGGAATGTAGGTCACCGGCTGGAATGCTTCGAGCCTGGGGTGCTGGTGATCCGGCCGTCCAGCACACGCTTCCAGATTGGACAGAAATCCACCCCCCTTCCACCCGCCTCTTCCCCCGCTCTCCCGAGACAATCTGACCCAAAGCTCCTCAGGCTTGTGTTTTCTTTCCTCCAGAATCCCACTGGCTGGGGCTCTGTCCAGGGGAGGGGGCAGGGCTCCTTGTCCATGCAGCTTGTTCTCTGTGTCTGTCCCTGTGCTGGGCGATGCGGAGTCTACAAGACATGGAGGGATGTGGCTCCCACTTTGAAGAGGACATCTCTAAGGCAGAGTCCAAGAGATGTCCTCAGACCAGAGGCGAGTAATGGTCAAGGGGAGAACAGAGCACTGCTTTGTCAGGGCCAGGCTGGCTTCCTGGGGGAGGTGACAGGACCCTGATTGGGCAGTTGAATAAGGGCTTCTGCAAGCCTGGGAAAGGGAGTGGTTCTGACACACACCGGGAAGGCCCCAGTGGCTTCCCTCCCTCCCCTCTGGAATCCAGGCCTCTCTCAAAGGTGACTGTCACCAACTCCTCTAGAGATAGCCACTGGAGGGCCCTGCAGGCCCTCCAGACACAGCAAGCCCAGAACATCGTTCCCCCTTCCACCCCAGAATCTGCCCTTCCGCCCAGGTTCCCCTGTCAGTGTGGACACCAACATCTCCTGCCACACAGGTCAGAGATCAGGGTTATCCTGACTTCTTTCTTTACCCGCCCAGCCTCCCCTCCAAGTTTTCACTGTGGCTCACCAAGCAGCTCACAGCTCAGAGATGCAAATGGACTTTACTCATCAAAGTACAGTGGGGTAGCAGAAAACCCAGGGTGCCTAGGCAGCCCAAATAAGCTAGTCAGGGAAGGCTTCCTGGAGGAGGTGACCTGAGCTGAGACTTCAGGATGGGCAGGATGGACCAGGTTGGAGGGGTAGTAGGGAAGGCTACGATGAAAGAGTGTTTTAGGCAGGGGTAACAGCAAGTACAAAGGTGAGGGAGAGAGAGAGGCATATTCAAGGCAGAAATTAATTCATGATGGTGAGAGTGGCAAGAAAGAGGGGTGTGGCTTGGAGATGAGAGCAGAAGTGTATCTGCAGGGTCAGACCATGAACTGCGTTAAGCCCTGTTAATGAGTTTGCATTTTATCCTGCCGCAGTGGTGGGCCTTGTAAAGTTTTTTGAATGCCTATGTGTGGCCCCTTCTGGCTATGCATGAAGGATGAGTTGGGGGGACAGGCAGAGATGGAGAGCCCCAGGAAGAGGCAAAGCAGCTGTGCAGGTGTCCAAGGTGCGGCCTGGCCTGAAGTGGGGGCTAGGAGATGGAGAGTCGGAGTGGATCTCTGGACCTCTTAGGAGGTAGCATGGACCATAAGCGGGCCTGGTTTCATCTTCTCTGACCTCCATCTTCCCATGATGTAACAGGGAACGGACACGAGGACCTTGGGAGAAACTTCCCCTGGGGTCTCCCCATGCCTTGGCCACTTACTATTTGTTCCAGCCTCCCTGGGCTTCCAGAGGTGAGAGCTTGGGAGGAATCCCAAGCCCAGGGTGGGCTCAGCGGCCCAGGGCATTCTACGCAGCAGAAGGAATGGACTGGACAGTGGGAGCAGAGGGCTGGACTCTGGATATCCTGCAGTCAGCCTTGGGAGGCCAGTGAGGGGAAACTGGGGACACACTGGGCCTGATGCATGGGGTCCACCTGCCTCTTCGGAATAGGGAGGGCTGCGGCAGCCATCCAGCAACCTGAGCATGAGTCAGGCCCCGTTACTTGAAAGACTGATACTCAAGCGAGTGTGTCAGTTTCTTCCTCTATAAAACGGGAATTGAACAATATGCCAAGAAACACATTTGGTGGTAGGAAAGCTTAGGGGACCCGGATCATGCTACTGATTGACTTAAAGATCTGTAACTCTGCACCAGGTCCCATGGTGGAGGAGCCAGCCTGAGGCAGTGGCTGTCCAGGACCACAGAAGGAAGGATTTACCTGCTTAGTCCTCAAGAGAGGAGCCCTGCGCGGTGGCTGCTGTGGTCCCCATCCCTCTGAGGCTCTGAGAATCAATGGGCCTGGCTCACAGGTCACATGGAGGCACAGCAGATAGAAGCCCAGGCCTGGGGGTGTTAAGTGCAGTTCAGGAGGGGCTCTCCAGGAGCCTATGGGAAGTGAAATGTCCGCGTCCTATGCACACACGCGCTCCCTCCCTTTCCCTGTCCCTCTCTCTGGGGACACCAACTCTTCTCTCTTGAGCTTTATCCTGGCTCTTCCCCGCCCAGCTCCAGGCACAGGGGCTCCCTCCTCACCCGCCACCCCTTGCTGCAGCCTCAGCCCCTGACCTTGTTATGAGGCCAGCTGCTCAGGCTTGTGTGCGGAAATGATGGGAGCCTCTCCTGAGCTGGCTTCTTTGTTCTTTATTGTCTGTTCTTCCTGATTGAGCCTCTTCCCAGAGTCTCAGGGCAAGGGGAGGGGGCATGTGGCTCTACCACTCATCCACCTGCCCAGCTGGGCAAGTTCAGAAGCCCCCCGCATGGCTGGCCAGCAGAACTGAGGCTCCCCTGAGCATGGGAATGGGCCCTGGATTGGGGACCAGGAGACCCAGGGGGGGTGGTGGGAGCAGCCCAAAGTGGAGAAAGCGCACAGGAGTCTGGGAGTCCTGGGTTTGAATTACAAGTGTTCCTCAGTTGCTGTGTGGCAGGGCCCTTCTAAGCCTCGATTGTCTCATCTGAGCTGTGGGGTTGTTCCTTCCTCTGTGAGGAGTCAATGGAGAATATTTAGCAGGGAGCCAGGCACACAGTAAATGCTCATAAACAGGACCCCAGCTCTGCCTCCTTGGCCTAATTTTTTCACTTATAGAAGGGCTCCAGGTATGAATGTGGCATCTCTTCCTTGATTTTTCTGAGACCCAGGCAGCCTGGTCTAGGACAGAGCCCTTGAACTAGATGGAAGGAATCTAGATTCTGGCATCCCTTCCCCATTCCAGACAGGCTAGGCTGGTGTCAGTTTCACAGATGGGGTAATGGAGGCTCAACAAGAGCCCAGGTCTTTGGCTGGCACCTGTTGAGTGAGACGAGTGGCAGAGCCAGGAGGAGGCCTCAGAGGAAGGGCAGGCCTAAGCAGGAGAAGCGAGATGATGAATGGGAGGCCAGTGGCCGGACACATAGCTGTTATTTTTTACGATTATTATCTATCTGTCACCAGTTGAAGCTAATCCCTTTGCCTCTCAAAGGAAGGCCCAAGGAGTCATGACGTCAGGCCCCCTGATGACATCAGGCTATTGTGGCCTCAAATTGTCCTCTCTTTAGACTGTCGCAGGCCCACAGCTGAGTCTGCCTCTCGCCTTGCCCAGCCAAGCTGACGTGGCTCCTGCCACATCTGAGCTGCTTCAGTGAACGTTCCCCAGGAAAGAGGATTTTCCACTGGCACAGAGAGGGGCCTCCAGGTGGCAGCTTTGGCACACAATGGCTCTCAGGACTGCAGCAAAATAAAGACATCAGGCTTTGTAGCTGGAGCGAGCTGGGTTCGAATCAGTGCACTCACTATGTGATCAGGGCCAGTCATGTAACCTCCCTGGGCCTCAATTTTCTCATCTGGAAAATGAGGCTAACAGCAACCCACCAAGTGTATCACAAGGATTCAGAAGACAATGTAGGCCAGATGCGGTGGCTCACACCTGTAATCCCAGCACTTTGGGAGGCTGAGGTGGGCAGATCACCTGAGGTCAGGAGTTCGAGACCAGCCTGGCTCACATGGCAAAACCCCATCTCTACAAAAATAGAAAAATTAGCTGTGCATGGTGTTGCATGCCTGTAGTCCCAGCTACTCAGGAGGCTGAGGCAGGAGAACCTCTTGAACCCAGGAGGTGGAGGTTGCAGTGAGCCGAGATCATGCCACAGTACTCTAACCTGGGCAACAGAGTGAGACTCTATCTCAAAAACAAAACAAAACAAAACAAAACAAAACAAAAAAATGCTGGGCACGGTGGCTCACTCCTGTAATCCTAGCACTTTGGGAGGCCAAGGCGGGTGGATCACTTGAGGTCAGGAGTTTGAGACCAGCCTGACCAACATGGCGAAACCCCGCCTCTACCAAAAAAATCAAAATTAGCTGGGCTTGGTGATGCATGCCTGTAATCCCAGCTACTTGGGAGGCTGAGGCAGGAGAATCACTTAAACCTAGGAGGCAGAGGTTGCAGTAAGCTGAGATTGTGCCATTGCACTCCAGCCTGGGCAACAAGAGCGAAACTCCATCTCTAAAACAAACAAACAAACAAAAACAGAAGACAGTGTAGATAAAGTGCCTTCAGATCCTGGCGTGGAGTAGGTGCTTACCAAATGGTACTGGTTATTACAGCAGCAGCACTTGGAAGTTTTCAAGCTCACATCCACCTGCTTCTCTGCTGGGATCTCCCAACAACCCTGGGGTAGATGCCCATGCTGGTTGTCATCAGGAAGAAACAGAAAGTTCTGAGCTGTTGAGCTGCCTGCTCCACCTCCATGATATCCAAAGCAACCATCCCCTTCTGGAGGGTTTATCCCAGCGGGCTGTCTGAGCCCAATCCCCTCCTGTACGAGTCACAGACTCCCCCTGACAGGTGTCCAACCTCACACTCTTTTGCCTCCTTACCCCTCCGGAGCTCCAAGACCACCAGGAAAACAGGCAAGACAAGGGTGAGTCTGCCCATTTGTCAGATGAGGAAGCTGAGGCTAAGTCAGGGCAGGGACTTTGTCCAGGCCACCCAATAACAGAGAGAGCTGGGATGAGATGCAGGCCTGCTCTCTTGGGGCATGGGGCCCAGCGCCCTCAGCTGACAGCTAAAGAACCAGAAGTCCGGAGTCGGGGAGGATGCCTAAGGATGCAGAGCAAGTTAAGGGCAGGATCCAGCTCATGCTACTCATTAATTCACTCACTCTTGCTCACTTATTCATTCATTCATTCACTCATCCATTGAGTATGTATCGAGCGCCTTCTCAGGACCAGTGCTGTGCAACACCCTGGGAACCCAGTGGCGGACAAGATACAGCTCCTGCCCTCAAGGGCCTTATAGTCTCACGTGGGAGTCAGGCTGGTGAGCAGGCAATGAAAATACACCCTGGCGGAGGAAGCACCAGGAGCTGTCGGCAGGGTACAGGTAGGAGGTGGTACCCATGAAGTGGGAGAAATAGCAGGACTCCAAGAGAACCTGGAGAAAGTATATTTTGCAGGGCAGAGCTTTTTCTTTTATGCTGGCCACTGCCAGGCCTCCTTCTTGCCCCCTTCTTTGGAAATCACAAGGCAGACAGAAAGGACATGCTTCTCTGAGCTGGACTTTTCACACAGCTCCAAGGGGCTGGCACCAGAGGGGAACAGTCACATCTTGTCTGGCCGTCACCCCAATTTACACCTGGGGAAACTAAGGCCAATCACAAGGGCTCTGCAGGGGTTAGTGCTGAGTTTCCAAGCTCTCCTCTTCTCCTCACCTTCCTGCCTGACTGTCCTGTAAGAAACCTCTGCACCCGTGTCTGCTCCTCTCTGCAGCCGTGTCTGAGCCCTTCTTGGCTTTGCTCTAAGGGGCTCCCAGTGCCAGACCACCCAATAGGGCTCTGCTCAGTCCTGCCTGCTAAGAGGCTTAGGCCTCCAGAACTTCAGTGCCAGTGGCTGCAGATTCCCCACCATGCCATGGCCAAACCCTTTCAGCCTCTGAACACCTGATAGATGCAATCGGAGCTGGGATCTTCACCAGAAGGGCACTTTGCTCAGCTTGAAGCAGGGAGAGGTGTCCAGAGCCTCACCCCCCCCCAGCTTTGCAGCTCCCAACCCTTCCCCATCCCCATCAATGTTCCCTAGCCCCCTAAAGGAGCTCAGCTTGCCAACCCCTGACTGAGATTGTAAGTATCAGAGAATGCGCCGAAGCATCACCGGTCTCCATGCCTTTTCACCCACTGTTCCTTCTGCCCTGGATTGCCTTTCCTCGCCTCTTTGCCTGCACCAACTGCATTTGTTCACTCACTCATTCAACAAGCATTTGTTGGATGCTTACTCCTGACAGGTGGAGAACTATGCTCTGGGGATCCAGAGAGCTTAGAGACTCGAGGGAGACACAGGTGAAACATATCAGCATGCAATAATGTGTAGTGCACATATGAACACGTCCATAAAGGAAAAGTAGGGCTATGAAAGTGAGTCTTATTTGATGCATTGGGGGAACATGGTTTAAGGAGGGCTTCTCTGAGGAGGTGACTTTTTAGTTGATACTGGGAAAAGGAGGAGGAGTTAGCTTAGGGAAGAGAAAGAGGAAGGATGCCCAAAGGCCCTGAGGGGAGACTCAGCTTGGGGACCTGAGGAAAGTCAGATCCGATGGCTGGAAGCGAGGGAGTGAGGGGTGAGGGAGAAAGAGTTCAATCATGAAGGAGCAGAGAAGGCAGGCTTTGGCGAAGGGACCCTGTGGGCAGCAGCAGGAAAGAGAGCCCCAGGAGAAGGCACCAGCCGGAGAGAATGGGAGGAAACTCCGAGAGCACCCTGTCCCAGAAGCCAGGCCAGCACTGTGGCTCATGCCTGTAATCCCAGCATTTTGGGAGGCCGAGGTGGGCAGATTTCGAGATCCCAGGAGTTTGAGACCAGCCTGGGCAACATGGGTAAACCCTGTCTCTACAAAGACTACAAAAATTAGCCAGGCATGGTGGTGCATGCCTATAGTCCAGCTACTCTGAAGGCTGAAGCAGAAGGATCGCTTACACCCAGGAGGTCGAAGCTGCAGTAAGCTGTGATCATGCCACTGCACTCCAGCCTGGGTGACAGGGAGAGACCCTGTCTCAATAAAAAAGGAGGGTGTGGTGGACTGAACATGTGTATCCCTCCTACCCTCAAGTCATATGTTGAACTCCCAATGTGGCTCTGTTTGGAAATGGGGCCTCTAATGAGCAATTAAGGTTAAATGAGGTCATAAGGATGGGTCCCTAGTAGGATTAGTGTCCTTACAAGAAAAGACAAAAGGATCACAGCACTTTGGGAGGCTGAGGCAGCTGGATCACTTGAGCTCAGGAGTTTGAGACCAGCCTGGGCAACATGGCAAAAACCTGTCTCTACCAAAAATACAAAAAATTAGCTGGGCATGGTGATGTGCACCTGTGGTCCTAGCTACTCGGGAGGCTGAGGTGGGAGGATGGATTGAGCCTGGGAAGTGGAGGTTGCAGCTGAGCCGAGATTGCACCACTGCACTCCAGCCTGGGTGACAGAATAAGACCCCATTTCAAAAAGAAAAGAAAAAAGAGAGAGAGAGAAAGAGAGAGAGAAAAGGGCTGACTGCTTTGGCTCATGCCTATAATCCCAGCACTTGGGACCCTGAGGCATTGGGATTGCTTGAGCCCAAGAGTTCTAGACCAGCCTGGGCAACATAGCAAGACCCCATCTCCATGCAAAAAAAAGTTTTTTTAATTAGTAGGATGTGGTGGCATGCATTTGTAGTCACAGCTACTCAGGAGGCTAAGACAGAAAGATCCTTTGAGCCTAGGAGTTCAAGGCTACAGTGACATTTGATCACATCATTGCAAAATGTTGTTATTATTTTTGAGACCGAGTCTTGCTCTCTGTTGCCCAGGCTGGAGTGCAGCGGCATGATCTTGGTTCACTGTAGCTTCTGCCTCTCGAGCTCAAGTGGTTCTCATGCCTCAGCCTCCTGAATAGCTGAGATTACAGGCATGCACCACCACGCCTGGTTAATTTTTTGTATTTTTAGTAGAGATGGGGTTTCACCGAGTTGGCCAGGCTGGCCTCACACTCCTGACTTCAAGTGATCCACCTGCCTCAGCCTCCCAAAGTGCTGGGATTTCAGGCGTGAGCCACTGCACCCAGGCTTCTGCTTTAATTTCTGTTTCTGAAAATTTTGTTGTGTGAGTCACTTTGTCTATTTTGTTACAGCAGCCTGAGCTGACCAATATAGAGGGAATCATTGACTTCTTCGGTGGAGGAGTCACCTCTGCCAGGAAGTCTTTCTGGAATCCAAGTATGGGGTTAGGGCTTCCACGTGCCTTGACTTCCCCCATCAGAGCACCTGCCTCTCTCTCAGATTAGCCTAGGAATGTCACAAGGTTTGATTTGTTCTTGAACCCCAAAGCCCAGTCCAGAACCTGAAAGTAATTGTTAAATGAACGAATGTAGAACCAGGGCTCAGACCGGGGAAGTGACTCACTGAGACCGCAGTTTTCCTGTGCTGCCCGGACCCAGGATGGCCTCCTTCAGCTCTGGACCCCTGAGACTGGCTGGGTGGGAGACCTTGGCTGGAAAAGCCGGACCCCTCTCCAGTTGGGCCGGGGACTGCTCCCAGAGACAGCCTGGGCTCCACTCCATGCCTGCCCGTCCCTTTCCTAAGGCCCCCTCTGTCCCTTTCCTCTTCCTCTTGAATCCCTTACCTCCCTGCCTGGCCAGCTTCCAGGAGATCAGCAACCGGCCTCGTGACAGGCCAGGACAAGGAGTTGATTGTTCACAGGATCTTTCCGTGAGGGTGGAGGCAGCCTCAGTTTCCAGCCTTGCCCAGCCCAGAGGCTGCTACTAGCAAATCTGGAGGACAGCAAGTGGGGGCTGTGGGTTCCTGAGATATCCCTGGCTGGGGCTGGTCCTCCCCACCCCCTCGCCTGCCTCTTCAAAGGTCAATGCCCTCCCTAGGGGAGCATCCATACATCCAATGAGCCAATACCCATCCCTACGCCATGCTTCCAGTGAATAGCTCTGGAGGCAGGCAGGCCTGTCCCACACCCTCAGGCTGTCTGCCCCTAGCCTCCCCAAGGACCGCATCACTCTGAATTTAGTCTGGGATTGTTTGTCTGTCTCCCATTCCATACTGGGAGCTCTTCCAGGCCAAGGGCTGCTCTCCCTAATTTTTCCCACTCTCCTCCCTTTCTCTTCTCCTCCTTCCATTCACTAAGCACCAATTATTTGTTAGGACTGAGTTCCTCATTCCTACACACCCCTGACCCTGACACAGGGTTTGGCGCACGGAGGTCACTCTCCATGCATCAACTGCCCCCCACCACCGAGTGCGCAAAGATGCCAGGTCTGTGGGCTAGGCCTTGCCAAGCTTCCCTGAGGGCTGCAGCTCCAAACGTGGCAAAGGGCCCCTCTCCTTGGAAAGGGCTGAGCTCCTGCAGGAGGAAGGAAATTTGGCCTTGGATCTGTGCCAGGCAGCCAGGCCTGGATGTGGTCAGGGAATGTCCAGAGAAACAAGAACTTGGTTTTCTTAGTAGAACTGTGTTCTCAGGAGGACCTGAGCCCCTGGAAGGCTGACCTGACCCAAGCTGGGATGAGGTCACCCTGCAATTACCACCTCTTCCAAGGCCAACAGGCCTTCTCCCTACTGAGTCCTAAAACCTGCTGCCCCACCCCCCTCCCCATGCCCAGCCTTGGTCCCTCGGCCACACTTTTGCACTCCTGCATCCCTCCTTGATTGTCCAGAGACAGCCAGGCTGTGCTGGGCATCCCAGCCAAAAGTGAGCTCTCTGGCCAGGCTGAGCAGTGCAGGAGCTGAGTTACTGCATCCCTGAAGCCCCAGGCCCGCAGAAACCGCCACGAAGGAACCCTTCCGAGTCTTATAAATCCCTGTTCCATATTCTGCATGGTCTCTGTCCCAAGCAACTTTTCCCCAATAATGTATGCAGGGCTTCCAGTGGCCTGGGCAGCTGCACAGGGGCAGCTCCCCGGTGGCAGCCACTGGGGCCCTGCCACACGGGGAGTGCTTTCAGCATGAGCCCCGGCCTTTAATTACAAGGTATGTTCCTGTTGCCTCTTCCATCTATATTTATCTGCAGGATCGCACTAATTGAATTCCCCACAGCACAGGGCAGGCCTGGCGAACAGCGAGGCAGGCAGACAGGCAGGGGGGCTGCAAAACTTCCTTCGTTTCCTTCTTGGCCAAGAGCAAAACAGAAGCAGCTGAGAAACTCTCTCTCCCTCCCCTGGACCTTGTCAATGCCTGGAGTCTGAGGGGCTGCCCACTCCAGGGACCCTCCAGCCCTGAGCCTCATAACTCAAGGCACCCATGCCCACCCATGGGTCCCAAGACCAGACAGTACCCAGATGCCTGACCGCCTCCCCGCTTCAACTCAGATTCCTATAGCAGAGAACAGTCCGTTGAGCAGAGAGGCTGAAACCCCCAACTCTACACTTTGCCGGCACCGTCTTACCGTAGGAGTCGTCTTGGTCCAGGAGGGAATCGGGCTCCATGGCATGTGGGCCCCCAGCCCCTGGCCCCACCTGATTTATGAACCGAGGCTGTCTCCATGAGCGTCTGGGTTCCTCCTTTTGTATTCCATCTGGCGGCTTTTCCAACTAGATGACTGGGTATTCCTGCAAGCAGGCCCCTTTCCAGCCCTCGCCTTCATACAGTACATTTAAAGTAGCAGTAACCTCTTTTTCCTCCCCCCGCAGCCTGACTGGAAACATTAGAAGGGACTGAGGCAGTGAGATGTCTAAAATAGGAAGACGCCGGGACGGTTGGCCTGGCTGCCCGTGATGCTGGCTGCGGGGATCTGGCCCGGCTGTGCAGATGGAAAAGCTAAGAGGTGAGGCTGAGATGGGCTTAGCATCTGGAAGCCGCCTCTGGGGCCCAGGGGGTTTGCAGGATGCGGGGAGCCCAGCCCTCCAGGGGAGGGGTTAGGGGGTCTGCTCTGTTTACCCCCAGTGCCCAAACCCCAGGGGCTTCTCCCAGGCCCTGCTGGAACCTCCCACTCAAATCTGTTCTACAGACATTTCCCGCAGTGTGGGGGATGCAGAAATTGACTCATCCATCCATTCAGTTAGTCACTAAATATTTTTTGAGCATCTAGTCGGCACCAGACACTGTGCCCGATGCTGAGTTTGCAGCAGGGAGCGAGGCACAGTGCCTGGCTTCTTGGAGCTCACAGGAAAACGGGTCATTGCAGTGCAGTGTGTGGTGCAAGAGCTGCAGGAACACACAGAAGGGGCACCTCACCAGGATGGAAGAGGTGGTCAGGGAAGGCTTCCTGGAGGAATGGGCACATAAGCTGGGGCCTAAAGGATGAGCAGGAGTTAGCCAGGTACAGAAGGAGAGAGTGACCTGTGTAATAGCCCTGAGGTGAAAGGGTGCATGGGGCATTCAGTGTCCCCCTAATAAGTTCTAGGTGGTTGGTGAGAGATGGGATCGGGGAGCCAGGGAGAGAGGCAGGAATGGGTTGGATTCCCTGTCCAGCGTTGGACAGGGCCTTTGGGAATGGCTCCAGGCCTGCCCAGAGAAGGGTCCATTAGAATGACATGATCCGGACTATCCTCTGGGAAGGCCTCCCTGGTGACCTTGTAAAAGAGGGGAAGCCGCCAAGCCACCAGGGCAGAGGGAGATGCAGGCTCCACAGCCACAGCTGTAGGATCCCTGGGTGCTATTTATTAAGCAGACACCAGAGGTGGGCACGGTTTCGAGTATTGCCCACATTGTCTCATGCACTCCTTACTCTGGTCCCTTCCAGGAGAAACTCTGGTTCTCCTATTTTACAGATGGGGACAATGCAGTTTAGAGAGGTGATGTGACTTGACCAAGGCCACAGTTGTGAGTGACCTCCAGGGCAGGCGTGGACCCCAGAGAAGGCATAGCCTTGGTGCTGGGATGGTAGAGAGGACAAAGATGCATCTCAATCAGTCTGCATTCAATCTGCATCTCCTGACCGGGCACGGTGGCTCACACCTGTAATCCCAGCACTTTGGGAGGCTAAGGCGGGTGGATCACCTAAGGTCAGGAGTTCGAGACCAGCCTGGCCAACATGGTGAAACCCCCATCTCTACTAAAAATACAAAACATTAGCCTAGGGTGGTGGTGTGTGCCCATAATTCCAGCCACTTAGGAGGCTGAGGCAGGAGAATCACTTGAATCCGGGAGGTGGAGGTTGCAGTGAGCCAAGATCGTGCCACTGTACTCCAGCCTGGGCGACAGAGTGAGACTCCATCTCAAAAAAAAAGTCTGCATCTGCCTCTCCCACAAGCCCACCCAGACCACAGGGCAGTACCGTGGGCTTATGGGAGATAGCTTCATTTGGGCTCAATCAGGGAAGGCTGCCGAGAGGAGGAGGTGTTTGAACTGGGCAGAGAAAGAAGAGCAGAATTTGATGGGCCAAGCAGGGAAAAGTGAAGGAATTGCACAAGCAAAGGCATGGAGGCAGGAAGGTAACACACAATGGAAATGACAGGTGACTGGGAGGACGTCAGGGCTGATAAGCAGATTTGGGCTAGATCAAGAAAGGGCCTGGAGTGCCAGCCTGGGGGTATGGGCGGGTTCCAGAGGGTGATACACAGCCCCAGCAGGCATTTGTTCCAGGGAAATGACCTCCTTCTCAATGGCTGCCTGGGAGCTCCCGCAAGCGGCTCCTTGCAGCCTTCTTAACGCTCTGCTCTGAAAGCAGGAGAAATCCTCTGTCCCCACAGCATGGCTAGAACACGAGAAGCCAAGCCTTGGTGACCTGGTTTTTGGAGACATGGCTCTGGTGCTGGGGTGGAGGAGACATTTAGAGAAGGGAGATACAAAGAGACAGGGAGTCAAGGCAGAAGGCTAACAGGAGGGTCCAGGCCAGGGATGGCAGGGAGGTAAGAACCCACCGGGCTTGCTGCCGGCCACCCACTGCTGCCCAGCGGCTCCCAGAGCAGCCAGTGGCTGCTGACGTGGTTGGCCTGGCTACAGGGAAGCTCCTTCTGTCACTCGTCACCCCTCCTCCCCCACCTCGGATGACAGGGATTCCAGCTCCCAACTTCCCGCTGCCTTAATTATGGGGAGACTGGCCCTACCCAGGCTAGCGGCAGGCACCAGGCTCCCTAGCTCTAATCAGTGGGTAGGGCAGGCTGGGGGTTGAGGAGGCAGAAGGGGGAAATCAGGTTCTTGAACCACTAGCCAATAGATGGATTCAGGTACAGCTCTCCCTAGTCCTCCAAGGCCCCAGGGGATATGCATGCCCATTTGTACATATGCACACGTGGTCTCTTTTCAGATAGAATGCGGTGGTTAGCAGGATGGGGCTGAAATTGACAACCTGGATTTATATCCAGGCTCTGCCACCAACTAGCTGGGTGCCACTGGGTGAGTTACTCAACTCTTGTGAGTCGCGTTGGCAGAATGGGGCTACTCAAGCCCTTACTTCAGAGGGTTATTGTGCAGACAAAAGGGGTAATGTGCATCAAAGCCTTAGGTCAGGTCTGGGTGTGTCTCAAGCACTCAGTAAAGGGCAATGCTCATCCTCATACAGATTTTATCATCTCCACAACCTAGTAAAGGAAGCATGGGAGAACATGGGCCCATTTTACAGATGAGGAAACTGAGGCTCCAAAAGAAAGGACTCAACTTGAGGGTCTACGTGGAGGCTCAGGATGTACCCTTCACTTGGTTGGCTGTAATCCCAGAACCTGCTGAGAGCAGAAGTAAGTCTTAGTGGGAAGAAGATCTGGACCCCAGCTCTGGCGGTGCCTCCAGGCAGTGGTGTGACCTAGGGAGAGGGTCTTGCTTCCCTGGGCCTCACTTTCTTCACCAGTCAAGGTACGGACTTGGATGACCCTGGCAGTTCCCACCTCCCAATCCATTTCCCTCTTGTTATGAATTAGACATGTTTAAGTGCAACCAGAACTCCTACCCTCCAGGGATTAATTGTATTGAACATCCGGCACTAGACTCTGCTTCCCTCCCTTTGTGATAACAGATACGTCTATCTAGTGGCTGCATAACATTCCACCCTTTGGCTGTGCCACAGCTGCTTTGAGCCAGTCCCCTATTGATGGACACCTAGGTTGCTGCCAGTTGTCTGATGACAAGCAACACTGCAAGGACTATCTTGACTGTACTGTGCCCATCTGTCTACTGATCTTAGAGGAAAACCCTAGACACCAAATTGCTGGGTCAAAAGGTGCCTGTGTTTGCAAAATTCCCAGCATGGTGGCAAAGGGCCTGCAAGTCCCCTCTGTTCTTTTATTCATTCCACCAGCCATTGTTGAGTCTGATTTTGTGCCTGGCCCTGTAGAAGGCCTGGGATGATGGGTGTCCCTGCTCCTTTGAATTTCCACTCTAGCTGGGGGGAGACACACACTGTCTGGTAGAAAGGAGTGCTGTTCAGAGAATTAAATGGGGGCCGCACAAGAGAGGGGGTGACATCCAAGCAGCAACCTGCCAGGCAAGTAGGAGCTAGCCATGCAGAGTTCAGGGGCTGAGCACCCAGGAGTGGGCAGAGCTGCTGCAAAGCCAGGGTGAGAGTGAGCTGGCTGAGCAGGAGGGTAGGAATGATGGCCAGCATGGCCAGGGCTGGGAACAGCTGGAAGAGTAGTCCAGGAGAAGAGGGGAAGGTCATAGAGGCCACCTCTCCAAGGACCTTGTGGGCCAGGGGATATGGGAGCCATTGCAGGTGGAAGCAGAACAGTGACATGGGAGGTTCCCTGGCTACAAAGGGAAAGTGACTGGAGGAGTGGCCAGAGAGGATGCAGGAGGCCAGTGGGACACTGCTGTCGTCTCTAAGGAGAAAGACCTCAGCTGGGGTGTTGGTAGCAAAGGTGGGGCAAAGTAAACAGATTCAGGATACACATGGGGGCCGGGTGCAGTGGCTCATGCTTGTAATCCCAGCACTTTGGAAGGCCGAGGCAGGCAGATCACCTGAGGTCAGGAGTTCAAGACCCCCTGGACAACATGGTGAAACCCCATCTCTACTAAAAATACAAAAATTAGCTGGGCGTGGTGGTGGGCATCTATAATCCCAGCTACTTGGGAGGCTGAGGCAAGAGAATCACTTGAACCCAGGAAGCAGAGGTTGCAGTGAGCTGAGATTGCACCAATGCACTCCAACCTGGGTGACAAAGCGAGACGCCGTCTCAAAAAAAAAAAAAAAAAAAAAGGCACAACCTGACAGATGTGGAGGAAGGGAAAAGAAACATGTCCAGGCAGACTCTGAGGCTCTTGGCCTGAGCAATTGGATTGGTCCATGGAGCTGGGAGAGGCTAGAAGGAAAGGGGTAGGGCTGGGCAGAGGGAGCTCTGCTGTGGTGATGTTGAGTTTGAGAAATGTAGACAGACATGTGGCGATGTCCGGCAAGTCACTACTGGCTGCGACATCAGGGCTCAGTGGAGTGGTGGGGACAGAGGGCATAGATCTGGGAGCCATAGCTCCCACCAACCCACTGCATGATTTTGCTCCAGCAGCAGCAGCAGGAATTCCCAGGTTCCAGACATGACCTGTCACTCCATGTAAAGGAAGGAGCTGAGGAGTCAACGGTGGCAGCTGGCCCCCCAAGTCTGGCTCCGTGGAGGGATGTCAGCAGGAGGGAGTGGGTAGACCAGGGTCCCTCAGTGGGCATCAGGGAGAGACAGCAGCATCTGGTGGTCAGGTTGCTCGTTGGCTGCCCTGTTGGGGAGGATGCGGCCAGTGAGGCTGGCACAGCGAGATGTGGCATTTGCCCCACTCCCCCCCTCTGCCCCTGACAAGCCCTGGGCTGGGTGGAGATGGGGGAGCCAGGCACAAAGGAATGATTGAAACCAAAACCCAGGGGCCTAAAAGCTGTAAGAAGACAGGTCTAGGGTAAAGCATCAGCATGAGAGAGGAGTGATCTCCTCAGCCGGATCCCGAAAGCCTTTGCAGAGGAAGGGCCAACCCAGTTGGACTATGAGGGATGAAGAGGAGCTCATCAGGCAGACTGGAGGAGGATGGGCATGTGGCACTACTATGTATCAAGGCATGCAAATGTGTGACAGCCTGGCTGTGTATGCTTTCAGGTTATTTTCCTGCCGTGAGTTCTGATTTTTGTTTTGTTTTGTTTTGTTTTGTTGAAACAGAGTTTTGCTCTGTGCCCCAGGCTGGAGTGCAGTGGCGCAATTTCAGCTCACTGCAACCTTCGCCTCCCAGGCTCAAGCAATTCTCATTTCTCAGCCTCCCAAGTAGCTGGGATTACAGGCACACGCCTCCGCACCTGGCTATTTTGTAGAGATGGGGTTTCACCATGTTGGCCAGGCTGGTCTTGAACTCCTGGCCTCAAGGGATCTGCCTGCCTCAGCCTCCCAGAGTGCTGGGATTACAGATGTAAGCCAATGAGTAAGCCCCTGATTTTCTAGCTACATCCTGCTATTGAAGGCCAAATGGAGCCCATAGGGGGCCCAGAGTGTCTTATTCTTCCTGAGATTCTGAGCCAGGGTGGGGACTGACCTAAGGCTGGGGCACTTTCCTTGACCCAGCACCACCCATCTCCAGGACACAGACTCCAGCCATTTAGCCAGACCCACGTGGGCTGGAATCCAGCGTCAGCTCTGGCTCCAGTGCCTCCCGGCTGGTTTTCTCACCCCGAGGACAGGTAGCAGAGCTTAGTGATTTGGAGCTCAGGATCTCACATCAGCCTGTCTGGGTCCAAATCCCAGCTTCCCATTTTCCAGCTGGATGACCCTGGGCAAGTGATTTCACTCCTTAGTGCCTCAGTTTCCTCATGTGTAATTGAGGATAAAAATAGGCCATGCCTGGAGGGCCGTTAGGAGAACTAATGAGTTAATTCAGGTAGAACTTAAATAGAACTTGGGGCCAGGAGCAGTGGCTTATGCCTATAATCCCAGCACTTTGGGAGGCTGAGGCGGCAGATCACCTGAGATCGGGAGTTCAAGACCAGTCTGACCAATGTGGAGAAACCCCATCTCTACTAAAAATACAAAATTAGCCAGACATGGTGATGGGCGCCTGTAATCCCAGCTACTCGAGAGGCTGAGGCAGGAGAACCACTTGAACCCGGGAGGCCGAGGTTGCGGTGAGCTGAGATCACGCCATTGCACTCCAGCCTGGGTGACAAGAGTGAAACTACATCTCAAAAAAAAAAAAAAAATAGAACCTGGACCAGAGGAGGTGCTCAGTGAATCTAAAATCCATAGCCCGTAGCACAGCCTGCCAGGCCTTGCAAAATCTGCCCACCACCTCATCTCCCCCGCCTTCCATCTCTCTCCCCTCTCTCCTTGTCTACCTCCCTCTCTCCTCCTTTCCACTCTCTCCTTTTCCTCTCTCCCTCTCCCTCTCCCCCATCCCCCAACCACACCGGCCTCCTGGTTTTCTTTGCGCTGCATCTCACCTCAGGGCTTCCCTATTTCTTCTTCTTCTTCTTCTTCTTTTTTTTTTTTTTTTTTTTTTGATAGTGTGTTGCTCTGTCACCCAGACTGGAGTGGTGCAGTGGGGCAATCTCAGCTCACTGCAACATCTACCTCCCAAGCTCAAGCGATTCTCCTGCCTCAGCTTCTTGAGTAGCTGGGATTACAGGTGTGTGCCGCCATACCTGGCTAATTTTTGTATTTTTAGTAGAGACGGGTTTCACCATTTTAGCCAGGCTGGTCTGGAACTCCTGACCTCAGGTGATCTGCTCAACTCGGCCTCTCAAAATGCTGGGATTACAGGTCCCTATTTCTTCTGCTTGGAATAAGACCCCTCTCCCCCACGTTCAGGTCCTGGCCGTATGCTGCCTCCTTTAGAGGTTCCCCTGATCACCCTCCCTAAGATATCATGAGCCCTGCATCCCTGCCCCTCCCATTGCTCTATCTGCCCCTGTCCCAGCTTTAGTTTTCTTCCTGGCCCTTCGGATCCCACTTGACATTATTTATATATTTATTTGTGTATCATTCTCCAGCCCCTGCCTTCATGGAAGCTCTAGGCTGTATCCCCAGCACCTAGAACAGTGCCTAGCACAGTGGACTCTCAATAAACATGTTTTGAATAAAATATTTGAATATTTGCCTGAGTGTGGTGGCTCATACCTGTAACCCTAACACGTTGGGAGGCTGAGGCAGGTGGATCGCTTGAACCTAGGAGCTCAAGACTAACCTGGGCAACATAGCAAAACCCCATCTCTACCAAAAATACAAAAATTTGCCAGGCTTAGTGGTATACACCTGCTGTCCCAGCTACTCAGGAGGCTGAGGTGGAAGGATCACTTGAGCCTGGGGTGTTGAGGCTGTAATGAGCCATGACTGCACCATTGCACTCTCGCCTGGGTGACAGAGCAAGACCCTGTCTCAAAAGAAAAAAAAAGTATTTGTGGAATGACTAAGCGTTGGCTGAATTATTATTTTTTCTCCCCACTCCCTCCTGCCTTGTATGCACTTCATCCAGGAGCCCTTATTGAGGTACCAGATTCCCTCTCTATCACCCAGGCTGGAGTGCAGTCTCGTGGTGGAGTGGCACAGTTTCAGCTCACTGCAACCTTCGCCTCCCAGGTTCAAGTGATTCTCTTGCCTCAGCCTCCCAAGTAGTTGGGATTATAGGTGCGGGCCACCACACCCAGCTAATTTTTGTATTTTTAGTAGAGACAAGGTTTCACCATGTCGGCCAAGCTGGTCTCAAACTCCTGACCTCAAGTGATCCGCCCGCCTTGGCCTCCCAAGTGCTGGGATTACAGGTGTGAGCCACTACGCCTGACTGTCCCTGCATCTTAATGCTTTTCTGGTTGGACTGGGTCCCTCCCCCTTCTCATTCAGGGCTGGTACCCGGGGACCCGAATGGGAGGAGGGAGAACAGAGGGTCTTGTACTCAGAGAGGCCTGGTACTCTCCATGCACCTCATATATCAACCTTTTAAAAAGGTTTTCTGAGCCCAATTTCACAGATGGGAAAACAGAGGCATTCAAGGGACTGAGAAGCAGCAGAGCTGGGGTTTGAGTCCAAGTCTGCCTGACAGGAAGTCATTATTTGCCCCACATAAACACCCAGTTCCTCTTAGCCAAGGAGGGCAGAAGTGTGTCTGGGTGGGGGTGACAGGGAGGCATGGAGGTGGGAAAGGGCCTTCAAAGAGAAATGTCTGAGCCAGGCTTTGGTCTGCTCCCTGGTGGTCTCGCCTTACATCCCAGGCCCCTCCCACAGCTGTCCTTCTCCAACCCCCCCATTTAGGGAGGGGGAGGGCTCTGCTTTATTGTTTTTTTTTAAACTTTTCTTTTAGGTTTAGGGGGACACATGCAGATTTGTTATTTAGGGAAACTCATGTCACAGGGGTTTGTTGTACAGAGGCTTTCTTGACTCATCTAAAGGCCTTGAACCAAAGATTGGCACCACCTTAGGAGTTCTGAGCCAGCCCCAGGGGACAAGGGTGCATTGCTGGCGGCCGGGTCACCGGCTCCCCAGGGCCAGTGGGGGCCACAGCCAGCCAGCTGCCCTGTGTGTGTGCCTGCCGAGGGTCCTCATGAGCTCCCACGTCCTCTCAGGGAATCCCAGCCGCCCCAGGGAAACCCAGGCTCAGAGGAGGAAATGGCTAATCAGCCTCACAGAGGGAGGATGTGACAGGCACCACGCTTCTGGGGCTGGGTTAAAAATTCCAGTCCTCCGCTGTGGCTGTGGTGCGGCTAGGGAAGTTATATAACTTGGCACCTCCTCCCCCATCACACAGCTGATTCCAGGACCCAGACTCTCAGCCACAATGCCCTGTGGCCTCCTCCTAGTGCCACGCAAATGTGAGGTGGAATTATCATTAAACAACCTCAAACCTTTCCAGGAAAGGAGGCAAGCTATAAATAAATGCCTGGAGTTAGGGGATTTCCAGGGCTGAGTGGACGGAGATGATGGTCTGGGGTCCTCAAAGTTCCTGGAAATCATCAGTTTCATGATGAACTATGGGGCTGGACTTGAGATGTCTCGGCTGCTGGGTCCCACGGCCCTGCCTTGTGTTCCAGGAAGCTGTCCCCAGGATTCCCGTAGCAGGCACATAATTGCAGGAGGTCAAGACAGGGATGAGACACAGGCTTGTGTGGATGGAGTGGGATCTTCAGCAGCTGGCAAGAATGGGGCTCTCCATCCCCTTTCCCAGCCCCCAGAGCTTGGCCTTGGTGAGGCACAAGGGCCTGGCCATCATCCAAGAGAACCCCAGGCTTCCTGAGCTCTGGGTTGGAAGCAACTGGAGAGCTCATCCAGTAAACCCTCCAACAGAGCAGCAATCTCCTCCATGACATCCTTGATCTAAACTCTGCTTGCTTACCTCTCAAAATGGGGAACTCCCTACCTCCAGGCAATCCTGGTCCTAGGTTTTCCTTTTGACTTTTCTTTCTTTTTTTTTTTTTTTTTTTTTTGAGACGGAGTCTTGCTCTGTTGCCAAGGCTGGAGTGCAGTGGCACGACCTCGGCTTACTTCAACCTCCACCTCCTGGGTTCAAGTGATTCTCCTGCCTCAGCCTCCTGAGTAGCTGGGACTATAGGCACACGCCACCACGCCTGGCTAATTTTTGTATTTTTAGTAGAGACGGGGTTTCACCATGTTGGCCAGGCTGGTCCTGAACTCCTGACATCAAGTGATCCACCTGCCTCGGCCTCCCAAAGTGCTGGGATTACAGAGGTGAGCCACTGCACCCTGCCCTAGCTTTTCTTTTTAGTTTCCATTTGTACAAATGTATGAGGTACATGTGCAATTTTGTTATATGCATAGATTGCCTAGTGGTCAAGTCAGGGATACTTACGTATCCATCATGTGAACAACACCCATTTTACTCAGTAACTAATCTGTCATCCTAGTTTTATTCTTTGTGGTCACAGGGAGTGATTTTGCCCCGGGGAAGCCCCTGAGGTCATCAGAACTCCCCACATGAGCTCAGCTCTCTGCATTCCACCTGACCCCCCTCCCCAGCCACCCTTCCCCATGCTTCTTGGATAGTTTTCAGGTTTTTTCAGGTTTTGTGGTGAGTCAGGATAAACCTCAAGAAGCCTGGAAGCATTTCACCAACCCGGCAATGACAGCAGTTCATGCAATTCAGCAAACTTTCACCAGGGACTACGCCAAGTGCTGGAGACACAGAGATGAATCAGTCAGGCATTGCCCATGAGGCTCTCCACTCAGATGGGGATCGGGAGGGTGGGGAGGGACCAGAGGCATCGGCCAGGAGGGGACTGGATCAGCAAAGTGAGCCCACCTGGTGGAGGGAAGGGTTCGAAAGGATCCTTTAGGGTGGCTAATTTCCCAGTGACAGAGAGGGCATTTAGGCTAGGTGGACACAAGAGAAAAAAAGCCAGACAGGCCACAGAGCTACTGTTTGACCCCAAGCAAGGTATTACATGTGAGGGTTGGCAAACTTACTCTGTAAAGGGCCCAGTGGTATTTTAGATGCTGCAGACCATGTAGTCATGGATGCAACTGCTCATCTCTGCCACTGTAGCTTAAAAGCAGCCATAGACAGTGTGTCAATGAATGAGCATGGCTGTTTACCAATAAAACTTTGTTGACACTGAAATTTGAATTTCCTGTCATTTTCTTGTGTCATAAAACAGTACAGTATTATTTTGACTTTTTTCCCCCCAACCATTTAAAAATGTGAAAACAGGCCCTGTGTGTTGGTTCGTGCCTGTAATCCCAGAGTTTGGGAAGCTGAGGCAGGTGATTGCTTGAGGCCAGGAGTTCAAGACCAGCCTAGATACAAAAATTAGCTGGGTGTGGTGATGTGTACCTGTAGTTCTGGCTACTCGGAAGGCTGAGGCAGGAGAATCACTTGAACCTGGGAGGCAGAGATTGCAGTGAGCCGAGATCACACCATTGCACTCTAGCCTGAGTTACAGAGCAAGACTCCATCTCCAAATAATGATAACAATACCGGCCTAGGTAAATAGTGAGACCCCATCTGTACCAAAAATAAAAAAGTGAGCCTCAGGTGTGGTGTGTGCTAGCTGAGGCAGGAGGATCCCTTGAACCCAAGAGTTCGAGGTTACAGGAAGCTATGATTGTGCCACTGTATTCCAAGGCCTGGGTGACTCTGTCTCTTAAAAACAAAACAAACAAACAAACAAACAAGCCAGCCTGGGCCATCTAATGAGACCCTGTCTCAACAAACAAAAAATTAGTCGGGCAGGTGTGGTGGCATGCACTTGTAGTCCCAGCCACTCAGGAGGCTGCTGAGGTGGGTGGATTTCTTTGGTCCGGGAGGTCAAGGCTGCAGTGAGCCATGATCACACCACCAAACTCCAGCCTGGGCAACAAAGTGAGCCACTGTATCAAGAAAAGAAAAAAAAAAAAATGGCTAGGCGCTTATCCGAGCACCTTAGGAGGCCGAGGTGGGCAGATACATTGAGCTCAAGAGGTTGAGACCAGCCTGGGCAACATAGCAAGACCCCTTCTCTACCAAAAATACAAAAATTAGTCGAGCAAAGTGATGTGCACCTTTAGTCCCAGCTACTCAGGAGACTGAGGTGCAGGGAGGATTGCTTGAGCCTGGGAGGTCAAGGCTGCAGTGAGCTGAGATCACACCACTGCACTCTAGCCTGGGTGACAAAGTGAGACCCTGTCTCAAAAAAGAAAGAAAGAGAGAAAGAAAGAAGGAAAGGGCTGGGCATGGTGGCTCATGCCTGTAATCCCAGCACTTTGGGAGACTGAGGCAGGCAGATCACCTGAGGTCAGGAGTTTGAGATCAGCCTGGCCAATGTGGTGAAATCCTATCTCTACTAAAAATACAAATATTAGCTGGGAGTGGTGGCACACACTTGTGATCCCAGCTACTAGGGAGGCTGAGGCAGGAGAATCGCTTGAACCTGGGAGGCAGATGTTGCAGTGAGCTGAGAGTATGCCATTGCACTCTAGGCTGGGCTACAAGAGTGAAACTCCATCTCAAAAAAAAAAAAAAAAAAAAAAAAAAAGTATCTAGGCCAGTCAGTGAAAGTGTCCTTTCAAATCCTGCTCCCCATCCAGGGGTGACCTGATTAGGAGGTGGGTGAGTGTGAGTCCAGCCCCTTTCCAATGCACACAGACATGTACACATGGGCACACACACACCCACAGGCTTCATTGTTCACACCACACATAGCTCATTCCACACGATGATTCCATGACATGCGTCTGTCACTTAGCAACTCCCCCTGTGTGTCTTCCCATCTCAGCACCTGGATCCATCCTCTTTGATCTTTGTATTGGCCACCAAGCACCACGTGGCAGGCTGTGCTACCCTGCACCCAGGCGGTCCCCTACGATTGGGCATCCAGGCTGCTCCCTTCTCTAGGTGATTACCAGCCATGCTGCTGTGACCCTCCAACATGCAGTTCTAACTCTGTGCACTGTTGCTAGCCTTTTAGTCAAAAAGATTCTCTGAAGCAAAAATGCTGTGTTAAAGGGCACAAGAACTGAAGTTTTGGATCACTGTAGCATACTGTAGCAGTTTCCTGTCTTGCTGCCAGGAACAAGCATTGCAAACCCTCTGGAACCTGGGGAAGTCCTATGGGGTGGCCAGGAGCTGAGACCTCATGTCTCAGTTGCCCCTAGGAGACTCTGGGGCTCAGGCATCGCCAGGGTGGACAGACCTGTCTCTTCCTGCAAAGTTGGGCCAGGTACCTGTCTGAGTAGCAACCCTTAGGGATAGTTTATCCATCCATCCATCCATCCATCCATCCATCCATCCATCCATCCATCCACCTATGCTTTCAACAAGTATTTCCTGAGCCCTGATTAGGCTCAAGTACTTGGGCTATGGTGGTGAGTACAATCATGGGTCTGCCATTTTAATCTTCACTGGTGAAGGAGGCACTTGTTCATTCATTCATTTATTTAGCAAATATGTATCTGGGTGTACTATACGCCAGGTACCATTCTAGATACTAAAAATACAGCAGGTAACACAGGAGAAAGAAATTCCTGCTCTCACAGACTTATTTCTAGTGGAGGAGAGAGATAAGGAACATATAAACACATGTCTAAGATGGGAAGTACCGGAGACCTGATTTGCATGCAGATTGTCCAGGGGAGACCTCCCTGAGTAGAGATCTGAGAGCAAAAAGGAGGGCGCTGTGCAGATATGATGGGGGGAGTGTCAAAGGGAGAGGGAACAGACAGTGCAAAGGCTGTGAGGCCAGCAGTGGTGGAAGAGCAGGTCAGCCCCCGAGGGTCTCGTAGGCAGGAAAGGGCTTGGCTGTTACTGCAAGTGAGGTGGGGCCTGAGGGTGAACGTGGCCTCACTTCCAGGCCAGGCGCCAGTTGGGAATAGACTGCAGGGGGCCAGGGCTGAAGCAGTGATGGGGCCAGGAGGCCACTGCATTTGCCTTAACCAGAGATCTTGGACCAGGTGGTCCAGGCGAGGTGACGAGAAGGGGTGGAGTTCTGGTGTACGTTGAAGGTGGTCATTGGCTTTCCTGACAGATTGGATGTGGGGTGAGGAAAAGGACTGAAAGATGACACCAAGCTTTTTGGCTTCCTGAACAGAAGGATGAGGGTCCCAGAAGAGGAGTCAGTGGAGGAAGGGGTTCGAGCCAAGAGCTTGATGTGAATTTGCTGGGCTGGAGGCATCCATTAGCCATTGAGTGGAGAGGTGAGGAGCAACCGGAGGACAGGTTCAGGCTGAAGATAGAATTCAGGGGCTGTCGGCATGCAAATGGGATTGAAACCCAAGCATCTGAAGGCCGGCACAAAGGGAAGGAGAGTAGACAGAGGAGAGGAGAGTTCCCAGGGCCCAGTCCTGGGAGACACCAACATTAGGGGCAGGAGATGAGGAAGAACCGGCCAAGAACTGAGTAGGAGCAGCCAGCCAACAGGAGGAGAACTCAGAGACAGCAGTGACCTGGAAGTCATGGGAGGAGGGCGTTCATCAAGGAGGGCATGGCTGGCTGGGTCAGGCAAGGCTGAGCAGCTGTGTGTGCTGAGGACCAAACGCTGACCCCAGATTTGGCAACAACGAGACAGATGACAGGCAACAGCAACACAGTGTGATGAGGGCAGAGACCAGGAAAGTCCAGGTGACCATGGGTGCCCCAAGGAGGGTCACCCAATCAGGGAGGACTTCCTGGAAGAAGGGATGTCTAAGCAGAAACCTCAGGGATGCACACACATTCCCCAGATAAAAACGGGGAGGCCAGGCTGAGGGAACAGCCAGACAGAGGCCAGGAGCAGAAAGCAGGCTCAGCTCATTCGGGGAACTGAAAGTAGGTAAGCCTGGCTGTGATATGGGGCTCAGGAGGGCTCAGAGGTGGACAAAAGGTGTTATTCCCAGAACCCTGGAGAGATCAGCAAAGCAGACGGTGGGGTCCTCAATCAGAGACCAGACTTTGGTGATGGGTGGGTGATGGTAGAGGGAGGAAAACGGGCTGGTGGCTTGAGAGATGGTGGAGCCATTCCTGAGATGGGGAACCAGAAAGGGAAGCAATTTGAGGAAGATGAGAATTCAGATGACTCTAGGATGCTGGAGGATGTTTGAGGCGATGTCCATCATCAGCTGGGCATGAAGGCTGGGCATCAAGTCTGGGAGGTGACCGCGTGCACAGGGAGGAGGCCAGACAGGGCTGGGTGAAGGGACAGACACGCTCACACCTCTTTCTGGTGCCGCTTGAGGTCAGCCTGTGTCCAGCCACCCTCTGGGTGCTGGGGATGGGCCTGGCAACCACCAGTCATTGTGGTTTGTCTCTCCAGACAGCAGGAGTCCAAGAGAAGCCCAGTGGTTCTTTAGACAGGCTGTGGTAACTGTGCCTCGTCCCTGCCACCTCCACCTACCCACAGGCCACAGAGCGTCTTTGCACACCCCTCAAGCACCCGCTACCAGGAGATGCATTGTTGCGAACATTCGCTCATGGCACAGCAATTTATGGAGCACCTGCTGAGTGCTGCATGGTCCTGGCCCGGAGAGAGCAGTAATGACTCAGGCAGACAGACCCCTGCCCTCCTGAGGCCACCGTCCAATGAGGGAGGCAGGCAATAAACCTATCATTAAAATCAAGTGTGAAGCCTGGGCGTGGTGGCTCATGCCTGTCATCCCAACACTTTGGGAGGCCAAAGCAGAAGGATCACTTGAGGTCAGGAGTTCGAGACCAGCCTGGCCAACATGGCGAAACCTCGTCTCTACTAAAAATACAAAAATTAGCCAGTGCGCCCCTGTAATCCCAGCTACTTGGGAGGCTGAGGCAGGAGAATCTCTTGAACCTGGGAGGCGGAGGTTGCAGTGAGCAGAGATCATGCCACTGCACTCCGGCTTAGGTGACAGAGCAAGACTCCATGTGATGTTGAGAAAGGGAAGCCTGGGGGGTGGGGGGTGGCTTCCGGGAGGAGGCAGCATTTAAACTATAGGTCTGAAGGGTGAGTCAGAGTTAGCCGAGAAGAAAAAGGAGTGAAAAGGTGTTTGAGTGAATGGGAATGGCATGTGCAAAGCTCAGAGCTAAGAAAGTGCCTGATAGGTGGAAGGGAATGAAGGGATTAGGTGAGATGGAGCACTGGGTGTTGGGGGTGGTAAAGAACCTCAGGAATCAGACTTAGGGACTTGGACCTTCTCCTGAGGGCAACAGGGAGCCATGGAGTGTCTTGCTCAGACTTGCATGTGGGAGCATTCAGAGACAGATCAGAAACACCTAACCTCAGCCCAGAGGGACCCAGGCAAGACCCTTCTCCCTCCTCTGTAGTTCCCTTAACGGATGAGGTGGGTCAACACGGCTTGCACTACCCCAGGGACCCAAACCTAAGGGCCTCTGGAGGCAGGCCCCAAGCCTGTCCTAACAAATGCCGTAAGAGCCCTCCAGGCCTGCTCTGGGAATCCAGTCTTGTCGCCGGGAGACACGAGCCCATTTGACTCCGGGCGGCGATGTGGGCTGGACGGCACCACTGCGTGAATAACGGCCCGGCAGTTGGCGCTGAGTGCTCCGGAGCTACCCACTGGGGCGACTGACTTGCTGCGAGCGAGCGCTCCGGATGCCACCTGGTAAGGCTGTCGGCGGGAAGCTGAAGAAATCAATCAGTTCCCGAAGACGCGCCGCCCCCTCCCTGCCGCGACGGTCCCCAGCCCTCGGACCTGGAGAGTCTGGGCCGTCCCCGCAGCGCCACCATGTGGGCGAGACGGGTCACGACGGCAGGGGGTCGGGGCGCTCAGTTGGAGGTGCTGGCGCTGGGGAGAGCTGAGGACACCTCGGGATGGGCAGGCGTTGGGGAAAAAAAATATTTAATACACATGCCGTATATGAATCAGGTTGAAGTGGGACACTGTGTGCCCACCATCCAATTTAAGAACATTTTAATTACTCTGAAGTTTCTTTTAAAAATATTTTTTCCCTCCTTTCTCACCTTATTTTGAATTGATATGGGTTTTTTTGTTTGTTTGTTTTGGTGTTTTGTTTTTTTTTTTTTTTTTTTGACAGTCTTGCTCTGTCACCCAGACTAGAGTGCAGTGGTGCATTCTCGCTCACTGCAACCTCCGTCTCCCAGCGATTTTCGTGCCTCAGCCTCCTGAGTAGCTGGGATTACAGGCACCCACCATCATGCCCAGCTAGTTTTTGTATTTTGAATAGAGACAGGGTTTCACTCTGTTGACCAGGCTGGTCTTGAACTGCTGACCTCAAGCGATCTGCCTGCCTCGGCCTCCCAAAGTGCTGAGATTTCAGGCGTGAGCCACTGAGCCCAGACTGATATAGTACTTTTAATTAATCCAGGTCATTGCTTTATTAATTTGTTAGTACTCCTTTCTTTTAGTGGTTATCCTAAAGATTATAATGCGTATCCTTGACTTATTAAAGTCTGCTACAGACGAACTCTCACTGCTCATAGGAAAATTCAGGAAGCTTAGACCACTTAAAACTCCATTTACCCCCTTCTGACTTGAATGCTATTGTCATCTGTTACCATCTGCTATTTGAATCCTTTATATATTTCAAACTCCACAAGATCTAATTACTATTGTTTTACACAGACAATATTTGTTTAGATTAACCAAATATTTTCTCCTCCATTGGCCTTCATTTCCTCCTAAATCTCCAAGTTTCCACCTGGGATCCATTTTCTCCCATCTGAAAATCACCCTTTGCTAATTCTTTGATGGGGATGTGCTGATGACAAATTCTTTCCATTTTTATTTGTATGAAATGTCTCGGTTTCACTTGAATTAAAAAAATTTTTTTCTTTTCTTTTATAAAATCAGATCTTCTAGAAGAGGCCACCTTTGTTTTTGAAGAGTATTTTTTGCTGGGTACGTTGGTGTAGGTTGGCAAGAGAAGGCAAGAAAGGAGAAAAAAGTAACAGTGTAAGTGGGACAAATAGAAAACAAACAGTAAGACCAGTGGCCTAGACCAGGCGCAGTGGCTTAGGCTTGTAATTTCAACACTTTGAGAGGCCGAGGCGGGTGGATCCCCTGAGGTCATGAGTTCAAGACCAGAGTGGCCAACATGACGAAACCCCATCTCTACTAAAAATACAAAAATTAGCCAGGCGTGGTGGGCACAAGCCTGTAGTCCCAGCTACTTGGGAGGCTGAGGCAGGAGAATTGCTAGAATCTGGGAGGCAGAGGTTGCAGTGAGCCCAGATCACACCATCACACCACTGCACTCCAGCTTGGGTGACAGAGCAAGACCCCATCCCAAAACAAAACAAAACAAAGGGGCAAATCAGACCTGCCCCTCAAAGTTGCTGGAGGGATAGCATGGGGCCAGAGGTAGGGAAAAGCAGGTAGCGACTGGGGCAGAGAGGGGAGGGAATGGGTGTGGGCCTGTATGTGACAGAACACTCCCTGGGATCAGTTCTTCAGAGCTGGGGGACCAGAGTTGAGGATGGGAGTGGAGAAGGGAGATGGGGTGGGAGTAAACTCTGGAGTTGGGCAGTCAGGGGAGCCTCAGCCATGGAGCTGAAGGAGCCCTGGAAGCCCTCCTTTCAGAGTATTGAGGGAGGAAAGCAGGGGGTTGCTAAGGAAACCATCCTACAACAACCCACTCCAATCAGAGCTCATTGAAGTTCCAGAATAAGAACTCTCCTCTCTTTCAGGGTGCAGCTTCCTACCCACATCTGCACCGCTGAGGGGGTGTGTGTATGTGCTGTTGTATTTGTGTGTTTGCTTTGTATGAGGGGTTTATGTGTTCTTGTGTGTCTGTGTGCGGCCCCTCTCACTGCATAACCACTTTACCCCCGGCCTTTCTCTGCTCAGGGCCTCACATATGCCCATTCCTCTGCTGGAAAACCCTTTCCCTCCCCTCCCCTTTGCCTGGTGCTCTTCTGCCCATTCATCAAGAGGAGGTAGAGCCCACACCTGTAATCCCAACACTTTAAGAGGCCGAGGCAGAAGGATCCCTTGAGCTCAGCAATTTGAGACCAGCTTGGGCAACATTGTGAGACCCTGTGTCTAAAAAAAAAAAAATTTACATTAGCCGGGTGTGGTGGCACTCACCTGTAATCTCAGCTACTCAGGAGTCTGAACTTGAGCCTGGGAGGTTGAGAATGCAGCGAGTAGTGATTGCTGGGTGACAGAGAGGGATCTTTCCTCAAAAATAAAAAACAAAGGAGGGGGAGGGGTCTTCTCCCCCAAAAGTCTTCCCTGACCTCCCCACATGTCTAGTGAGGGGCTCCGCTGGTTTTCTCACGCCTCTGCCCTGGGCTCCTTTCCCCCCCAGCACTGATCACGCATTGGGTGCTAATCTCTGGTTCTTGTGTCCATGAGTTCCTCAAGGGCAGGACAAGATCTTGTCTATAGGATTTCTATATCCCTGGCACCAGGCAGGGACCTGGCACAGAGAGAGACTCACAGGATGCTTGTTGAATGAATGAATGAGGGAATAAGTTAATGACCACATGAACAGCCACTTCTTCAGAAGGGTTTGGGACACAGGCAGGTCTTCCTCGTTCCACCCAAAAAACCAAATTGTCATCGAAGCTGGCACGTCCCTTAGAGATGAATCCAGAAGCCAGGCGCGGTGGCTCACGCCTGTAATCTCAGCACTTTGGGAGGCTGAAGCGGGTGGGTCACCTGAAGTCAAGAATTCAAGACCAGCCTAACCAACATACTGAAATCCCATCTCTACTAAAAATACAAAAATTAGCCGGGCATGGTGGCAGGCGCCTGTAATAACAGCTACTTGGGAGGCTGAGGGAGGAGAATCACTTGAACCCAGGAGGTTGCAATGAGCCGAGATCGCGCCAGTGCACTGCAGCCTGGGCGACAGAGTGAAACTCCGTCTCAGTAAGAGAGAGAGAGAGAGAGAGAGAGAGAGAGAGAGAGAGAGAGAGAGATGAATCCAGAATCCAGCAACATGGACCTCACCTGGGAGCTCATTAGAAATGCGGCTTCCCAGGCCCCACCCCAGACCCACTGCATCAGAATCTGCCTTTAAAAAAGATTCCCAGGTGATTCACATGCTCTTAAAAGGTGAGCAGCTCTGCTCCCGAGGGCCCCACTTCCCATTTTATACACAAGGGGACTGAGGCCTGCGGAGGACCGGGGCCTGGGGAGGCCTGGGCAGGACCAGGACGTCAAGCTGGGCGGTCTCCCAGCAGCTCCGGGTCCACCTGCTTCCCGCCCAGCCTGACCTGTCCAGACCTTCCCCGCGGCCTCCTGAGGTCTTTGCAAGGAGCTCGCACTCCCCCTGGCGGGCGTAGAGAGGGACGGCCTGGGCTGAGCTGGCCGAGGAGGAGGCAGAGATATGGCCTTAGGGACCTGGCAGGGGCAGGGGCGGAGAGGGCGGGCAGGCGGCCGGGGCGTCAGAGGTGGCTGGGGTAGCGCCCCTGCTTTGGAGAGGCTGCCTGAGCTCATCTTGGCTGCTCATCACGCTCCACCTGTGGAGTCCGGGGCCTCTGCTCGCCTCCTGCCAGGGGAGAGAGTAAGAATGGAGCCCACCTCACGGACCCCTCATGAGGATCCCATGAGGATGCGCCGATGTGAGGGGCCAGCGGGGTGGGAAAGCGGCCCGCCTGCAGAACACCCGGAGTGCCTCCGCCTCCATCCCAGGTGTGGGCGAAGCTGGCCTGGGCCCAGTCCAGCGCTGCGCCTCAGCCCCTCACCTCCCAACCATGGAAGAGGGGATTTCCAGAGCCCACAGCGGCCTTCCCCTCGCACTGGGGGTCGCAGACCCACGGAGGAGGCTGTAGAAACGCCCACTCCTCGGCGGTGGTTGGGGGGAGGGTGCCCCCTCCCTGAGGCCCTGGGGTCCCAGAGCCTCGATTCCGGAGGGGGGATGACTCTGGGGGTCAGGAAGTCGGAAAAGCATGTGCTCTGGAGTCAGACAGACTAGGTTCAAGTCTGCCCCAGTCACAGACAGGCGAGTGACCTCGCGGCTCCTGCCTCAGTTTCCTCGCTTGTGAAGGACCTTCCAGGACTGTTGGGACACTTATGTGAGGGCTGTTGAGCACCCTGCACATAGCAGGCCCTGTGGTCACTGTTGTAACTCACAGGGTACGGTAGGGACCAGAGGATGCGGTCAGTTGGGTGGTCAGTGGAAGACGCCCCCTCACACCAGGGCACTGCCACTCCCAAGTACAGGGGCGGGGTCTCTGGGTCCTTTCTGGGCAAAGTTGTGATACCAGGGCAAAGGAGAGTGGGGGAAGGGACAGGTAAACGAATTGGAGCATAGTCTTTTTCTTTTCTTTTCTTTTTTTTTTTTTTTGAGATGAGGTCTTGCTGTGTTGCCCAGGCTGGAGTGCAGTGGCGCCATCTCGGTTCACTGTAACCTCTGCCTCCTGAGTTCAAGCGATTTTCCTGCCTCAGCCTCCCGAGTAGCTGGGATTACAGGCATCTGCCAACATGCTCAGCTAATTTTTATGTTTTTAGTAGAGACAAGGTTTCGCCATGTTGGCCAGTCTGGTCTGGAACTCCTGGCCTCAAGTGATCTGCTGGCCTCAGCTTCCCAGTGCTGAGATTACAGGCGTGAGCCACCACACCTGGCTTTTTTTTTTTTTTTTTTTTGACAGGCTCTTGCTCTGCCCGCCACACTGGAGTGTAGCAGCTCACCGCAGTCCCAGACTCCTGGGATCCTATCATCCTTCCACCTCAGCCTCCCCAGTAGTAGGGAGTACAGGTGTGCACCACCATTCTCAGATAATTTTTACAAACATTTTGTAGAGACGGGGTGTCCCCATGTTGCCCAGGCTGGTCTCTAACTGGCCTCAAGTGATCCTCCTGCCTCAGCCTCCAAAGTAGATGGGACCACAGGCAGGTGCCACCGTGTCTGGCTGAGGAACACAGGCTTGAGCCGGGCAGATTGAAAGCCTGAGATCCTCCTGCTGTCACCACTGGGCTGCTTTCCAAAGTGCTGGCTTTGAGGTCAGTGGCCACCTACCTGCCCAGGTGGAGTCTTACCCTGAAGCCATTCTGCTTTTGCTTCACCCACAGGCCATTCAAAGTGCCCCCCAACCAAGTGACCCTAGGCCTCCTACCAGGGGCGAGCCCCTGCCCCAAGGACACCCTTGCAGGTCTTTTAGTGACCTGAGTGGCTTGGCTAGGAAAAATGAGCTGAACCAAACCAATATCCTGCTGAGTTGTGGAATTGGGAAACCAAGAGAATTGAGCAGCAGGCCAGGTGACCAAGCACTCCGCCTCACCCAGGACTTTCCTGATTTTTAAACTGAAAGTCCTGCATCCCAGGAAATGGGGACAGTTGGTCACCTGAACAGCAAGAGCAAATGCCAAAAGTATATAAGCAGAGCCATCAAAACTCATCACAGCTACTGTACATAGCACTGCGGGTTCCACGTGCCAGCCTCTGTGCTACATTCTGTTTTTTTAGAAGATGCTATACACACACACACACACACACACACATACATGTATGGTTAATATTGTATGTCAACTTGATTGGATTGAAGGATGCGTAGATAGCTGATAGAGTATTGTTTCTGGGTGTGTCTGTGAGGGTGTTGCCAGGAGACTGACATTTGAGTCAGGGGACTGGGAGAAGACGACTCACCTTCAATCTCAAAGCAGACGGAAGAAAGTGAGATACACCGACTTGCTGAGTCTTCTGGCTTTCATCTTTCTCCCAGGCTGGATGCTTCCTGCCCTTGGACATGAGACTGCACGTTCTTCCGCCTTTGGACTCTGGGTGGGGCTTATAACACCAGTGGTTTGCTGGGGATTCTCGGACCTTTGGCCACAGACTGAAGGCTGCACTGTCGGCTTCCCTACTTTTGAAGCTTTCGGACTCAGAGTGAGCCACTACTGGCTTCCTTACTCCTCGGCTTGCAGGTGACCTATTGTGGGACTTCACCTTGTGATGGTGTGAGTCAATTCTTTCTAATAAACTCATATATAGATATATAGATAGATAGATATAGATATATATACAGATATATAGATAGATAGATAGATAGATAGATAGATAGATAGATAGATAGATAGACACACACACACACACAGAGACACACACACAGACACACATGTATCCTACTAGCTCTGTCTTTCCGGAGAACCTTGATGAATTTATATATGGTGTGTGTGTGTGTGTGTGTGTATACATATATAGAAAGATAAGAGACTGGCTGGGCACAGTGGCTCATTCCTGTAATCCCAGCAGTTTGGGAGGCCAAGGCAGGGGGATCACTTGAGGTCAGGAGTTCAAGACCAGCCTGGCCAATATGGTGAAACCCTGTCTGTACCAAAAACATAAAAAATTAGCCAGATGTGGTGGCAGGCGCCTGTAGTCTCAGCTACTCGGGAGGCTGAAGCAGGGGAATCTCTTGAACCCAGGAGGCGGAAGCTGCAGTGAGCCAAGATCACATCACCACACTCCAGCCTGGGTGACAGAACAAGACTCTGTCCCAAAAAAATAGGGCCAGGCTCAGTGGCTTACACCTGTAATCCCAGCACTTTGGGAGGCTGAGGCGAGCAGATCACAAGGTTAGGAGTTCAAGACCAGCCTGGCCAACATGGTGAAACCCTGTCTCTACTAAAAGTACAAAAATTAGCCAGGCATTGTGATGTATTTGTGCCAATAGTCCCGGCTGCTCGGGAGGCTGAGGCAGGAGAATTGCTTGAATCTGGGAGACAGAGTTTGCAGTGAGCTGAGATCGTGCCGCTGCACTCCAGCCTGGACAACAGAGCAAGACTGCATCTCAAAAAAAAAAAAAAAAAGAGAGAGAAAAGCATACAAATTTATTTCATTTGAGTTTTATGTAAGTACTATGTAATACAGGAGCTTTCATAAAGAAATGAAGACCCAAAGAAGCCATTAAACCTGAATATTTGTATGCTAGGTTTTTTTATTTTTTGTTTTTGAGACAGAGTCTTGCTCTGTTGTCTGCTGGAGTGCAGTAGCTTGCTCATGGTTCACCACAGTCTTGAATTTCTGGGCTAGAGTGATCCTCCCATCTCAGCCTCCCGAGTGGCTGGGACTACAGGTGCGTGCCACCACACTCAGCTAATTTTTGTGTTTTTGTAGAGATGGAGGTCTCACTGTGTTGCCCAGGCTGGTTTTATGGCAGGTTCGACGAAGAGCAGAAAGTTGTGGAAGAATGGGATGGGACAAAGAGCTGAGTGTAATCAGCTGGGGGAAATTTACCGAGGCCTTTTCATTCAGATTCCTCTTGACATCCTTTTGTCTTCGAGTTTAGGAGTCTCCTTTCCTCCAGGTAGAGAGTGGGCACCTCTCACAAGTGGGTTTTATGACCTCATCAGGGGAAGGTCAGAAAGTCTTTCCTGCACATGCCATTTCTCAAGTTCCTTCAGCTTGAAATAGTCAATATACCAAGATGGGCCTGGCGCAGTGGCTTACGCCTGTGATCCCAGCACTTTGGGAGCCCGAGGCAGGCGGATCATAAGGTCAGAAGTTTGAGACCAATCTAGGCAACATGGTGAAACCCCGTTTCTACTAAAAATACAAAAAATTAGCTGGGCATGGTGGCGACCACCTGTAATCTCAGCTTCTTGGGAGGCTGAGGCAGGAGAATCACTCGAACCAGGGAGGTGGAGGTTGCAATGAGCTGAGATTGTGCCATTGCAATCCAGCCTGGGTGACAGAGCAAGACTGCTTCTTAAAAAAAAAAAAAGATGCCATATTGGGGGTATCCTGTCAATATTAGCACATTGTGTTTATCCATTCATCTGTTGGTAACCTTGAGTTGTTTCCACCTTCTCGCTGTTGTAACTAATGCTGCTATGAGTAATGGTGTGCAGATATCTGTTTGAGTCCCTGCTTTCATTATTTTGGGTCTATAGCCAAGAGTGGAATTGCTGGATCATATGGTAATTCTATGTTTAACTTTTTGAGGAACCGCCAGACTGTTTTCCACAGCAGCTTCTGCTAAGTGTTCTTAATGCCTTATCTCATGAAGCTCTGGCAGCCACCACCCAGGAGGCTGGCCCTGTCCTTGGCCCACTTCACAGGGGAGGACAATGAGATTCAGATGGATGAAGTGTCCCAAGTCCCTCAGCTAAGAAACACAGAGCCAGGGTTCAAAGCCAGATGGACTGACTCCATGAGCTTGTGTCACCTGGCCCTGGGGTGGGTTGAGTCTCCATATGGGCAGACTAGGAACTAGGAGCGGAAATACAAGGGGCCACCAAAGAAAGGAGAGAAGCAGAACGCCATAGCCCTGCAGGGCCCACCTCAGCCCCCCACCATCTCCCCAGCTCTGGTTTCTGGGAGCCCAGTGGTACTGGGCTTCCTGGATAGAAAGGATGGATATTTCTCTGCCTATTGGCCTCTCTTCTGGACGTCTATTTTCCCTAAGGAACTCCTAAAACCTTAGTCTAGGGGACTGAGTTGCCTAGAATTGAGTGGAGACACAGACCTAGCCAATCAGTGTAATTCTTTCCCCCTGGCTGTGGTGATTGGTTCAGAGCAGGGCCGGGTACCTCATCTGGCTCAGTGAGACTTATGTCTGGCTGGGACCATGGTTAGAACTGATAAGAAGAGAAAATCTGCTCACTGGCAGCTGAGAGGATGGGGTTGAGTCAGAGGTTGAATGAGCAGGGAGGAAGCAGATGAGGAAAGCAAGATGGAGTGCTGGATCCAGCAGTACCTGAAGCCAGCATCAGCCAATACCTCCTCCTCTTCCTTCTTTTGCTTGAGGTTAGCTTGGGATTTTTGTCATTTGCATCCCAAGGAACCCTGATTTGGAGATTTTGGGGTGTCGAGAGAATCTCTGCTCCCTGGCTGCCCTGCCTGTGCTTGTGCCATCTACTTCCCCTTCCATGAGCTGGTTGGAGCAGTCCTGTTCATTTCAACCACCTCAGCCAAACCAAAACAGATGGACCTCACCACAGCCTGGAAGGAATCCGGAGCCTGAGACAGTGACTCAGTGGTTACGGGGCTGAGACCCTCACCGGGGCCTGGCACAGTGGCCTGAGATCAGGACCACCCAGGCAGGGTTACAGAGGCCTCCATTCCAGGGAGGAGCCCTGGAGCTAGTGATGCTAGAAGGCAGATGAATACAGCTCAGGGCTTAAGAGAAGCACTCAGTTCCCAGGCTTCCACAGGGACCACAAACTCAGAGTACTCACAGAGCCCCATAAATCAGAAAATCAAATCCCTGTGAAGGGGAAACAACCCTCTTGACTGTTTTGTGTGTGTGTGTGTGTGTGTGTGTGTGTGTGTGTGTTTGTTTTTGTTTTTTGTTTTTTGTTTTTTTTTTGACAAGATCTCACTCTGTCACTCAGGCTGGAGTGCAGTGGTGTGATCATGGCTTACTGCAGCCTTAACCTCCCGGGCTGAAGTGATCCTCCCACCTCAGCCTCCCAATTAGCTGGGAATACAGGTGTATGCCACCACGCCTGCTAATTATTATTATTGCTGTTTTTGTAGAGATAGGGTCTGTGTCTTGATAGTCTAAACATCTCCAGGGGTAGGGCTAGGCCAGCAGAGAGTGGGCCATGCAGCCCCCATGGTCTTGGTATCCTTGGAAGTGGTGTACTGTCTTGGGATTGGTGTGATGGGAAGGCTGTCACCAAGGGCATTCTTCACCCTCGGCTCTGTCATCTTCCCCTGGAACCCTCCACTGGGTCCAGGGGCACCTTATTCCTATCTCAGTACCAGCATCCTGCTTCTCCTAAGCAATTGGTTTGTCATCCTCCCTAGACTTTGGACATTGTGTAAGTGGACACATTTCCTTTTTCACACCACCTGCTAGGAAGCTTAGAGCCAATGTGTGGCAAAAGTATAGTGATGAGGGAATACAGCCCCTCATAGCAAAAGAACGCCATGCCACATGGTCCAAAAGTTACAGGCTCAACCAACAGAAATATCCTTCATGTTTCACTCCTTCAGAATCATGTTCCCTTTTTCTTCCAAAAGAATACTGTCCTTTCAAATGTGTATCTGAATCTTTTTTCACACAAATACCTTATTTTGTTTACTGAAACTCTCCCTGTTTGTTTTGTTTTGTGTTTTGAGAAATGTTCTCACTCCATTGCCCAGGCTGGAGTGCAGTGGCCTGGTCACAGCTCACTGCAGCCCTGACTTCCAGGTTCAAATGATCCTCCCGCCTCAGCCTCCCGAGTAGCTGGGACTACAGGCACACACCATTGCACCCAGCTAACTTTTTAAATTTTTGTAGAGACAAGGTCTCACTATGTTGCCTAGGCTGGTCTCAAGTTCCTGGGCTCAGGTGATTCTCCTGCCTCAGCCTCCCAAAGTGCTGGGATTATAGGAATGAGCCACTGCGCCCGGCCTCTCCTTGTTTTCAAGATGTATGTCTGAATCATTTTTCAAATCTGTGTTACAAGGGTCTCCCTCCCCTGTACATCTCAACATGAGCTCCAGAAGGAGGTGGTGAGTGTATGTATGTGTGTGCATGTGTGTGCGTGGAATCACTGATAAAGAGAACATGTAAAACTGATAGGCTGAGAACGAAGATGAGTTATCACCCAGTCATGGGTGGCTCACACCTGTAATCCCAGCTCTTTGGGAGGCTGAGGTGGGAGGATAGCTTGAGTCCAGGAATTTGAGACCAGCCTGGGCAACACAGTGAGACCCCGGTCTTTATAAAAAAAAAATTAAGAAGTTAGAAAAAAAAAAAAAATGCTGGCCGGGCATGGCAGCTCATGCCTATAATCCCAGCACGGAGGCCAAGGCGGGCAGATCACCTGAGGTCAGGAGTTCAAGACCGGCCTGGCCAACAAGGTGAAACCCTGTCTCTACTAAAAATACAAAAATTAGCTGGGTGTGGTGGTGTGTGCCTGTAATCCCAGCTACTTGGGAGGCTGAGGCAGGAGAATTGCTTGAACCTGGGAGGTGGAAGTTGCAGTGAGCAGAGATCAGGCCATTGCACTCCAGCCGGGGTGACAGAGTGAGACTCCATCTCAAAAAAAAAAAAAAAAAATCCTAAGTCTGTGGTCTGTTTCCCCCACAGTAGATCCTTATGTTCTGCACTTTAACCTTGTTCCTGGATCCTCTGTGCTCCCACTCTTGTGCTACTTTCTTGTTTTCCCCCAACTCTTTTTTTCTGCTCTGGTTGTGTATTGTGCATCCTCAGAAGCTACCTGAGGTCCTTTCTGCAGTGAGGCAGGGAGCAAACCAACCAATCAACCAACCAACCAGACAATGTACAACTGGATTGGTGGACCCTCTGGCCTGGGCCAGACAGGCTGAAGCCATGATCAGGTCCTCGTCTTTTTCCTTCTTTCTTTTTTTTTTTTTTGAGACAGTGTTTTGCTTTGTCACCCAGGCTGGAGTGCAATGGCACAATCTCAGCTCACTGCAAACTCTGCTTCCTGGGTTCAAATGATTCTCCTGCCTCAGCCACCCGAATAGCTGGGATTACAGGCATGTGCCATCATGCCCGGCTAATTTTTGCATTTTTTGTAGAGACAGGGTTTCACCATGTTGGCCAGGCTGGTCTCAAACTCCTGACCTCAGGTGATCCGCCTGCCTTGGCCTGCCAAACTGCTGGGATTACAGGTGTGAGCCACCGTGCCCGGCCAGATCCTTGTCTTTCTAGTACCAGCCAGAAGGTGGCATTAGAGCAGCTCCCAAATATCATGCAAGGGTCAGAGCCAGGGCAACCTCAGGTATGGATGGGATAGTGCTTGCAGATGGGCCTTGAGGACTATAGAGGGAGGATAGCAGGGCAGAAGAGAGCTAAGAAACAGCAGCAATCTACAGGCTGACACCATCCTCAGGCCTCCGGGACGAATTAATGTCAGACAGGCATTCTAGGTCAGTATTAGGAGTGAATGAGAGAACAGATGGAATGTGCTCAGTGCCGGACATGGAGCTGCTCAGGAATTGTTGGGACTCTCCTTCCCCATGTTTCCCTGGAGGAGCGGATGGCTTTGCCCTTTAAAAGGTCAGTGCCAGGCCAGGTGCGGTGGCTCACACCAGTAATGCCAGCACTTTGGGAGGCCAAGGCAGGCAGATTACCTGAGGTCGGGAGTTTGAGACCACCCTGACTAACATGGAGAAACCCTGTCTCTACTAAAAATACAAAATTAGCTGGGCATGGTGGCGCATGCCTGTAATCCCAGCTACTCAGGAGGCTGAGGCAGGAGAATTGCTTGAACCCGGGAGACGGAGGTTGCGGTGAGCTGAGATGGCACCATCGCACTCCAGCCTGGGCAACAAGAGCGAAACTCCATCTCAGAAAAACAAAGTGCCAGCCGGGCGCGGTGGCTCAAGCCTGTAATCCCAGCACTTCGGGAGGCCGAGACGGGCGGATCACGAGGTCAGGAGATCGAGACCATTCTGGCTAACACGGTGAAACCCCGTCTCTACTAAAAAATATAAAAAACTAGCCGGGCGAGGTGGCCGGCCCCTGTAGTCTCAGCTACTCGGGAGGCTGAGGCAGGAGAATGGCGTAAACCCGGGAGGCGGAGCTTGCAGTGAGCTGAGATCCGGCCACTGCACTCCAGCCCGGGGGACAGAGCAAGACTCCATCTCAAAAAAAAAAAAAGAAAAACAAAGTGCCTGGGGCCCAACCCAGGTCCGGTCCATGCTGTTACCACCATATTTCCCACTTGGCATCATGAGCCCACCTTCTGCAGGACAGACCCCTGCGAGACAAGGCCGTTCTTTTCTCTTGCAGCTGCTTGTTCGGTGGTGAGATTCAGGGGGTGAGAAGAGATGGTAGGAATAGCTGCAGCTTGTCCCTCTTTTCACTGTCCTTCTGGTTTTTCTTCTCCCAGAAGAGGAAGTCAGTGGGAGGGGCTCTTTGCTGGGAGCCCAGTTTGTCCCCAGCAGTGAGCCTCCGTGGAAGGAACTGCAGACAGAACCTGAAAACCTTATTTTGTATCTGCTGCTGTGGTTGAAAGCTTGGACTTGGCCAGGTATGATGGCTAATGCCTGTAAGTCCAGCACTTTGGGAGGCCAGGGAGGAAGGATCGCTTGAGCCCAGAACAGACTGTGCAACATAGGGAGATCTGGACTTGACAAAACAAAATAATTTTTTTTTGGCCGAGCGTAGCAGCTCATGCCTGTAATCCCAGCGCTTTGGGAGGCCAAGGTGGGAGGATCATCTGAGGTCGGGAGTTCGAGACCAGCCTGGCCAGCATGATGAAACCCTGTCTCTACTAAAAATTCAAAAATTAGCCAGGCGTGGTGGCAGGGGCCTGTAATCCCAGCTACTCGGGAAGCTGAGGCAGGAGAATCGCTTGAACCTGGGAGACAGAGGTTGCAGTGAGCTGAGATTGTGCCATTGCACTCCAGCCTGGGCAACAGAGCAAGACTCCACCTAAAAAAAAGAAATAATAATAATAATTATTCTATCTTTTGGCCAGGCATAGTCGTGGCTCATGCCTGTAATCCCAGCACTTTGGGAGGCCGAGGTGGGCAGATCACAAGGTCAGGAGTTCAAGACCAGCCTGGCCAATATAGTAAAACCCTGTCTCTACTAAAATACAAAATTAGCCGGGCATGGTGGTATGCGCCTGTAGTTCCAGCTACTTGGGAGGCTGAGGCAGAAGAATTACTTGAACCTGGGAGGTGGACTGAGATACGCCACTGCACTCCAGCCTGGGCAATAGAGCAAGACTCCATCTCAAAAAAAAAATTTTTTTTTTTAATTAGCCAGGCTTGGTGGTCCATGCTTGTAGTACTAGCTACTTGGGGGACTGAGGTGGGAGGATTGCTTGGGCCCGGGAGGTCCTGGCTGCAGTGAACCATGATCACAACACTGCACTCCAGGCTGGGCAACAGAGTGAGACTCTCTCAAGGAAAATTTTTAAAAGAGAAAAGGAAACATGGTAGTTAACCACTAAGGAGATAAGGGAGGACTTGAAGGAATTTAAAAATAACAAAATAAAGTCTGGGTGCAGTGACTCACGCCTGTAATCCCAGCACTTTGGGAGGCTGAGGCGGGAGGATCACTTGAGGTCAGGAGTATGAGACCAGCCTGGCCAACATGGTGAAACGCTGTCTCTACTAAAAAAAAAAAAAAAAAAATTAGCTGGGCATGGTAGTGGATGCCTGTGATCCAAGCTACTTGGGAGGCTGAGGCACGAGAATCGCTTGAATCTGGGAGGCAGAGGTTGCAGTGAGCTGAGATCACGCCATTGCACTCCAGCCTA
>NW_016807962.1:1035462-1044974 GCF_001698545.2 Rhinopithecus bieti
AAAAAAAAAAAAAAAAAAAAAAAAAAAATTAGCTGGGCATGGTAGTGGATGCCTGTGATCCAAGCTACTTGGGAGGCTGAGGCACGAGAATCGCTTGAATCTGGGAGGCAGAGGTTGCAGTGAGCTGAGATCACGCCATTGCACTCCAGCCTAGGAGACAGAGTGAAACTCTGTCTCAAAAAAAAAAAAAAGTAGACAACAGCTGCTATTTCTAGGGATAAGGGTGAGTATTCAAGGAAATATATCTTTCCTATGGTACTTTACTTCTATTTGAAACAGGGCTCTCTCCGTTGTCGAGGTTGGAGTGCAGTGGCACAATCACGGCTCACTGCAGCCTCAACTTCCAGGCCTCAAGCGATCCTCCTACTTCAGCCTCCTGAGTAGCTGGGATCACAGGCTCACGCCACCGTGCCTGGCTCATTGTTTTGATTTTTAGTAGAGATGAGGTCTTTCTATGTTACCCAGGCTGGTCTTGAACTCCTGGGCTCAAGCAGTCCTCCTGCCTCAGCCTCCCAAAGTGCCAGGATTACAGGTGTGAGCCACTGCCCCTGGCTGTCCTATGGTGCTTCTAAAATTTTCTCTTTGTCTTTGGTTTCTGACTATCTTATTCTGATGTACTCTAATGTGGCTTGTTTGTCTATATTTTGTTTTGGGTTTGGTGAGCTTATTGAATTTATAGTTTGATGTCTTTCATTAGATTCAGAAAAGTTCTGGTCTTTATCTTTTAACATATTGCTTCTTCCTAATTTTCTCTTTCTCAAACCATATTTATATTATGTTTTATTTTTACTTTTTTTTCCTATGCTTCGGTTTGGATATCTTTAATCACACCCATCTTTCAGTATGCTAGTCCTGGCTTTACTTATTTCCAATCTTCTGTGAAATCCATCTATGGAGTGCATATTTTCTTTCTCTCTCTCTCTCTCTCTTTTTTTTTTTTTTTTTTTTTTTTGAGACAGAGTCTCACTCTGTCGCTCAGGTTTGAGTGCAATGGCACAATCTCAGCTCACCGCAACCTCCCAGGTTCAAGTGATTCTTCCACCTTAGCCTCCCAAGTAGCTGGCATTACAGGCACCCGCCACCACGCCTGGCTAATTTTTATATTTTTGTAGAGACGGGGTTTCACCATGTTGGCCAGGCTGGTCTTGAACTCCTGACCTCAGGTGATCTGCCTGCCTCGGCCTCCCAAAGTGCTGGGATTACAGGCATGAGCCACTGTGCCTGGCCTGGAATGCTTATTTTCAGCATGCAATTTTTAGTTTCGGGATATTCATTTGATTCTCTCTCTTTCTTTCTTTCTTTCTTTCTTTCTTTCTTTCTTTCTTTCTTTCTTTCTTTCTCTCTCTTTCTTTCTTTCTCTTTCTCTCTTTCTCTCCTTCCTTCCTTCCTTCCTTCCTTCCTTCCTTCCTTCCTTCCCTCCTTTCTTCCTTCTTTCTTTCTTTCTTTCTTTCTTTCTTTCTTTCTTTCTTTCTTTCTTTCTTTCTTTCTTTCTTTCTTTTCTTTTTTCTTTCTTTTTTTGACTGAGTCTCATTCTGTCACCCGGGCTGGAGTGCAATGGCACGATCTTGACTCACTGCAATCTCTCCCTCCCTGGTTCAAACGATTCTCCTGCCTCAGCCTTCTGAGTAGCTGGGATTACAGGTGACCGCCACCATGCCTGGCTAATTTTTGTGGGGTTTTTTTGATAGAGACGGGGTTTTGCCATGTTGGCCAGACTGGTCTCCAACTCCTGACCTCAAGTGATCTGCCCACTTCGGCCTCTCAAAGTGCTGGGATTACAGGCGTAAGCCACCACGCCCGGCCTCATTTGATTCTTTTTTAGAAATTCTAGTTGTCTTAAAAAAAAAAAAAAAAGAAAGAAAGAAAGAAATTCTAGTTGTTTCTTAAAAAACACTAAGGTGAAAGGAACTTTCAAAAGGTGGTTGGAAGCTCGATTCTCACGGTCGGGTTCCACTGAAAGGTGATTGAAGCGTGTGTAGAGCTCTCATCATACCATCAGCAGAAAGTACATTCTTTGGAACTTAGTAGCTTAAAAGAAAAGTCCTCCAATCTCAGGCTGGGCACAGTGGCTCACGCCTATAATCCCAGCACTTTGGGAGACCAAGGCGGGCAGATTAGCTGAGGTTGAGAGTTCGAGACCAGCCTGACCAACACGGAGAAACCCCGTTTCTACTAAAAATGCAAAATTAGCTGGGCGTGGTGGTGCATGCCTGTAATCCCAGCCACTCAGGAGGCTGAGGCAGGAGAATCGCTTGAACCTGGGAGGCAGAGGTTGAGGTGAGCTGAGATTGTGCCATTGCACTCCAGCCTGGGCAACAAGAGTGAAACTCTGTCTCAAAAAGAAAAAAAAGAAAGAAAGAAAAGAAAAGAAAAGTTCTACAATCTGTTGCTTGGAGTAGGGCATGGAGGAGACACCCTGCGTTGTTGGCATTCTGGGAGCAGGCCGAGGAAAAAGGGCTGGAATCCTGCCACTCAGAATGTATGTCCCTAATCCCTGTTTGCTGTCCTGTTCTCTGTGGTGCCTGGTCTGAACAAGTCTGGGGTCTTTTGAGTTCAATTCCTCCAGGAAGAAACTGCTGTTTTTATGCCTGTGGGTTTAGTCATCTGGCTGCATGGGACAGGGAGAAGGCTTGGGAGACAATTCCTCCATGTTCAGACTTCCAGCTGCACCTGTTCCCTCCAAGACTTGGACCTCTCCGGGATGTTTCAGGACAAATTGGCCTTGGTGTCTCCTCCACGTGTACTTTGGGTCATAACCCCTAGTGACCTTGCTGCTTCTCTGTTAGCATGCCATCTTCCAAAGGTTGGGTGGAATCTTTATTTGGCAGATGCCTCCTCTCCCGGCTTCTTTGTCACTGCGGATCAGCTTATATTATTCCTTTATTGTCAGGTTAGTGGTGTCTGAGGAGGGAAAGGAGATGCAGCCTATGGCCAATCCACCATGTGTGAGTGGCTCATGGTCAGAGTAGATTTGCCTCCACTCTCTGCTCACCCTTCCAATCTGGCCTTTGCCCTCACCACTCCGCTGAAACTTCCCTCATCAGCTCCCCAGTAGCTGGATCTGATAGACTGTGTTTTTTCTCCTTATTATTTGATGTATTGGTAGCACTTGATACCATCAGGCTTGCTCTCCTTCTTTCAATGCTCTCCTGTTTTATCTCCCGGGGGAATATTTTGTCCTGAGCACCCTTCATGCCTTTCTCCTACCTCTCTGGTCCCTGCCTCTGCTTCCAATGTGCTGGTTTTCTTCCTTCTGCTTCCTCGAAACCATGACTATTCTCAGGGGTCTGTTCTGGTTCCCTTCCTTTCTTGCCCCGCACCCTCTCCCTGAGTGTGCTCATCTATTCCCACCATTTCAGTTTCACTCCAAAAGCTGATCTTTTCCATATGTCAACCTCCAGCTCTGACCTCTCGCCTGAATTCCAGACCTACATCTCCAGCTGTCCCCAGACATCCCTTCTTGGATGGCCTCAGGCTGCTCAGATCCACATGACGGAAGCTGGACTCTGCTTCTCCTTCCTCCCAAACCTGCCTCTCCTGTACTTCTAGCTCAGAAGTGGTCACCACCAGCCGGGCATGGTGGCTGACACCTGTTATCCCAGCACTTTGGGAGGCCAAGTGAGGTCAGGAGTCCAAGACCAGCCTGGTCAACATGGTAAAACCCCGTCTCTACTAAAAATACAAAAAACTTAGGTAGGCATTGTGGTATGTGCCTATAACCCAGCTACTCGAGAGGCTGAGGCAGGAGAATCGCCTGAACTCAGGAGACAGAGATTGCAGTGAGCCAAGATCATGCCACTGTACTCCAGCCTGGGTGACAGAGCAAGGCTTCATCTCAAAAGGAAAAAAAAAGAAAAGAATAAAGAGGCCGGGCGCAGTGGCTCAGACCTGTAATCCCAGCACTTTGGGAGGCCGAGGCGGGCGGATCACGAAGTCAGGATATCTAGACTATCCTGGTTAACATGGCGAAACCCCGTCTCTACTAAAAAAGATACAAAAAATTAGCTGGGCATGGTGACAGGCACCCATAGTCCCAGCTACTTGGGAGGCTGAGGCAGGAGAATGGCGTGAACCTGGGAGGCAGAGCTTGCAGTGAGTCGAGATCGCGTCACTGCACTCCAGCCTGGGTGACAGAGCGAGACTCCATCTCAAAAAAAGAAAAAAGAAATGGTCATCACCATTTGTCTAGTGGCCCAGAAACTTGGATGTCAAACTTGACTGCCCGTTTTCTATTTCCACACCCAATTAATTGCCAAGACCCACTGTCTTTATCTCTCTCTCTCTCTCTTTTTTTTTTTTTTAAGATGGAGTCTTGCTCTGTTGCCCAGACTGGAGTGCAGTGGTGTAGTCTCGGCTCACTGCAACCTCTGCCTCCAAGGTTCAAGTGATTCTCCTGCCTCAGCCTCCCAAGTAGCTGGGATTACAGATGCCCAGCACCACGCTCAGCTAATTTTTGTATTTTTAGTAGAGACGGGGTTTAGTAGAGGCTGGTTTCAAACTCCTGACCTCAGGTGATCCACCTGCCTCAGCCTCCCAAAGTGCTGGGATTACAGATGTGAGCCACTGCACCTGGCCTGCCTTTACCTCTTTAATAAATTCCAACCTGTCCACCCATTCTTCCTCCTCACAGCCTCTCTCTCAGCCCAGCCTCAGCCTCCCAGCTGGTCTCCTCCCTTTGGTCCTGCCCCTCAGTCCTGCTGCTGCCCATCTGCTCAGACGCAAATATCATCCTGTCACCTCCCTTCTGAAAGTCTCTGGGGCCGAGTGCAGTGGCTCATACCTGTAATCCCAACACTTTGGGAGGCTGAGGTGGGCGAAGCACCTGAGGTCAGGAGTTTGAGACCAGCCTGGCCAACATGATGAAACCCTATCTCTACTAAAAGTACAAAAATTAGCCAGGTGTGGTGGCAAGTGCTTGTAATCCTAGCTACTTGGGAGGCTGAGGCAGGAGAATCTCTTGAATCCAGGAGGTGGAGGTTGCGGTGAGCAGAGATCATGCCACTGCACTCCAGCCTGGGCAACAGAGTTAGACTCAGTCTCAAAAAAACAAACCAACCAATAAATAAATAATAAAAACAAAAAATAAAAAACCTCTGATGACTTCCACTACCTAGGAATTTGGTCCAAATTGGCCCTGGGCTGGAGTTGTCAGATTCAGCAAATAAAAATAGAGGATGTCTACTTAAATTTGAATTTCAGATAAATACGAAATCCTTTTTTTTTTTTTTTTTTTAAGTATGAGTACATCTCATGCAGTATTTGGCATCATGGCCTCCCGTTCCCTGCACTCTTTCCATATCTCCAACCTTATTACTTGCCACATTGCTTTCCACATGTAAAATTTGGGACAGACTGCACTCCATGAAACTGCCTAGGCTGGGCACTGTAGCTCACACCTGAATCCCAGCACTTTGGGGGCTGAGGCAGGAGGATTGCTGGAGCCCAGGAGTTAGAGACCGGACTGGGCAACATGGTGAGACCCTGTCTCTACAAAAAATAAAAAAATTAGGCCAGGCACAGTGGCTCACATCTATAATCCCAGAACTTTGGGAGGCTTAGGCAGGTGGATCACTTGAGGTCAGGAAATCGAGACCAGCCTGGCTAACATGGTGAAACCCTGTCTCTACTAAAAATACAAAAATTAGCTGAGTGTGGTGGTGCGAGCCTATAATCCCAGCTACTCAGGTGACTGAGGCAGCAGAATTGCTTGAACCCAAGAGGTGGAGGTTGCAGTGAGCCAAGATTGTGCCACTGCACTGTAGCCTGGGTGACAAAGTGAGACTCCACTTTTTTTTTTTTTTTTTTTTTCTGACGGAATCTCGCCCTATTGCCCAGGCTGGAGTGCAATGGCATGATCTCAGTTCACTGCAACCTCTGCCTCCTGGGTTCAAGCGATTCTCCTGTGCCAGCCTCCCAAGTAGCTGGGATTAAAGATGTGCGACATCATGTCCAGCTAATTTTTTGTATCTTTAGTAGAGATGGTGTTTCACCAAGTTGGCCAGGCTGGTCTCGAACTCCTGACCTTGTGATCTGCCTGCCTCAGCCTCCCAAAGTGCTGGCATTACAGGTGTGAGCCACCACACCCGGCTGAGACTCCATCTTAAAAACAAACAAACAAAAAATCTAGGCATGGTGGCACAAGCCTATAGTCACAACTACTCAGGAGACTGAGTTAGGAGGATCACCTGAGCCCAGGAGGTTGAGGCTGCAGTAAGCCAAGATTGTGCCACTGCATTCCAGCCTCGGAGACAGAACAAGACCCTGTCTCAAAAATTAAAAAAAAAAAGAAGCTCCCCAAATGGGTTAGACATTTCCTCATTGATATGCTCTTCATTCCTGCTGTTTCCTCCACCAGAAAGGCCGTTCTCCCTTCTCCCCCAGTCCATCTTTGCTCATCTCTTGGATGTCAGAACACTAGGAGTCCCTCCTCTAAGATTCCTCTCTGCTCCCTCAAAATGGATGGGCTACTCTCCTGGGTGATGGGAGGCCCCTGTGTGTCTGGATGGCAGCCCCACCCTCTGGACCGGCATGTCAGCTTACTCATCGTCTCTCTCCCCTGCAGTCAATGAGTCGTCGGCAACTCTGTGCCCTTCCAGCCCACATCTGGCTCAGCCCACAAGGCCCCATCCAGCTGGAAGCTCCCAAGGGCCCTGAGCCTTGGCAAAGGCCCCAACTTGCTTCTCACTCTCCTGGCCTGGGTCCCAGTCTGACGGTTCACACTCTCTCCTTGCCTGAGTTCCCACGAAAAGTGGCCTCCGCCCCCAGCCCCCTGCCCAGGACCAGATTACAGAATGCTGAGACAATGGAGGCTCTAAGCCAAATTTCCAGCGGGCCTGCAATTAAATCACCAACAGTGTCTGTGTGTACATCTGGGACAGATGTGGGCAGCTGAGGCCACAGGGCACATGACTTTGTCACACCGGGTCAGCATGACTTTGGTGGGAGTGTGGGGGGTAGAGCTCAGACCTAAAGTTAGGACACTTGAGTCTGAATCCCCACCCTTTCCAGCTGCCTGGTACTGGGCAAATGAGCACCCTCCCCTTTGAGCCTCAGTTTTCTTGTCTGTAAAATGGGGATAATAATGCTTATCACACAGGGTGTGTGATCAAGGAGAGTGATTAACACACACAAGGACATCTAGCAGCAAAAGGACACCAGCTCTGATCGTTTTTTGTTTTGTTTTGTTTTTTAATTATTATTTGCTCTTTATTTTGTGTGTGTGTGTGTGTCACATACCTTTCCTGAGGCTGGTGGTAGCAGGACCCGGGACCAGAACACTGTTTGTAGGTTTCTTCTCCTAGAATCACCAACTAGGCCCAAGCAACTTTATTCAAAGAGAGGAAGAGAGTCATCCAGCCTGGAGAGCATCTGCCTGGTGAAAATGGCTCCAACTCAACCACCCAGGTGGACGCAGCAGAGTTGTCAAATCAAGCTAAGGGCGAGAATGACTGAAGAGGGATAATACAAAGGCCTGAGGACCATGCTCTGGCCTGGGAGTTGGAAAGGCTGGGGCTTCCTGACTTCTCCATGTTTGCCCTTCTACCCCTCCTCTCTGCCTGAGCCTCCTTCAGACCCTTGCTGAGCAGTCACTGTTGCCATCCAAGACCTTCTCTCTGCCTCAAGGTTCCCCTGAAGACTTTCTTGTGGCACTTCTCAGCACCTCTTGCAATTTGTAGCATTTACTTACAGACAGGATTACAGGTTAACCCTCTATCTCCCCCTCCAGACTGTAAATGCCTCCAGGGCAGAAACCTATCAGTTTACAAATAACAGCAACCAAAAGTGATCTACCAGCAGGTAGCTCATGCCTGTAATCCTAGCACTCTGGGAGGCCAAGGTGGGAAAATCACTTGAGGCCAGGAATTTGAGACCAGCCAGGGCAACATAGCAAGGTCCTATCTCTACAAAAAATAAAAACTTAGTTGGGCATGGTGGATGTGGTGATATGTAGCTGTAGTCCAATTGGAGCAGGAATCCTGCTAGGTCAGTTTATTGAAAATCCCTCCTCTTGGCATCTGACTACCCTGGTCAGGCTTTATCAAGAGTCCTATCAAAGCCTGGGCGCAGTGGCTCACTCCTGTAAACCCAGCACTTTGGGAGGCCAAGGCAGGTGGATCGCTTGAGTTCAGGAGTTCAAGACCAGCCTGGGCAACATGGTGAAACCTTGTCTGTACAAAAAATACAATTAGCTGGGCGTCGGCCAAGGCGCAGTGGTTGACTCCTGTAATACCAGCCCTTTGGGAGGCTGAGGCAGGCGAAGCACCTGAGGTCAGTAGTTCAAGATCAGCCTGGCCAACATGGTGAAACTCCATCTCTACTAAACATACAAAAAAAAAAAATTAGCCAGGCATGGTGGTGGGTGCCTGTAATCCCAGCTACTTGGGAGGCTGAGGCAGGAGAATTGCTTGAACCTGGGAGGCGGAGGTTGCAGTGAGCCAAGACTGTGCCATTACACTCCAGCCTGGGTGACAAGAATGAAACTCAATCTCAGAAACAAAAACAAAAAACAAAACAAACAAACAAACAACAAAAAAATAGCCAGGTGTGGTGGTCCAGATTAGAGGAGACTAAAGAGAAGCAATAATTATAATTAACCCAACGTGTGATTCAGAAAAGGCCCATTTCTGGGCCTAGGAAAAGCATGATGAGGGCCTGTGGAAGATAACAGAACTGTATCGATGTTAATTTCCTGATCTAGTCACTAGCCTGTGCTTATTTTTGGGGGGAAATACAGACGGAGGCATCTAGAGGTAAAGGAGCATTTACAGTGTTCTTAGAAGCTTCACATTATTTCAAAATAAAAAGTTAGAAAAGAAAATGGGCATTAACTCTAAAATCAGAAAACAAAAATGTTTTAGGAAGAAAATACATCTCTGTGCTGTGAATCCACGGAGTCGATTTCTGCTGTCAGCAAAGTTCCCAACAGCTGGAGAAGAACAAGGAACAAAAGTGGAGCTGCCCTCCTGAGCTGCCAGGGTCCCAGACACAAAGCTGGCCTCTCAGGGCTTTCATGAAAGACAAGTGCTGATAAGGCCCGCAGGTCATCTTCATCAGCCGCCGCCTCCTAGCTCGCTGAGAGGAGCCCGCCTTTCCAAAGCTCAGCCAGACAAAAACCGGAGCAAAGAGTGTTTCTCTTCAGTTGAAAGCTGCAGGTGGTGCATCCAACCTGGGTATGAGCAGCCCTTCAGCGGGGTGCCCACCAGGGTGGGGGCCTGCAGACATCCCTTCCCAGAGAGACCAGGAGTTCATGGCCCAAGTCTCCTTCAGATTTACAAGGATGGAGATCGAACTTTGGCATTCTGTTTGGATCAGTCCAGAAAAAAAGCAAAATCTCAATATCACTCTTAATAAGAAAAGGTAATCTACAAAGACAACTAATGCCTGTAGTCCCAGCTACTTGTGGGACTAACGCAGGAGGATTGCTTGAACCTGGGCGGTCGAGGCTGCAGTGAGCCACTGCCCTCCAGCCTGGGTGACAAAGTGAGAACCTTTAAAAAAAAAAAAAAAAAAAA
>NW_016807962.1:1046894-1049542 GCF_001698545.2 Rhinopithecus bieti
TTTTTTTCTGAGACTGAGTCTTGCTTTCTTGCTCAGGCTGGAGAGGAGTGACACAGTCTCAGCTCACTGCAACCTTCACCTCCCAGGTTCAAGCGATTCTCCTGCCTCAGCCTCCTGAGTAGCTGGGATTGTAGGCTCACACCACCATGCCTGGCTAATTTTTTTTTGTATTTTTAGTAGAGACGGGGTTTCACCGTGTTGGTCAGGCTGGTCTCAAACTCCTGACCTTGTAATCCACCTGCCATGGCCTCCCAAAGTGCTGGGATTACAGGCATGAGCCACCGCAGCCGGCTTTGTCTTACCATTTTTAACAAGGGTATGGATGAACTTTTCTTTAACAATGTAAAGGGTGTAATAGAAAGAGTAGACAACATGCAGAAACAGATGGGTAAACAGAGAGATGGAAACTCTGAGAAAGAATCAAGAAAAAATGCTGGGAATAAAAACCACTGTGACAGAAATGACAAATGCCTTTAATGGGCTCATCAGCAAACTGGACATGGCGGATGACAGGGCAATAGAAACATCCCAAACTGAAGTGCAAAGAGAAAAAATCATGGGGAAAAACAAAACAAAACAGAACAGCTGAGTGCCATGGCTCACGCTTATAATCCCAGCACTTTGGAAGGCTGAGGTGGGTGGATTGCTTGAGGCCAGGAGTTTGAGATCAGCCTGGGCAGCATGGCAAGACCTCATCTCTATTTTTATTTTTAAAATAAAATAAAAGGAACAGAATACACAAAACTGTGGGTTATGTGTAATGGCAATATGAGAAGGAGAAAAAAGAGAGAAATGAGGAGAAGAAATATTTGAAGTAATAATGGTTAAGAATTGCCCAAAATTAATGACAGACACCAAAACCATACATCCAAGAAGCTTAGAGAATACCAAGCAGGACAAATTCCAACAAAATCTACGCCTGGGCATATCATATTCAAACTGCAGAAAACCAAAGCTAAAGAAAACCTTGAAAGAAGCAGGAGATAAAAACAAACAAACAAACAAGAACCCCTTACCTGTAGAGGAACAAGAATAAGCATTACATCAGACTGCTTGTCAGAAATCATGTCAGCAGGAGAGAGAAATATTTAAAGCGTTGAAAGAAAAAAACCAGCCGGGTACACTGGCTCACACCTGTAATCTTAACACTTCAGGAGGCCAAGGCAAAAGGATCACTTGAGCTCAGGAGTTCAAGACCAGCCTGGGCAACAAAGTGAGCTTCTCATTTCTACCAAAAGAACACAAAAAGTATCTGGGCATGGTAGCACGTGCCTGTAGCCCCAACTAGTCAGGAGGCTGAGGTAGAAGGATCGCTTGAGCCTGGGAGGTGAAGGCCGCAGTGAGCAATGACTCTGTCACTGCCCTCCAATCTGGATGACAGAGTGAGATGCTGTCTCAAGAAAAGAAGAAACAAAATAAATACATAAATAAAACTGGAAACTGCAGACAGTACAGTTACATAATGAAAAGTGTCTCTCCCCGCAACAATCTTTTCCCCACTGTTGATAATTTCTTGTGATTCTTCCCAGAAAAAAAAAGCTTTATGCACATATCAGCATGTATATATATTTTAAAATTCTGTATATACATTTTAAAACTTTTGCTTGAAATGGGTCCAAACTACACTTACCATTCTGCATATTGATGTTGCCTGCTAGTAATAAATCTTAGAGAACTTTTTATATTCCTACATTCAGGTCTTTCTCATTCTTTTAAATAGTGTCATTGCATTCCATCCTATGAAAGGATTACAATTTGTTCAACCTGTTGCTTACTACTGACTGCTTTTCTTGTTTTCAGTTTTTCACTGTTGCAAATGACACTGCAAAGAACATTCATATACATTTCTCTCTCCCTAAAACACTTTTCAGCCAGACACGGTGGCTCATACCTGTAATCCCAGCATTTTGGAAGACTGAGAAGGGAGGATTGCTTGAGCCCAGGAATTCAAGACCAGCCTGGGCCACATAATGAGACCTCATCTCTACAAATAATAAAAAACAATTAGCCGGACATGGTGATGCATGCCTGTAGTCCCAGATACTCAGGAGGCTGAGACAGGAGAATTGCTTGAGCCTGGAAGGTCAGGGCTTCAGTGAGCTGTGATTTTTTTTTTTTTTTTTTTTTTTTGAGACAGCCTCACTCTGTCACCCAGGCTGGAATTCAGTGGTGTGATTTCGGTTCACTGCATCCTCTGCCTTGGGGTTCAAGCAATTTTCCTGCCTCAGCCTCCTGAATAGCTGGGATGACAGGCACCTGCTATAACACCTGGCTAATTTTTGTATTTTTAGTAGAGACAGGGTTTCACCATGTTGGCCAGGCTGGTCTGGAACTCCTGACCTCAAGTGATTAAAAAAAAATTATTACTCAGCCAGGTGCGGTGGCCCACGCCTGTAATCCCAGCACTTTGGGAGGCCAAGGTGGGCAAATCACTTGAGATCAGGAGTTCAAGACCAGCCTGGCCAACATGGTGAACCCCGTCTCTACTAAAAATACAAAAATTAGCCAGATGTGGTGATGGACGCCTGTAATCCAAGCTGCTCGGATGGCTGTGGCAATAGAATCACTTAAACCCAGGAGGCAGAGGTTACAGTGAGCAGAGATCGCGCCACTGCACTCCAGCCTGAGTGACAGAGAGACACTCCGTC
>NW_016807962.1:1050478-1064111 GCF_001698545.2 Rhinopithecus bieti
GCCATTGCACTCCAACCCGGGCAACAAGAGCAAGACCCGGTCTCAAAAAAAAAAAAAAAAAAAAAAACATTGATATAATGGAATAGTTATCTACATTTTTTCACTAATACCCTGTTCTAGTCCAAGATCCACTCCAGGATTCCATATTGCATTTAGTTGTTTTATTAATCAGAGTTTTCCAGAAAGATGGAACAAATAGGATGGATAGATAGATATATAGATTCATAGATACATAGATAGATAGATAGAGTTTATTAGATTGTTTTCATGCTGCTGCTAAAGACATACCCAAAACTGGGCAATTTACAAAAGAAAAGGGTTTATTGGACTTTTCTACATGGCTGGAGAGGCCTCACAATTCATGGTGGAAGACAAGGAGGAGCAAATCACATCTTAGGTGGATGACAGCAGACAAAGAGAGAGCTTGTGCAGGGAAACCCCACCTTATAAAGCCATCAGATCTACGGCTGGGCATGGCGACTCATGCCTGTAATCCCAGCACTGTGAGAGGTCGAGGTGGACAGATCACCTGAAGTCAAGAGTTTGAGACCAGCCCGGCCAACATGGTGAAATCCTGTCTCTACTAAAAATGCAAAAATTAGCCAAGCATGGTGGTGGGTGCCTGTGATCCCAGCTACTCAGGAGGCTGAGGCAGGAGAATGGCTTGAAACTGGAAGGCGGAGGTGGCAGTGAACCGAGATCATGCCACTGCACTCCAGCCTGGGCAAATAAGCAAAACTCCATCTCAGAGAAAAAAAAAAAAAAAAAATTCAGATCTTGTGAGATATATTCACTATCATGAGAGCAGCACAGGAAAGACCTGTCTCCATGATTCAATTACCTCCCACTGGATCCCTCCCATGATACATAGGAATTCAAGATGAGATTTGGGTGGGGACACAGTCAAATCATGTTAGATTGATAGATAAGATGATTGATAGGTAGGTAGGTAGATAGATAGATAGATAGATAGATAGATAGATAGATAGATACACAGATACACAGATACACAGATACACAGAGACAGGTAGATGAAAGGGGGTTTATTAGGGGAATTGTCTCACATGGTTATGGAAGCTGAGAAGTTTTCACCACTCAGTCCAGCAGCTAACACACCAATCTCTACTGGAAACACAGACACACAGAAAGGAAAGATAAACACTGTAATGCCTTTCAGTTCAAGTGACTTTAATCTTTAAGAAATAAAAATAGTTTTAAAGATAATCGGTAAAATGCAGTGTTGTCAACATCAAATAAGTGCTCTAAATCATGTAAGTTAGATACTAGGTTTGCTAAATGTTTCAAGATTGTCAACTGCCTGCTTTACAACTTAGTAAGTCCTGGTGACATAAGAAATTAACGATGCCCCCAACTGTGCTGGAAAAAGTCAGACTTTATCTGCTCCTAGTATATAACTAAAACAATTTACCAGGGTTTTACATTAAAGTTAAAATTGCTAAGAGTTACCATTATAACATGTAAATGAGACTACTGAAAATAGATTTACATGCAAGGTGTGTAAGAAAAGTAAAATATGTTTGTATTAAACAATAAAAATAGGCGTGGAAATATAAATCTTGCCTAGGAATAAAAGATTGTTTTGAAAGAAATCTAAGGGTAAAATTTGGCTTTCTCTCCCTTGTACAAGATTTTCATGTAGTAGTGAAGAATAATGGAAGATTTTCATTTGCCTTCCAGAGAGACTGCCAAGGAGAGGAAAGAGGGGAAAGGAGAAAAACTGTTGAAAAGCTAGTTAAGTCTTCCCTCTTAATGAGTAAAGGTTTTCACCTTGTTTTAAAATTTTGAGTCATCATTTTGACAAAATAAATAATTTATGTTAATCTGGAATTGTATTTTATAATATCAAGTGTTTTAAACCTCTAACATTTAACAGGCTTCCCTAAATCAAACTTGAGATTCAAAATTATCTTTCCTAACCTGCCAAGACCAGCTCGGTTGGGGAGACCCTAACCCAGCGGCACTAGAGGAATTAAAGACATACACAGAGAAATATAGCATGTAGAGTGGGAAATCAGGGGACTCATGGCCTTCAGAGCTCAGAGCCCCAAACAGAGATTTACCCACATATTTATTGATAGCAAGCCAGTGATAAGCATTATTTCTATAGATTATAGATTAACTAAAAGTATTCCTTGTGGGAAACAAAGAGATAGACCAAAACAAAGGGATGGGCTCTGGCTAGTTATCTGCAGCAGGAACGTGTCCTAAAGGCACAGATTTCTCATGCTACTGTTTGTGGTTTAGGAATGCCTTTAAGCAGTTTTCCACCCTGGGTGGGCCAGGTGTTCTTGCCCTCATTCCAGTAAACCCACAACCTTCAGTGTGGGTGTCATGGCCATCAAGAACATGTCACAGTGCTGCAGAGATTTTGTTGATGGCCAGTTTTAGGGCTAGTTTATGGCCAGATTTGGGGGCCTATCCCTAGCACTAATCACTAGCTTTCAGATGCTACAGAGTGCCCCTAAAGCATCCAGAAGAGAGGTAAACAGGATTATTTGGGATGTTTAGGTATGTGGGATTGCCAACATGATGTTTAATCTTCTTCAGTTTATATTTTAGTGAATAATATTAACATATGTTCCAAAATTGTGTGGAATTTCTATAATTCTAATGTCTGAGTATATGATATCAATCATAATTAAGGTTATTATGTTAAGTTATTGTAAACCACAGAAATTACCAAATTTCTTTGTCAATTGTGTCTTGTCATTGTTGTTGTTGTTTGAGACAGTCTCGCTGTGTCACCCAGGCTGGAGTGCAGAGGCATGATTTCGACTCACTGCAACCTCCACCTCCCAGGTTCAATCAATTCTCATGCCTCAGCCTCCTGAGTAGCTGGGACTGCAGGTATATGCCACCATGCCTGGCTAATGTTTTTGTATTTTTAGTAGAGACAGGGTTTCAATATGTTGGCCAGATTGGTCTTGAACTCCTAACCTCAAGTGATCCGCTCGCCTTGGCTTCCCAAAGTGCTGGGATTACAGGCATGAACCACCGTGCCTGGCCATTGTGTTATTGACTGTAACTACCCTAGACATTTTGTCATTCCCAGACAATTGTTGTCTTGTTTTAATCCTCTTCAAAAGATGGTTTATAATCAGCTATAGGACTTTGACAAGTGCTCTTAAATATAAGTTTCTAACAACTTTGGAGATTATTACATTGGAATAAAGGAAAAGCGTACGGGGCTCATGAAGAGCTGAAATGTTCATAAACATCAAGCAAAATAAGAGTTAACAGAATGGACTGAACTAATACAAAACTGAAGTAATTTTTTTAAACCTTTTTGCTTAAAACATTGATGATCCTTGGCCAGGCACAGTGACTCATACCTATAATCCCAGCAATTTGAGAGGCCAAGACAGGTGGATCACCTGAGGTCAGGAGTTTGAGACCAGCCTGGCCAACATGTTGAAACACCATCTCTACTAAAAATAGAAAAATTAGCCAGGGGTAGTGGCAGGCGCCTGTAGTCCCAGCTACTCAGAAGGCTGAGGCAGGAAAATTGCTTGAACCTGGGAGATGGAGGTTGCAGTGAGCCAAGATAATGCCACTGCACTTCAGCCTCAGTGACAGAGTGAGACTCTGTCTCAAAAAAAAGTTGCTGATCCTTGTTTTGTTTTTCAGAGTCAAGGAAACAAGCTATATACAGCCTTTAATAATTAGGTGAGGTATACTCTTGTAAACAAAACTTGGAGCATGTTTGTTTCTTTCTGCCTGACTTCTCCAAAATTTGGAAACTGTTTGTGAGTACTGTTAACTTATGGCAATATAGTTGTTTGCATCAGTGCAGTAAGAATCCATTTCATTTTGCAACAGGACACAATTGGATAAATTAGTTGTTTTACTGGCTTTGACTGGAAGGGTATGCTTCCCTTTAAGGAATCAAGCTTGACTTGCAGAGCCAATAAAAGCCACTTGGGAAAACTGGCCACATACCTTGTCTACACAGTCCCCATGCAGGGTTCCTAAGCTGTAGTGAGTAGAGAATGTCAGTTTTTTACAGGTCTAGGAATCCCATATTTTGGGGACTATAAGAAGAGAGGAATTCACCCAATTCATAGGTATTTGAGGGTACAAACCCATGGCTGGGCTTGGCTTTAAAAACTCCTATCTGAGATTTCTTATGGAACAGAGTTCTATCAAAGCCAATTTTAAAAGCCTATATAAAACTAATTATTCCTGTTGCACTTTATTCAAATAATCAGGCCAAGTATAAAACTAAAGTTTGACTGGGCATGGTGACTCACGCCTGTAATCCCAGCACTTTGGGAGGCTAAGGCAGGCGGATCACTTGAGGTCAGGAGTTCGAAACCAGCCTGGCCAACATGGTGAAACCCCATCTCTACTAAAAATACAAAAATTAGCCAGGCGTTATGATATGCGCCTATAATCCCAGCTACTTGGGAGGCTGAGGCAGGAGAATTGCATGCACCCAGGAGGCGGAGGGTGCAGTGAGCCAAGATTGTGCCACTGTATTCCAGCCTGGGCAACAGAGCAAGACTCCATCTCAAAAACAAACAAACAAACAAACAAAAAAAGCCCTAAAGTTTATTTTGCAAACAACTCAGTCCTATCATGATTTGTTTTTAACAAAAATGAGGACCAGAGAGAGACAAATTATATTTCAAAACTTATACACTTGTCATTAAAGTCTAATCTCCTTGGTTGTTTTTAGTTCTTGCCTACATTTTAGACTAACCCTGCTTATTCCTGTAAACCAACTAGCAATCTCTAGCTGCAGCTCAGGGAAAAGAAAAGAAAAAAAGAAAATAAAAAGAAATGGGTAATGTAAAAATCTAGATCAGTATTCTAGTTCTGAGCAATTACCCTGCAAATCCTGCCAGGTGATGTGAGTAAATAGGGTGCCCATAATCCAGAGCTTTCTTTGTTTTGGAAAATAGAACCACAGTTAACCAAAGCCAAACCCCATGCATCCAAATCTTAGCAGGCATAAATATAGCTACCAGTTATCTGGGCATGTTGGCAGCCTTGGGATTTTTTATCTGTCCTTACCCCCACCCCTTTGCTTTGTTTTAATACATATCCTCTAATAACCCAAATTGTTTCTTCTTTCCTAAAGGCTACCAAGCTCCAAATAGTGATGCAAATGAAATCACACATGGATGCACCTTTCTTTCAAGGACTCTTTTACTGACCTCAGTAGGAACCTTACCAGCTGTTCCCCACACAACCACCTCTCCAGTAGAAAGTAGCCAGAAGGATCATCTCCCCATCTCCCTAACAGCAGTTACGGCCTTCACTCTTGAGGAGGGTGAATGAGAGAGGAGAAAGGAAGAAACTGGTGGGGCAGGCAAACAAAAGAACAGCCTGAAAAACCAAGCTGCACAGTCATTGCAGTACATTGAGCTTCATAGAGACAGCACCGGGGCAAGTGAGAGCCGGATGGGCACTGGGCGACTCTCTGCCTTGCTGAGGAGAAATAACTAAACATGGGCAAAGGAGATCCTAAGAAGCTGAGAAGCAAAATGTCATCATATGCATTTTTTGTGCAAGCTTGTCTGGAGAAGCATAAGAAGCAGCACACAGATGCTTCAGTCAATTTCTCAGAGTTTTCTGAGAAGTGCTCAGAGAGGTGGAAGACCATGTCTGCTAAAGGGAAGGGAAAATTTGAAGATACAGCAAAGGCGGACAGTGCCCATTATGAAAGAGAAATGAAAACCTACATCCCTCCTAAAGGGGAGACAAAAAAGAAGTTCAAGGATTGCAATGTACCCAAGAGGCCTCCTTCAACCTTTTTTCTGTTCTGCTCTGAGTATCACCCAAAACTCAGAGGAGAACATCCTGGCCTGTCCATTGGTGATGTTGCAAAAAAACTGGGAGAGATGTGGAATGACACTGCTGCAGATGGCAAAGCAGCCTTCTGAAAAGAAGGCTGCAAAGCTGAAGGAAAAATACGAAAAGGATATTGCTGCATATCAAGCAAAAGGAAAGCCTGATGCAGCAAAAAAGGGAGTTGCCAAGGCTGAAAAAAAGCAAGAAAAAGAAGGAAGAGGAGGAAGATGAGGAAGATGAAGAGGAGGAGGAGGAAGATGAAGAAGATGATGATGAATAAGTTGGTTCTAGCGCAGTTTCTTTTCTTGTCTATAAGGCATTTAACCCCCCTGTATGCAACTCACTCCTTTTAAAGAAAAAAATGGAAATGTAAGGCTTTGTAAGATTTGTTTTTAAACTGTGTAGTGTCTTTTTTTGTAGTTAACACACTACCGGCAGGGCGCTGTGGCTCACGCCTGTAATCCCAGCACTTCGGGAGGCTGAGGTGGGTGGAACACGAGGTCAGAAGATCGAGACCATCCTGGCTAATACAGTGAAACTCCGTCTCTACTAAAAAAAAAATACAAAACAGTAGCTGGGTGTGGTGGCGGGCGCCTGTAGTCCCAGCTACTTGGGAGACTGAGGCAGGAGAACGGCATGAATCCGGGAGCTGAAGGTTGCAGTGAGCTGAGATTGCGCCACTGCACCCCAGCCTGGGTGACAAAGCGAGACTCCATCTCAAAAAAAAAAACAAACAAACAAACCACACTACCGAATGTGTCTTTAGATAGCCCTGTCCTGGTGGTATTTTCAATAGCCACTAACTTTGCCTGGTACAGTATGGGGGTTGTAAATTGGCATGGAAATTTAAAGCAGGTTCTTGTTGGTGTACAGCACAAATTAGTTACATATGGGGATGGTAGATTTTTCATCTTCAGTTATCTCTGATGCAGCTTATACGAAATAATTGTTTAGTTAACTGAATACCACTCTGTAATTGCAAAAAAAAAAAAAAGTTGCAGCTGTTTTGTTGACATTCTGAATGCTTCTAAATAAATACATTTTTTTATATAAAAAAAGAAAAGAAAAATCAAGCTGCAGGCACAGATAAGGGAACTTGCATGGGGCCTTGCCTAAGGCATGCCCACAGATGCACAGATAAGAAAGCCTACACAGGTAACTTGCCTAGACATGCCTACAATGGAAAATTCCATCTCCTGACATATGTGCAGTAAGGGAAACAAAGCAATACGCAGTAACTCAAGTTAAAGGCATGCATGCACATTAGGAGCATGGGGTAGAGCTACTAGAAATTCACACCTTATGCAAATGAGACACCCAGCCCTTATCAGTTTCCTATAGAAGCCTTTGCATTCAACTGTAAAAATGGCAACCCTCTTTTGGGCCCCCTCTCCACAGCGGAGAGTTTTCTTCTTTTGCTTATTGAACTTTCATTCCAACCTCACCCTTGGTGTACACACACCTTAATTTTCATGGTCATGAGACAAAGAACTCCAGATGATACCTTAAACAATGAGGGACTGCCACGTTGTGGTGCATTGATGAGACTATAACACTAGCTTGGGGAAAACAATACTGAATAAATATCAGATGCTGATTCAGTGCTTATGCAGCCTTCTAGAGAACCTTGCCCCAGCCCTATTAAGTATTGTCACCTAGCTGACACTGTAACTGAGTCTACAAAAAACCATTCCACCATTCTGTCAAGCCAGATGCTTCAGGATGATGGGGAACATGGTAAGACCAGTGAATTTCATGAATATGGGCTCACTGCTGCACTTTTCTGGCTGTGAAGTGTGTTCCCTCATCAGAAACAGGGTGGATATGGTGGGTCATGCCTGTAATCCCAACACTTTAGGAAGCTGAGACAGGAGGATTGTTTAGGGCCAAGAGTTCAAGGCTGTAGTAAGCCATGACCATGCCATTGCACTCCAGCTGAGCAACAGAGTGAGACCCTGTCTCAAAAAAAAAAGAAGCAATGCTATGTGGAATATTATGATTGATGATGGATAAGGCATTCCGTAAGTTCAAATCCATATCCAGAGTGTCTGGTCCAGTAAGGACAGAATGCTGCCCCTTCCATGATGGGAGAGGACCAATGTAGTCAACTGCCACCAGGTCAGATAATGCCCACCGAGTCACATGATAACTTGGTGGCCCATGGTCAAGTATCCAGCTTCTACAAAGTCCAGCTGCCGGACAAGAACTGTCTCTCAAAAGAAGATGGCAAGGCCTTGCTCCAAAATCCTAAGGGCCTGTGCTGCGATTCACCAATAGAGGTTGGCCAAAGGTTCCAAACAGTATCCCTCTTGCCACTGACACCTCAAGAACCATTGGATCTGTGGAATCATATGGCAGAAGTGGTAGAGCTTTAAAATATGACTGCCCCACTGGATTTTGGACTTGCATGGGCCCTGCAACCACTTTGTCTTGGCTAATTTCTCCCCTTTGGAACAGCTGTATTTACCCAGTACCTGTACCCCCATTGCATCTAGGAAGTAACTAGCTTGCTTTCGATTTTACAGGCTTATATGTGGAAGGGACTTGCCTTGTCTCAGATGAGACTTTGGACTGTGGACTTTTGGGTTAATGCTGAAATGAGTTAAGATTTTGGGGGACTGTTGGGAAGGCATGATTGGTTTTGAAATGTGAGGACATGAGATTTGGAGGGGCCAGGAGCAGAATGATATGGTTTGGTTCTGTGTCCCCACCCAAATCTCATCTTGAATTGTACTCCCATAATTCCAACGTGTTGTGGAAAGAACCTTGTGGGAGATAATTTGATTCATAGGGGCGGCTTCCCCCATGCTGTTCTCATGGTAGTGAATAAGTCTTACAAGATCTGGCCAAGTTGTTCCTTACTTTCGGATGCTACAACATCTTCTAATGTATCAGGGGTTTGGCTTTTGCATCTTCCTCATTCTCTCTTGCCACTGCCATGTAAAGAAGTGCCTTTCACATCCTGCCATGATTGTGAGACCTTCCCCAGCCACGTGGAACTGTAAGTCCAATTAGACCTCCTCCTTCTTTTGTAAATTGCCCAGTCTGTGGTATGTCTCACCAGCAGTGTGAAAACAGACTAACACAAGTGGGGACACAGATCCAAACCATATCAATATACATATGCCTATACAAAAAAACAGAGAGAGAGAGAGAGAGAGAAATATGTGTGTGTGCATTAGCCAGAGTTCTCCACAGGAAAAGAACCAGTAGGATGTGCATATAGAGGGAAATATACTTATTTTAAGGAATTGGCTCATGCGATTATAGAGGCTGGCAAGTCTAAAATCTGAGAGTAGACTGGTAGGCTAAGACCCAGGGCCTGATGCTGCAGTTCATTCACATCCAAAGGCATCTGTTACAGAATTCCCTCCGTTCGTGGGCCGTTTTTCTCTGTTCAGGCCTTCAACTGATGGGCAAGACCCACTCACATGATGAAGGCCAATCTGCTTTACTCAAGCCCACCAATTTAAATTTTTTTTTTTTTTTTTTGAGATGGAGTCTTACTCTGTCACCCATGCTGTAGTACAGTGACATGATCTTGGCTTGCTGCAATCTCCACCTCTTGGGTTCAAGCGACTCTCCTGCCTCAGCCTCCCGGGTAGCTGGGACTACAGGCAGGCACCACCATGCCTAGCTAATTTTTGTATTTTTTAGTAGAGATGGGGTTTCACCATGTTGACCAGGCTGGTCTTGAACTCCTGACTTCAGGTGATCTGCCCGGTGGCGTGAGCCACTGTACTTGGCTTAATTTAAATGTTAATCTCATCCAAAAACACCCACATAGAAACATACAGAAAAATGTATAACCACACATCTCTGGCCCAGTCAAGTTAGCACATGAAAGTAACCATCACAATAGGCACGTGAGTATATGTAAACACAGTCCCTAGCTCTGTCTGTGGAGAGGGACTAGAATCCATGACACCCCAACCACAATGAGGACATTCTGCACCCAGATTTCACTTTCAAATACCATTCCCTAATAAAATAAGTAAGGACTCCATAGAATTTCTCCTCCATTTTCTCGAAAAAATGGCTGATTCCAGGATTAGAACAGGGAAAATATAGATGAAATTAGAAGATGTTGTAGCATCTGAAAGTAAGGAACAACTTGGCCGCAAGCGGTGGCTCATGCCTGTAATCCCAGCACTTTGGGAGGCTGAGGCAGGCAGATCACTTGAAGCCAGGAGTTTGAGACCAGCCTGGCCAACATGGTGAAACACTTCTCTACTAGAAATACAAAAAGTAGCCAGGCGTGGTGGCAGATGCCTATAAGCCCAACTACTTGGGAGGCTGAGGCGGGAGAATCTCTTGAATTTGGGAGATGGAGGTTGCAGTGAGCCAAGATCATGCCATTTCACTCCACCCCGGGCGACAGAGTGAGACTCTGTCTCACAAAACAAAAACAAACAAAGGTTTTGTGGGAAATATGTGAAGGGCCCCAGAGACAAGGAGACAAGCAGGCTCTGTCTCAACACTTCTTTTTAGGTAATCAATGCTGCCAAGGCTACTACCTTGCACAACTCCAGGAGGCACTGTTGACTTAGAGTACATGAAGCACAGTGAATGGTGCCCACTGGGATCCCTGCTAGTCCTGCAACAGCTTCTGGAATTGTGCAGTGTGGTGGCCTTCATGGTGTTCTTTTTCATTTCCTTTGCAAAAATCAAGGCATCAATCTGCTAAAAATAGGAAAAAATGATAAATTTCAAGTGATGTTTTGCTTCTAAGCATTTTCCAAAATGTCTTAATGAGTTTTTACTTAAAGAAAAGGGAGGTGAGGCCGGGCGCGGTGGCTCAAGCCTGTAATCTGAGCACTTTGGGAGGCCGAGACTGGTGGATCACGAGGTCAGGAGATCGAGACCATCCTGGCTAACATGGTGAAACCCCGTCTCTACTAAAAAATACAAAAAACTAGCTGGGCGAGGTGGCGGCGCCTGTAGTCCCAGCTACCCGGGAGGCTGAGGCAGGAGAATGGCATGAACCCGGGAGGCGGAGCTTGCAGTGAACTGAGATCCGGCCACAGCACTCCAGCCTGGGTGACAGAGCGAGACTCCGTCTCAAAAAAAAAAAAAAAAAGGGAGGTGAGGGACAGGGGGCCTGGGCCCCGTGACTCATGCCTGTAATCCTAGCACTTTGGGAGGCCGAGGCATGCAGATCACCTGAGGTTGGTAGTTGGAGATCAGCCTGGCCATCATGGTGAAGCCCTGTCTTTCCTAAAAATACAAAAATTAGCTGGGCATGGTGGCAGGCACCTCTAATACTGGCTACTTGGGATGCTGAGGCAGGAGAATTGTTTGAACCTGGGAGGCAGAGGTTGAGTGAGCCAAGAGCACACCACTGCACTCCAGCCTGGGTGACAACAGCAAAACTCCTCCTCACAAAAAAATAAAGTCTAGGTGCTGTGGCTCATGCCTGTATTCCCAGCACTTTGGGAGGCCAAGGTGGGCAGATCACCTGAGGTTGGGAGTTTGAGACCAGCCTGACCAACATGGAGAAACCCCATCTTTACTAAAAAAAATACAAATATTAGCAAGGCATGGTGGTACATGCCTGTATTCCCAGCTAATCAGAAGGCTGAGGCAGGAGAATCGCTTGAACTCGGGAAGTGGAGGTTGCAGTGAGCTGAGATTGCATCATTGCACTCCAGCCTGGGCAATAGAGCGAGACTGTTTAAAAAAAAAAAGAATCACTTGACCCTGAACTTCAATTTCTAATTCCTAAAGTAAGAATAATCACACATATTTCAGCAAGTCATTGGGAAATTGAATGAGGAAATGCATGGAATGCTCTTTGGGAGCTAAGAAGTACGATGTAGTTATAGTAACCATGGTAACAACATTGCATTAGTGAGATGTAAAGTTGCGCACAAAGCACCAGTAACAAATTCTCAATCTCTGAGGAACTCTGAGGAATTCTGTGTACTTGGCAGCAATTCCTATGGATTGACAACCATTCATCCCACAAATATATTTCACAGCCAACTCTTTGCTACACTCCAAGCTTAAGTTGGGGACATGTATTAAGAACTGTGGAGAGCATAAGATTTTACCCTACATGGTAGCTAACTGGAGTGCTAACAGAACACACAAGATTCCTGGGTCAGAGACAAAAGATTTTATTCCTAACAGCATGAGAAGCAGCATAAGTGTCAACATATTTGCATTAGTTCCTCTTACCCCCAAGTCCCACAGGGGTAGGGTTGCCAGATTTAGAAAACAAAAATATAGAGCACCCAGTTGGATTTGAATTTTAGATTAACAATGAATACATTTTTAGTATGTCCCAAATACTGCATAGGGTGCGCATATACTAAAAAAGTATTCCTAAAAAAAAAGTTCTTTATTTATCTGAAATTCAAATTGAAGGGGGTGTCTTGTATTTTAACTGGCAACTCGACATGGGTGACACAGATGAGTTCAGCTGTATGAGTTCACCCACGGTGAGTTGCATTACAAGAGACTGACACTGATTTGAAGAACCTAAATCTTTTATAATCTTTTATAAGGGCAGTAAGCATGCTTGCCCTTTAATTCAGAGAGCCACAGGCTCTGCCTTCCAAGGCTGTTTGTAGAAAAGGTAGTCCAGAACAAAAGGCAGTCAGTGGCTCTGCTTGTAAAACTTGAAAAACCATTGGAGAATTGGCTCCCAATGCACCCTAGTGAACAGGTGTGCGGAAAGGGAGACGGTTGTGGCTTCAGTATCTTGAGATAAATGCTTCTCAGTGGGGCTGGTTTCCATCATAACCCTTCCCTAATTCCCACCCCCACTCCAGTTTCAGGCTGCTTTCTTTGCAGGGAGAGACGAGGTTGTATGGCCACAGAGGAGAAAGTCTGTCAAAAATAAGAGATGGACGAGAATACACACCCTCCCATTTCCATTCATTCGGCAAATGTCCAGTGCCTACCATGGTCCAGGCACCGTGCTAGGCACTGGGGCTGCAACAGCAGAGGATACCCAGTCAGTCCTTGCCCACGTGGCACTGCAGTCTGATGGATTTGTGAAGGGACCTGGAAGAAAAATGACTGCTCCACAGCCGGGCACAGTGGCTCACGCCTGTAATCCCAGCACTTTGGGAGGCCAAGGCAGGAGGATCACAAGGTCAGGAGTTCGAGACCAGCCTGGTCAACATAGTGAAACCCATCTCTACTAAAAATACAAAAATTAGCCAGGTGTGGTGGCATGTCTCTGTAGTCCTAGCTACTTAGGAGGCTGAGGTCAGAGAATCGCTTGAACCCGGGAGGAGGAGGTTTCAGTGAGCCAAGACCACACCATTGCACTCCAGCCTGTGTGACAGAGTAAGACTCCGTCCCCATCCCCCGCCAGAAAAAAGAAAAATGACAGCTCCTTTTTGTAAAGTGACAGCTCCAATTGGGAAGCCCCTGCTCACTTCTCTGCCATGGAGGCTTCAGCAGCAGCCTGCATCTTCCTGAGACTCTCCAGTATGCCTCCTGTGTCTCCACTTCCCTGATTTTCTTCCAACTGTAGCTGCTGCCTAGCAAGGCGTCCCCTCTGCCCCACTTTCCTCCTGCTGATATCCTGCTTTTCCTCGGAAAATTTTAGCTCAAATCTTGCCCCCATCCAAGAACCCTTCTTAGAATGACACTTCCTGTCTTTGTATTCCCACTGTAGATTTCAACCTTACATTGAACACAGATAACAACCTGCTTTGGATCACAAGCCCGGGGAGAGCTGGGTGTGGTGGCTCATGTCTGTAATCCCACCACTTAGGCGGGAGGATCACTTGAGACCAGGAGACCCTGTCTCTAAAATATGATAACAGTTATTATTATTATTATTATTTTTTTTTTTTTT
>NW_016807962.1:1066723-1072101 GCF_001698545.2 Rhinopithecus bieti
ACTCCAGGGCTTTACATTTCTTTTTGTTGTTTTATGTATTTTATTTTATTTAGAGAGAGTCTCCCTCTGTTGCCAGGCTGGAGTGCAGGGTGATGTTGACGGTGGTGGTGGGGGAGATGGTGATGATAGTGATGATGTGATGGTAGTGATGCTAGTGGTGGTAGTGGTGATAATGATGAGATTATGATGATAATGTTGATGGTGATGCTGGTGATGATGGTGGTGATGGTGATGATGAGATGATGGTGATGGTGGTGGTGGGGGAGATGGTGATGATAGTGATGATGTGATGGTAGTGATGCTAGTGGTGGTTGTGATGATGATGAGATTATGATGATGAAGATGGTAATGATGGTGGTGATAGTGATGATGTGATGCTGGTGATGGTAGTGGTGGTTGTGGTGATAATGATGAGACTATGATGATAATGATGATGGTGATGATGGTAATGATGGTGATGACGGTAATGATGGTGGTGATGGTGATGATGTGATGCTGGTGATGGTGTGGTGGAGATAGTGATGATAGTGATGATGTGATGCTGGTGATGGTAGTGGTGATAATGATGAGATTATGATGATAATGATGAGGAAGATGAGGCTCTGATGGTCTGAAATAAGAGGGCCCTGACTGGAACCCAGCTTCTCAGGTTCCCAGTTGCTCTTGGGGTAATCGCCTTTGGGTCCTACCTTACCCCCTGGCCTCATCCCAAGCAATCTTCCTCTTACCTGTCTTCTTATTCATTTTTTTTTTTTTTTTTTTTGAGATAGAGTCTTGCTTTGTCACCCAGGCTATAGTGCAATGGTGCAATCTCGGCACAATGCAACCACCGCCTCCTGGGTTCAAGCAATTTTCCTGCTTCAGCCTCCCGAGTAGCTGGGACTACAGGCATGCACCACCACACCTGGCTAATTTTTGTATTTTTAGTAGAGATGGGGTTTCACTATGTTGGCCAGGTCGGTCTCAAACTCCTGACCTCAAGAGATCCACCTGCCTCATCCTCCCAATGTGCTGGTATAACAGGCGTGAGCCTTTGTTTCTGGCCTTCCTGCCTGTCTTCTGAGTCCTCTCATGAACTTCTGTTCAGTGCCACACATGTGCCATTCCCCTTTCCTGCCCACCACAGGCCTTTGCACATGCTGCTCCCACTTTCCTTCACACGCTTCCCTTGCTCAGCTCGTCATTACTCCCTATTCATCCCTGTATGCCAGCTCAGCCATCGAGTCCTCTAGAAGGCCTTCCCTGTCCCTGCTAAGCCAGTTGAGATCTCCCCAACCATGAGCCCTTGCAGCACCTTGAGCCTTACTCTGAACAATTCCTGGTTGGCTTTTTTTTTTTTTTTTTTTTTTTTTTTTGAGATGGAGCCTCCTTCTGTCCCCAAGGCTAGGAGTGCAATGGCATGATCGTGGCTCAATGCAACCTCTGCCTCCGGGGTTCTAGTGATTCTCCTGCCTCAACCTCCCAAGTAGCTAGGATTACAGGCGTCTACCACCACATCCAGCTAATTTTTGTGTTTTTAGTAGAGATGGGTTTCACCATGTTGGTCAGGCTGGTCTCAAACTCCTGACCTCAGGTGATCCGCCCGCCTTGGCCTCCCAAAGTGCTGGAATTACAGCCATGAGCCACCGTGCCTGGCCCCTGGTTGGTTTTTATTTCTGTGGTCATGTTGGTTATCTCTCCCACCAACCTGTCCACTAGCCTGACCTCAAAGCTCAGCACGGCACCTGGCATACAATAAGTGCGTTTCCCATTTGCTCTGAGACTACTGTGCTGGCGGTGAGCTGCACTTTTTTTTCTCTAATCAGGAAATGGGTTAAAGAATATTTGCCAAATGATTGAAAGGAGACCAGTAGCCACACTGTCTAAGAGTAGAAGTTGCTTCTTTGGAGAGAGTGAGCCCTCCCTCATTGAGAAGCATTAAAATACAAACCAGAAGGAACATTTGTCTAGAGCAGAGAGAAGCATCAGATGAGTGTCCCAGTTGACTTTTCAGGTTCCCTTTGATCCTAAGAAGCTGCAGGGCTGGAGAAAACTCTAGAAATAACCGGGTGGCTACTGTCTGAGAGGTTCGAGTTGATGGTTGGGTTCTTAACCCTCTCTAAGCACGTTATTCTCTATGATTTCATTTTGTCCTCCACTAAAGTCCATATTTTCATAAAACAGAGTAATAATACCTAGCTCATACCTCAACTCATAGGGCTGCTGTGTGTATAAAATAAGACGAGACCAGTTAAAGTGCTTTCCTATTGCCTTAGGCCAAGTTGCCTAGAAGCAGAGCTTGAGAGGGGGTGCTCTTGTGAAAGTGATTTATTAGGGGTATGTTCTCTGGACAAGGGGGCTGAGGGATGCAGGCTAGGGCAGGGAACCAGAGCTAAGGCAGGGTCTGGTCTTGGCTGGTATTAGCTTAACCTGACACCACAAGGAGCTCTAGAGTGTGATCACATCCCTGAGTTGGTTCCTATCTGGGAGTTGGTTCCATTTTGAGACAAGAAGGGGGTAATTTTCTATAGCCCACAGCAGTTGGAAGTCATTCATTGCTGAGTGCCCTCAGGGGAACATGACCTTCCAGGCAAAGTGACTTCCATTTAGCTGAGGACATTCCCTAAGGAAGGGGTCAGCTGCAACCTTAGAAACAAATACTTGTGGCTGGACACGGAGGCTCATGCCTGTAATCCCAGCACTTTGGGAGGCCAAGGCGGGCAGATCACCTGAGGTCAGGAGTTCGAGACCAGCCTGACCAACATGGTGAAACCCTGTCTCAACTAAAAATACAAAAAATAGCTGGGTGTGGTGGCAGGCACCTGTAATCCCAGCTACTCGGGAGGCTTAGGCAGGAGAATCATTTGAACTGGGGAGGCGGAGGATGCAGAGAGCCGAGATTGCACCATCGCACTCCAGTCTGGGGAACAGAGCAAGACTCCATCTCAAAATAAATAAATAAATAAAGAAGAAAAAAGGAACAAATACTCACCGAGGCTGGAGACGGGTGCATCTGCTGGGGCGCAGAGACCTGGGTGGGGTCCTGGTAATATCCACCACACCTATTCATGGTCTCAGTTCAGGTTCACTGGCATTGGGAGAGGTCAACCTTGATATCAGGACTCCTATTCAGTGACTTGTCCAAAGCCTCTTGGTCCGCCCAGGGGTGGAGGCAGGACTTGAACCCCGGTTGTCTACCTTCAAATCTCTTGCACTGTCAGCTCCTGCAGCAGGTGCTCAGGCTCCCCTGATTGGGGAAGGGGCCTTGCCCTGCTGCACTGCTGGGGACCTGGGAATATGCAGTGGGAGGGGGCAGCACAGGGGCTTCCTCCTTGAAGCCAGAACCATGGTATTTTCCTCCAGACCCTCAGCATCTGGGCATGTTGAAAAGCTTCATTTGAGCCTTTGCAAACATGCACTCTCTGGTTCCCACAAAGGAAGCAGAAATAACCCAGTGGGTGAGTGAGAATAGCTAAGAGGTTACCAGGGGTCCTTCAGGCCCCCACTGAAGTGAAAGGGGAACTGACCTATGGTACAAACCACAAGGATTTGCTGACTTGGGGCCTGGAGAACAAACCCAGGTCCATGTGGCTCCGTGTACATGCAGGTCCCCAGCTGCACACATCCTCACAGCACACATGCATGAAGCACACATGCACACATACACACACTCACAGCCACACGCCCAGAAACATGCTCATTTACTGCCCTTGCAGACAAGCTCCCAAGTACGCGTGAGCACCCACTTCCTTACACTCAGCCCTGTAGGCTCACACACTGAAACATGCACTCACTCTTAAATTGCACCAGCACAGACATACAAAACATGCAACATACCTTTGTCCACTCCCACCCCCAAGGCACAGTCAAGCTGGCATATACTGGTGAACATATGGCAATGCACGTGAAGCCACATATGTCTATATATATGCAAAGTCCCTCAAGTCCCGATACACCTGTACACCTGTACATGTTCATTCCTTTTTTTTTTTTTTTTGAGATGGAATTTTGCTCTTGTTGCCCAGGCTGGAGTGCAATGGCACGATCTCGGCTCACTGCAACCTTCACTTCCTGGGTTCAAGCAATTCTTCTGCCTCAGGCTCCCCAGTAGCTGGGATTACAGGTGCCTGCCACCGCACTTGGCTAATTTTTTTTTTGAGACGGAATCTCGCTCCGTTGCCTAGCCTGGAGTGCAGTGGCACTATGTCGACTCACTGCAACCTCTGCCCCCCAGGTTCAAGTGATTCTCCTGCTTCAGCCTCCCAAGTAGCTGAAACTACAGGCACATGCCACCACACCCAGCTAATTTTTTGTATTTTTGGTAGAGACAGGGTTTCACCATTTTAGCCAGGTTGATCTGGATCTCCTGACCTCGTGATCTGCCTGCCTTGGCCCCACAAAGTGCTGGGATTACAGGTGTGAGCCACCGTGCCTGGCCTACATCCAGCTAATTTTTTGCATTTTTAGTAGACACAGGGTTTCACTATGTTGGTCAGGCTGGTCTTGAACTCCTGACCTCAGGTCGTCCACCCGCTTCAGCCTCCCAAAGTGCAGGGATTACAAGTGTGAGCCACCATGCCTGGCCCACATTCATTCAATTGCCAAATACTGATTGAATGCCTAATATGTGTCTGGCATGGTCTAGGCGTGTAGACACATAGACACACAGAGACACACAGACACATTCAGATATATCCACACACTCAAGCATACACACTCACAAACTCACAGACACATAGGCACACAAACGTACACACACAGGTGGACGTTTTTTGTCCAGGTGGACAACAAAGAGGTGGGCACAATTGCCTTGCAGGCACACACTCAGTTTGATTTCTCAGTACGACTTCTCAGTACAATAGTTCCCCTTATCTGTAGTTTTGCTTTCTGAGGTTTCGATTATCTGCGGTTAACTGCAGTCCAAATATATTAAATGGAAAATTACAGAAATAAACAATTCATGGCCGGGCACGGTGGCCCACGCCTGTAATCCCAGCACTTTTTGAGGCCAAGGTGGGCAGATCACCTGAGGCTAGGAGTTTGAGACATCTTCCAGAAATGACCCATGGGCAAGGCAGCAGTTCAGTTTTGACCAGGACCCAGTATGTGCAGTGTATGGCATGGGGAGGTGCCAGCTGCCACTGTGAGCCCTCCAAGTAGAGACTGTCTCCCAACCATCCTGTGCAAAGGGAGACACAGGACCAGATTCCTGGGTATGAGAAGTTGGTTGTTGCCTCCAGTTACAGTTTAAGATGGCCCAAGAAAGCCTACTGACCTTCTATATCTCAGTTGCCTGTTCCAATTCTTTCTTTTCTTTTCTCTTTTCTCTCTTCTCTTCTTTTCTTCCTTCTCTCCTCCTCCTCCTCCTCCTCCTCCTCTTCCTCCTCCTCCTCCTTCTT
>NW_016807962.1:1073106-1084685 GCF_001698545.2 Rhinopithecus bieti
TTTTTTTTTGAGACAGAGTCTTGCCTTGTCGCCTAGGCTGGAGTGCAGTGGCACAAACTCTGCTCACTGCAGCCTCCACCTCCCAAGTTCAAACGATTCTCCTACCTCAGCCTCCCAAGTAGCTGGGACTACAGGTGTGTGCCACCATACCCAGCTAAGTTTTTGTATTTTAGGTAGAGATGGGTTTTCACCATATTGGTCAGGCTGGTCTAGAACTCCTGACCTCAGGTGATCTGCCTGCCTCGGCCTACCAAAGTGCTGGGATTGCAGGCGTGAGCCACTGTACCCGGCTAAGTCTGTTTCTTTTCATGGAAGACAGCATTTATTCCTTCCATCAACTTGATGAGGTTGGTCATTTTATTATTATAATTTCATAAATGCAGAAACTGAGGCTCTCCCCTCCCCTCCCCTCTCTGTTCTTTTCTTTTCTTACACAGAGTCTCAGAGTCTTGCTCTGTTGCCCAGGCTGGAGTGCAGTGGTGCAATCTCAGCTCACTGCAAGCTCTGCCTCCCAGGTTTCATGCCATTCTCCTGCCTCAGCCTCCCGAGTAGCTGGGACTACAGGAGCCCGCCACCATACCTGGCTAATTTTTTGTATTTTTAGTAGAGATGGGGTTTCACTGTGTTAGCCAGGGTGGTCTCGATCTCCTGACCTCGTGATCTGCCCGCCTTGGCCTCCCAAAATGCTGGGATTACAGGCGTGAGCCACCGTGCCTGGCCTGGAAATCACTTCTTTGAACAGTTTTCTCCTCTGTAAAATGGGAATCATTACACCCACCTCACAGGGTGCGTCCTGTGGACTATAATATATGTGGGGAGGGTAGGAATTTGCTCTCAGGTGCGAGAAACATGATGCTGCTCCATTTAAACATAAAACAAAACCTGGCTCAAATCAAGGTCCATCGCACGGTTGGTGCTCACAAGAACAGCAACGAAAAGGAAGGAAGACCCTGACATGTGGATCTCATATTGTGGGTAGGAGTTTCTGAGTCAGGTGGTCTCAGTTCAAATCTTGTGATTCGCCAGTGCACTGACCCTGAGCAAGTTTACCCGGAAACCCTGAGATCATTGTGTCTCTGGAATGAACACAATGCTAACAGCATTCTGCCATTGCTGTGAGGATTGTTGTCTTGTGCACAGCCAAGTTAGGAAATCAACCTGAGTTGACTGCAAGAGTTCATCAATAGGCGAATGGGGCTGAGTGCAGTGGCTCACGCATGTAATCCCAACACTTTGGAAGGCCGAGGCAGGTTGATCACCTGAGGTCAGGAGTTCAAGAGCAGCCTGGCCAACATGGTGAAACCCCGTTTCTACTAAAAAACACAAAAATTGGCTACGCCCAGTGGCTCATGCCTATAATCCCAGCACTTTGGGAGGCCAAGATGGGCGGATCACCTGAGGTCGGGAGTTTGAGACCTGCCTGACCAACATGAAAAACCCTGTCTCTACTAAAAACAAAATTAGCCAGGCATGGTGGCACGTGCCTGTAATCCTAGCTACTAGGGAGGCTGAGGCAAGAGAATCGCTTGAACCTGGGAGGCGGAGGTTGTGGGTGAGCCAAGATCGTTCCATTGCACGCTAGCCTGGGCAACAAGAGTGAAACGCCGTCTCAAAAAAAAACAAACAAACAAACAAAAAAAACAATGGCCGGGCACAGTGGCTCACACCTGAAATCCCAGCCCTTTGGGAGGCTGAGGCAGGTGGATCACCTGAGGTCAGGAGTTCAAGACCAGCCTGACCAACATGGTGAAACCCTGTCTCTACTAAAAATACAAAAACTTAGCCAGGCTTGCTGGCAGGCACCTGTAATCCCTGATGCTCAGGAGGCTGAGGCAAGAGAATTGCTTGAACCCAGGAGGCAAAGGTTGCAGTCAGTCGAGTTCGCGCCATTGCAGTACAGCCTGGGCGACAAGAGCAAAACTCCGTCTCAAAGGGAAAAAAAAAAAAAAAAAATTAGCTGGGCGTGGTGGTGGGTGCCTATAGTCCCAACTACTTGTGGGGCTGAGGCAGGAGAATCCCTTGAACGGGGAGGCCGAGGTTGCAGTTAGCCGAGATCACGCCACTGCACTCCAGCCTGGGTAACAAGAGCAAGACTCCATCTCAAACAAAAAAAAAGAGAGAGAGAGAGACAGAGAGAGTACATTTTAAATGTTCTCACCACACAAAAAATGTGTTATGTATTTGAGTGATGGATACATCAACTAGCTTGATTTAATTATTCCATTGTATTTACAAGTCATAACTATCCACCTGCATCACCCTGTTTTCCAAAGGCTATGGGTAGCTCTCAGCTGTTATTGGGCAAAGTTGGGGCAGTGTTTGCTGTGGCTGAGACTGGAAGCCCTGATGTCTGCTACAGCCTCCTAGGGACACCAGGAGAGTCCTGCCACCTCCAAGAGCATTGCAATGAAACACAGCACCAGCCTCCACTACTCCCAGAGCCCCAAACTCTGGTGAGTCTTGGGGAATCTCCTTCATTCCTCCTCTCTGCTCTGTCCTCCTCTCTTCTTGCTTGAAGGTATTAGCTTCTCACCTCCTACCATAACTGTCTTAGGCAAAGTCAGGCTTTGTACAATGTTCCTGTCTAACAAAAGCCAAGATAGGGTGTGGGAGGTACGTTATTCAAGCAACTTCTGTTATGGCACTGACGTAGGGGGTCTTTGAGGGCCTGGCTAACCTCAGAGACAAATGAGCCAGCTCCAAGTAAGTACCCAGATAAGGGAGTTGTTACCCTTGAGGCAAGCTGGAGTCCTGAGCTGGAGAGGCTGGACGAGGCCAGCATCAGCTGCCACACCCAAGATCCAAGGCTGCCAGACAGGAGCCATATTTCTGTCGAGCACAAAGATATCTTTTAGGAATGTGTCAGCTACAGGGAACCAAAGACTGAACTCGAAATGGCTTAACCATGCAGGAGTCAAGGCCGGGAGCGGTGACTCACGTGTGTAATCCCAGCACTTCGGGAGACCAAGGAGGAAGAATCAATTGAGGTCAGGAGTTCAAGACCAGCCTAGCCAACATGGTGAAACCCCATCTCTATTAAAAATATAAAAATCAGCTGGGTGTGGTGGTGCACACCTGTAGTCCCAGCTACTCAGGAGGCTGATGCAGGAGAATTGCTTGAACCCGGGAGGTGGAGGTTGTAGTGAGTTGAGATGTCGTTACTGCACTCCACTCTGTGTGACAGAGCAAGACTCTGTCTTGAAAAATAAAATAAAAGTAAAAATACAAAACTTAGCGGGGTGTGGTGGTTCACGGCTGTAATCCCAACACTTTGGGAGGCTGAGGTAGGCAGATCATGAGGTCAGGAGATTGAGACCATCCTGGCTAACACAGTGAAACCCCGCCTCTACTAAAAATACAAAAAATTAGCCAGGCGTGGTGGTGGGCGCCTGTAGTCCCAGCTACTTGGGAGGCTGAGGCAGGAGAATGGCATGAAACCCGGGAGGCTGAGCTTGCAGTGAGCCGAGATTGTGCCACTGCACTCCAGCCTGGGCAACAGAGTGAGACTCCATTTCAAAAAAAAAAAAATTACAGAAGTTAGCCAACTTCTGTAATGTGGTGATGTGTGCCTGTTGTCCCAGTTATTCAGGAGGCTGAGGCAGGAGAATCACTTGAACCTGGGAGGCGGATTTGCAGTGAGCTGAGATGGTGCCACTGCACTCCAGCCTGAGTGACAGAGTGAGACTCCATCTCAAAATAAAATAAAAACAAAAAAACATGCGGGAGTCAGAGGTGGGCTGCATCCCGGTAATTCGGCGGCTCGACAGCACCAACCAGGACTGATGGGTTTCCATCCTTCCCCTCTGTCATCCTCACTGTCACAGGATGGCTAGCTTCCAGCCTCACATCTTCATCTGCTCATTCATTCATAGACACATAAAAGCATATAACAGGGAGATGTGACTGTGTCAGAAAGATCAACAAAGGCCTGCCTGCATGTGGAAGTGACGGTTCATTCATCCTGTATTATTTTAACAAATATTTATTACCAGGGAGCTGAGGGTGCAAGAATGAACAACAGGAAATCCCTGCCCTCCTGGGAAGACAGATAATAGAGCCATAAATCCAGAGTAGAAAGTCAGTGCCCCTAAGCTCTGGGGAGAAACCTAAAGCCAGGTAGGCAGAGGGACAAAGAGTGTAATGGAGGAGGACGTCACTTAAATGGGGTGGTCGGGGAGGCCAAATGCTCCCAAGTGACCTTTGTGTAAGGAGCTGAATGGAGAGAGAAAGCTCTGTGACTGCGGTGGGAGGGGAGAGGCGGGAACATCCATTCCTGCAGGATTTAGTGATTGAACAATTCAAACATGTAAGTTATATCCATTTCTATAATTGATGCTAGGAACTCACATTTATTTGGTGCCTTATTGTATGTAGAGCTTCTTTTGCAAGAACACACATTATCTCATTTTTTATTCTTTACAAATCTCTGAGAGTAGAAATAATTATGCACAGATAAGACAACCGAGGCTCAGGGAGATTAAGTGATTTTCCCGCCCAAGGTCACATAGTTTGGAATTACAGGAAGAGAAAGTGAAGCCAGGACCGGATGTGGTGGCTCATGCCTGTAATTCCAACACTTTGGGAGGCTGAGATGGATGGATCACCTGAGCCCAGGAGTTCAAGACCAGCCTCGGTGCTGGGCGAGGTGGCACACGCCTGTAATCCTAGCACTTTGGGAGGCCCAGGCAGGTGGATCACCTGAGGTCGGGAGTTCAAGACCAGCCTCGGTGCTGGGCGAGGTGGCACACGCCTGTAATCCTAGCACTTTGGGAAGCCCAGGCAGGTGGATCACCTGAGGTCGGGAGTTCAAGACCAGCCTGGCCAACATGGTGAAACCCCGTCCCCATTAAAAATACAAAAATTAGCTGAGCGTAGTGGCGCATGCCTGGGAAGCTGAGTCAGGAGAATCGCTGGACCCCAGAAGGCAGAGGCTGCAGTGAGCTGAGATCACACCATTACACTCCAGCCTGGGTAGCAGAGACCCCATTTCAAAAAAATGAATAAATAAAAAGACCAACCTGGGCAACACAGCAAGACCCTGTCACTCTCTCTCTCTCTCTTTTTTTTCCCCGAGATGGAGTGTAGCTCTGTTGCCCAGGCTGGAGTGCAGTGGTGCGATCTCAGTTCACTGCAACCTCCACCTCCCGGGTTCAAGTGATTCTCCTGCCTCAGCCTTCGGAGTAGCTGGGACTACAGGCACCCGCCACCACACCTAGCTAATTTTTTGTATTTTTAGAAGAGATGCAGTTTCACCATGTTGGCTAGGATGGTCTCGATCTCTTGACCTCATGATCCGCCAGTCTCAGCCTCTCAAAGTGCTAAGATTACATGCGTGAGCCACCGTGCCTGACCTGACCCTGTGTCTTAAAAACATAAAAAAAGCCAGGTGTGGTGGTCTGCAACTGTCATCCCAATACTTAGGAGGCTGAGGTGGGAGGATCACTTGAGCCCGGGAGGTTGAGGCTGCAGTGAGACAAAATGGTGCCATTGTACTCCAACCTGGGCAACAGAGACCCTGTCTCAAGGAAAAAAAAAAAAAAAGAATCTGAAGCTGGTGGATCATCTCAGGCTTGTTCTACTACATACAAATTTTATTTCTAATGCCCAGAAGATAACATGCAAACTCTCAAGAAGACCTGGTACATTAGCTTTTTAAAACTTGTGTTTTAAAATTTTATTTATGTACTTAATTTTAAAAATAGATAAGATATTCTCATGGAACAACAATCTGAAAGTATAAAGAGGTTTACAGACCAGGTGTGGTGGCTGATGCCTATAATCCCAGCACTTTGGGAGGCCGAGGCAGGCGGATCATGAGGTCAGGAGTTCAAGAGCAGCCTAGCCAACACGGTGAAACCCCGTCTCTACTAAAAATACAAATATTAGCCGGGCGTGGTGGCGCACTCCTATAGTCCCATCTACTCGGGAGGCTGAGGCAGGAGAATCGCTTGAACCTGGGAGGCAGAGGTTGCAGTGAGCTGAGATCGCTCCACTGCACTCCAGCCTCAAAAGCAGAGTGAGACTCCGTCTCAAAAAAACAATAAAAATAAAAAAAAAAGAAAGAAAGAAAGAAAAGAAAAGAAATGGAAAAGAAAAAATAAATAAATATTGCAAACCCCTGGTCTTCCCTTTCCAAGTCTCCCTGCTATGACTCCTCAACTGGCCTCTCAAACCCAATGTCCTCCTGCCTGCCCCACATCCCTTCCAAGTGCTATCTTCTCATTCCCCTTCCTCCAAGACTCTACTCTCACTTCTGCTTCTCCAGACCAACCTTACCACTCCTGGGACTTCTTTAAAACACCTTCCCCCAGGCCCCCAAGACCTGGGAGTTTCCCCACCTGCCTAGGGCTAAGGAGCGAGTGAGAGAGCTATGGGAACGAATCCTAGCCCTGCAAATGCCAAGCTTGTGATTGTGAGGAAGTCATTGCCATCTGGATCTCATTTCCTCATCTATAAATTGAGGGCTGGCACTGGCCTTCTCTCAGGGTTCCCGGGCTGTGTGTTTTTCTGGTTCTGTGAAAGTTTTGCACTTCCTTTATCTGATATTTCTGTGAAAAAGGGTCATCGGACTTTGGGGACATCGATCCTCCCCCTGCCTCCCAGCTTACTGTTACTGACATTTCTCCTCCCCACCAAGGTCTTTAGGAGAGCATTTTCCCTGCCAAGAACATTCTGGAAGTGCATTCCAAACCCTGACTGCCAGAGGCCACCTCACCTTGGTGTTTCTGACATGGAGAATCTGAGGAAGAAAGGGGAGGACAGAGGGAGGACAGGGTGAGAGAGGATGGGAAGAGGAAATGCAAGAAATGCAAGAGGTGGTTATCCGAGTCATTGGGGAGGACCTACCCATAGTAGTCTCCAGATGGGCTTAACGGAAGTGTTAGGCCAGGCGCGGTGGCTCAAGCCTGTAATCACAGTACTTTGGGAGGTCGAGGTGGACAGATCACCTGAGGTCAGGAGTTTGAGACCAGCCTGGCCAACACGGTGAAACCCTGTCTCTACTAAAAATGCAAAAATTAGCCAGGCATGGTGGCACACACCTGTAATTCCAGCTACTCAGGAGGCTGGGGCAGGAGAATCACTTGGACCCAGGAGGCAGAGGTTGCAGTGGGCCAAAATCGAGCCAGTGCTCTCCAACCTGGGCAACAAGAGCGAAACTCCATATCAAAAAAAAAAAAAAAAGGAAGTGTTACCGGTGGAGGGCGTCTAGGTTCTAGGCGTTTTGAGCAAAGAATTGGACAAAATGCACAAACAAAGCAAGGAAAGAATGAAGCAACAAAAGCAGAGATTTATTGAAAATGAAAGGCTGGGCACAGTGGCTCACGCCTGTAATCCCAGCACTTTGGGAGGCCGAGGTGGGTGGATCACTTGAGGTCAGGAGTTCGAGACCAGCCTGACCAACATGGTGAAATCCCATCTCTACTAAAAATATGAAAATTAGGCATGCTGGTGCGCACCTGTAATCCCAGCTACTCAGGAGGCTGAGGCATGAGAATAGCTTGAACCCGGGAGGTGGAGGTTGCAGTGAGCCGAGACTGTGCCTCTGCACTCTAGCCTGGGCCACAGAGTGAGACTCTGTCTCAAAGAAAAAAAAAAAAAAAGACAATCTCAGAGCTGAAATTTGATCCCGGGAAGCCTACCAAACATGTAAAAGGTTTACAAACATTTACATTCCCAAGAATTAATATAATCTTTTACCAGTCATTGAACCAGTTTGTACAGAGAGAGAGGGGCCAGAAGTCCAACCGGTAGGAAATTCTTACCCTAGGCAGGGCGCAGTGGCCCACACCTGTAATCTCAGCACTTTTGGAGGCCAAGGTGGGTGGATCACAAGGTCAGGAGCTCAAGACCAGCCTGGCCAAGATGGAGAAACCCGCCTCTACTAAAAACTACAAAAATTAGCCTGGCCTGGTGGCAGGTACCTGTAATCCCAGCTACTCCAGAGTCTGAGGCGGGAGAATCGCTTGAACCCGGGCGGCAGAGGTTGCAATGAGCCGAGATCGCGCCATTGCACTCCAGCCTGGGCAACAGGGTGAGACTCCATCTCAGAAAAAAAAGAAATTCTTACCCTATTGTTGGCATGTCAGGTTTCTGGGTTCTTTCTCCTTGAGCGGCCCGAATGATGCTGCCCGACTATATGCAAACAAACACATTGCCATGAATTAAGAATATTCCAGTGGCTCACGCCTGTAATCCCAGCACTTTGGGAGGCTGAGGCGAGCAGATCATGAGGTCAGGAGATTGAGACCATCCTGGCTAACACGGTGAAACCCTATCTCTACTAAAAATACAAAAATTAACTGGGCATGGTGGCACCTGCTTGTAGTCCCAGCTACTCGGGAGGCTGAGGCAGAAGAATCCCTTGAACCCAGTAGGCAGAGGTCAGGCTGGTCTTGAACTCCTGACTTCAAGTGATCTGCCCACCTTGGCCTCCCAAAGTGCTAGGATCACAGGTGTGAGCCACCACCCCGGCCTAACCATGTTTTAATAGCCAGTGAACATCGGGTGCCCACCTATACATAAGTAAGGGTCTCAAAGCTAAATACATAGCTATTTTTGCCAGAAGATTTAGCTAATAGTATTAAATTAACTCTCATTTGTCCAAAAAAAGGCACGCAAACCAAGACCATTTTGTTTTGGCTGGGTTTGTTGTTTTATAACCTTCTATGCCAAACTCTGACACCTCAAAGTATTTAGCAGAGACAAATATAAAGTCCAGACAAAAATGTTTGCTGACAATTCTGAAGGCATTTCTATTTTACCATAATTTTAAAACCAGCTTGTTTACTAAAGTTATATTTAAGTGACGTGAACTCGAAAATTGCTTAGACTTATTTAGTTAATTTATGAGCACTCTTACTTATAAGCCAGTTTGGTAGGCACAAGATATAACAGTAAGCGTACATACAAATAGACACATCTAGACGTGTATAAATCAACACGAACAAAGATCCAACAGCTTGGAACTGTAGCTATGAGATAGCAATATAAGCTCACCGGTTTTACTTTGTTTGCCCCAATAGATAATCCAATGAAGGCTGTGAACCAAAATTTTGGGTAAAGCAGTTTCCATAGCAGTTTGACTTTTATTTTTATTTTTTTATTTTTATTTGTTTATTTATTCATTTGAGACTGAGTTTCGCTCTGTCACCCAGGCTGGAGTGCAGTGGCACAATCTCGGCTCACTTCAACCTCCGCCTCCTGAGTTCAAGTGATTCTCCTGCCTCAGGCTCCCAAGTAGCTGGGATTATAGGCGTGCGCCACCATGCCCAGCTAATCTTTTGTATTTTTAGTAGAGACAGGGTTTCACCATGTTGGACAGGCTACTCTCAAACTCCTGACCTCAGGTAATCCACCCATCTCAGCCTCCCAAAGTGCTGGGATTACAGGCATGAGCCACTGCACCCGGCTGACAGTTTGATTTTTAAAGGTCGAAGCAATCCTCCCACCTTAGTCTTCGGCATAGCTGGAACTACAGGCCCTCACCACCACGCCCAGTTTTGTTTTGTTTTGTTTCTGAGACAGTGTCTTGCTTTGTCACCCAGAGCTGGAATGCAGTGGCGCAATCTTGGCTCACTGCAACCTCCACCTCCCAGGTTCAAGCAATTCTCCTGCTTCAGCCTCCCGAGTACCTGGGATCACAGATGCGCGCCACCACCCCCAGCTAATTTTTGTATTTTTAGCAGAGACGGGGTTTCACCATGTTGGCCCAGGCTGGTCTTGAACCCCTGACCTTGTGATCCACCTGCCTCGGCCTCCCAAAGTGCTGGAATACAAGTGTGAGCCACCGGGGTCAGCCTTTTTTGTTTGTAGAGATGAGGTCTTGCTCTGTTTGCTATGTTGACTAGGCTGGGTTTTTTTTTTGTTTGTTTGTTTTGTTTTGTTTTGTTTTGTTTTTTGTGACAGAGAGTCTTGCTCTGTCACCCAGGCTGGAGTGCAGTGGTGCACTCACTGCAACCTCTGTTTTCCAAGTTCAAGCGATTCTCCTGCATGCCCAGTCTGTATTTTTCTTTATGGTCAGTGCTATGTGTGTGTGTATTTAAATAGACCTTTACCTTTTCTGAGGTATAAAACTATTTTCCTCTAAAAGTTTTTTTTTTTTTTTTTTTTTGAGACGGTGTCTCGCTCTGTTGCCCAGGCTGGGGTGCAGTGACACGATCTCGGCTCACTGCAAGCTCTGCCTCCCCAGTTCACGCCATTCTCCTGTTTCGGCCTCCCAAGTAGCTGGGACTACAGGCGCCAGCCACCACACCCAGCTAATTTTTTTTTTTTTTAATTTCTTAGTAGAGACGGGATGTCACGGTGTCAACCAGGATGGTCTCGATCTCCTGACCTCGTGATCCACCCGCCTCGGCCTCCCAAAGTGCTGGGATTACAGGTGTGAGCCACCACACCTGGCCTTCCTCTAAAAGTCTTTAAATTTCTCTTCTTCTTTTTTATTTTTATTTTATTATTTTTTTTTTTGAGACAGAGTTTTGCTCTTGTTGCCCAGGCTGGAGTGCAGCAGTGCGATCTTGGCTCACTGAAACCTCTGCCTTCCAGGTTCAAGCGATTCTCCTGCCTCAGTCTCCCAAGTAGCTGGGATTACAGGCATGTGCCACCATGACCAGCTAATTTTGTATTTTTAGTGCAGATGGGGTTTCTCTATGTTGGTCAGGCTGGTCTTGAACTCCCCACCCCGCCTGCCTTGTCCTCCCAAAGTGCTGGGATTATAGGTGTGAGCCACCGTGCCTGGCCAAAATTTCTCTTTTTCTTTAGGTCTTTTGTCCATCTATTATATGGGTATGTATGTGTATGTTAGGGATCTAATTTTATTTTATTTTTTTATGAATAGCCAATTGCCCAGCAATGCTTTAAAATTCATATAATATCAAATTCACATTTCAGATGGCTAAGCCATTTTAAAGTGTGCAATTCAATGGCATTCAGAACATTCACAATGTTGTGTAAGCATCACCACGATCTAGTCCCAGAGAGCTATACATTATCTCGAAAGGAAACCCTGTACCCATGAAGCAGTCTCTCCTCACTCCCTTCCGCCTAGCCCCTGGCAATCACTTTTCTGCTTTCTGTCTATCAGTTTTAACTATTGGATATTTTACATAAATGAAATTCTACAATATGTGGTCTTTTGTGGCTGGCTTCTTTCGTTTAGCACAATGTTTTCAAGGTTCATCTATGTTGAGGTACGAATCAGTACTTCATTCCTTTTGATGCTAAGTAATTTTCCACTGTATAAATGTACAACAATCTGGCCGGACGCAGTGGCTCATGCCTGTAATCCCAGCAATTTGGGAGGCCGAGGCGGGCACATCACCTGAGGTCAGGAGTTCGAGACCAGCCTGGCCAACATGGAGAAATCCCATCTCTACTAAAAATACAAAATTAGCGGAGCGTGGTGGTGCATGCCTGTAATCCCAGCTACTCGCAAGGCTGAGGCAGGAGAATCACCTGAACCTGGGAAACGGAGGTTGCGGTGAGCTGAGATTGCGCCATTGCACTCCAGCCTGGGCAACAAAAGCAGCACTTCATTTCAAAAAAAAATATTCGGTTTATCTTTTTTTTTTTTTTTTTTTTTT
>NW_016807962.1:1084980-1092586 GCF_001698545.2 Rhinopithecus bieti
TATTCGGTTTATCTTTTTTTTTTTTTAGACAGAGCCTCACTCCCTCACCCAGGCTAGAGTGCAGTGGCACGATCTCGGCTCACTGCAACCTCCGCGTACCAGATTCAAGTGATTCTTGTGCCTCGGCCTCCTGAGTAGCTGTAATTACAGGCACTTGCCTCCACGCCTGGCTAATTTTTGTTATTTTTAATAGAGGCAGGGTTTCACCATGTTGACCAGGCTGGTCTTGAACTCCTGGCTTCAAGGGATCCGCCCGGCTGGGCCTCCCAAAGTGCTGGGATTACAGGCTTGAGCCACCGCGCCCGGCCTGTTTATCATTCTTTAGTTGATAGACATTTGGGTTGTTTCCACTTGTTGGCTATGGTGGATAGTGATGCCACGAACTTTCCCGTCTAAGCTTTTGTTTGCACATTTTCTTTCAATTCTTTGAGGTCTGGCAGCATTTTTTGAAGAGTTTGCTTTTTCTCCCACTGATCTGGTGTTCCTCTGTCACACACAGGTGTGGGTCTCTTACTGGGCTCCTTATTCTGACCCGTTGGTCTAAGAACCCATCCTGGCACCAACACTACACTTCCTTGATCGTTATAGCCTCCTGGTACATCTTGACATCTGGTTAAATTTGGCCCTTTGCTCTTTCTATGAATTTTAGGAGCAGCCATCAAGTTCCAGAAAAACTCCATTGGGGTTTGTTTGTAGTTGATTTGAGAATTGCCATCTTTTTTTGTTTGTTTTGAAATATTTTTTGCTTTTTAAAAAAAAAAAATTGAGATGGGGTCTTACTATGTTTTCCCAGGCTGATCTCAAACTCCTGGCCTCAAGGGATCCTCCCACTTCACCCTCCCAAAATGTTGGGATTACAGGCATGAGCCACCACACCTGGAGAATTGTGTATTGGCGATGTTGACACTTTCTGGCACTTTCAGGAGTCCTGACCCTCTCTCTTCAGTACTTTTGCATGTGACTGCCTTGAAAGTCCCTCCCTCTTCTCTGCCCTAGTCAACTCCCTCTTCTGGTCTTGTTTTTCCCATCTCTGCACCACTATCTTCCTCCTACTTGGCTGCAAACTCCTCTAGGCTATGGCTGGTCTAACTTGTTTACCTTGGTGTTCTTAGCAAGTAGGACAGATAATTGGGCCCTATAAATATAAATATTTCTTGGCAAGAATATGAGAGATACAAGAGGAAGGTCTTCTGGTCCTGGGGCATTTGACCATATCCAGAGGAACATCAAACAAAATTACTTAATTTCCTTTTGCCTCTACTTTCTCCCCTGGGAAAGGGCGATGTGATTAATGTCCCCTCCCAAGGTGGGGTGAAGATTAAATAAGTATGTGTAACATGTAAAGCACTTAGAGCAAAGTCTGTCTGGTGGTCAGAGCTACCTAACAGGTTCCGTGACCTACCATTACTCTTCCAGAATCTTTTGGCCTCATATTTCTGGGATGCTCTGGTGGCTTCAAAGCTCTTTCCTTAAGTCATTTAATTTTGATTTTACTTCTCCTAAGAACTAGTTATCTTACCCCCATTTTGCATGTGAAACAAATAAGGGGAAGAATGAGTTATCTAAGGCCTTAAACCTAGAACTCTTGATCCCAAACCCAAGGAGGCGTAATCTTTAAGGTGTTTTCCAGCACAGACATTCAGTCAGCAGAATTGCTAGTTTGACTTTCAGAATGATATGACTCTCAAAAGGGGGGAAAAAATCTAACAGGCCCACAAGGTCGACTTACATTACTTTTATTTTATTGGAACAACTGTAAACCTAAAATTAAGCGTGAACTTCTCATGCTCATAGATCTAGAAACCAACCACAAAACCAAAACAAATCTTCAAAGTAAATACCACAAAACCAATTTTAAAAATTCAAAGTAACAACACTAAATCAGTTGACTGGTTAAACTGCTGACATTGGGTGTAACGGTAACAGAGTAAAGGCTTTGGGTGTTTTGTTTCCCGTGTCACATCTTTGGATTTTGACCATGATGGGTCATCATTTGTGCCATTGTCATATTCACTATCATTGTTTTATTAAAAAAAAAAGGAGAGAAGTTCATAATCCAGTTTGATGGGCCAAGCAATTTAAACAATGCATTCTCAAATGCAATAACGAAAAGTGGAAAATAATACACTTAGTATAATGTCACTCATTGTATATTTGCTGTGATGCTCACAACTAATGAACTACTGCAAGTGTGTTCACAAAAGACAATAATGGCCCAATTTATCCTTTAGCAAAGGGCCCATTGTGCTGGCTGTCCTGGAGTTCCTCATTCCTGAGCTGTTGTGTGGGGCTGATGACTCCATCCTCCCACCACTTTACTCCACTGAACCCAACGGGAAACTCCATTCCCCCAAATTCCCTGACATAACCTCGCCTATCAGGCTGCTGTCCCTTTCTCATTAGTAAGAGACAATTAAAATTGTACATGATTCCCATGCTCTGTGCTATTTCATGATGTCAAATTACAATTCCAATGTATTCAATTATTTAAAAAGCTAATTTCTTTTTTGTCATTGTTTGTTTGTTGTAGTTATTGTTTTGAGACGGAGGCTCACTCTGTCCCCAGGTTGGAGTGCAGTGGCCCAGGCTGGAGTGCAGTGGTGCAATCTTGGCTCACTGCCACCTCCACCTCCTGAGTTCAAGCGATTCTCAGTCTTCAGCCTCCAGAGTAGCTGGGATTACAGGTGCACGCCACCACACCCAGGGAATTTTTGTATATTTTGTAGAGACGGGGTTTCGCCACGTTGCCCAATCTGGTCTGGAACTCCTGAGCTCAAGCAATCCGCCTACCTCGGCCTCCCAAAATGCTGGGATTACAGGAGTCAGCCACCCTGCCTGGCCGAATTATTTAAGAAGCGAATTTCTTAGTCTATGAAAATGACGTTCAATGGCAAATGGCAAAATGAAGTTCTGACTTTTCCACCTGTAAAGTAGATTGATATGAGCAGTAGTGAGATGACCTTGTAGCTATCAGTATAAGACAAGAGAACTGAGGGCAGCCAGTTGTGGCCACAACAACGCTCTCAGAGTGAATCGCTGCCACACTGGGCACAGAAGCGCACACTCTGATATCGAATGTTTTGGATTCCTTTCTACATAATTCTAGTAAACAGTTATTCCACAGCCTAGGGGCTGCCTTAGAGCCCCGTTTGAGACACTCTGGGCTCGAAGATCATGAAGTCAGTGCGCAAATGCGGGCAGACCCTGCACCAGGTGCCCAACGCCCAGCCCTCACTTCCCGAGCTCAGGACTCCTGCAAGAGCGACTCCGGCCCGCGGCCTGCCGGTGTCTACATTCGCGCTCTTCCTTCCTCGGGAAACAAACCGTGGATCAGATCTCCCAGGCTCTGGGTTCCCCAGAGTTTGGCGGTGCGCCAGGGCACCGCGGCCCCTCCCTGCAGCACAGGGTGACAGACCCCACTCCATCCTCCAGCGCCCCGGGTTCCCGCTCCATCACCGACACCACCACCACCACCCGGTGCAGGCCCAAGAAGGCAAAAGAGGCCCAGTCACTCTCACTGGGGATTTTATTTTCTTTTTTTTGCTGGTTTCAGGCTTTTTTCTGCCTGAGGGAAAATGAAACAAACACACCCGCGCCCCCGGCACACACACACATTCATGCATGCACTCACGCGCGGGCCTTCCAGCTGTCTGTGTCCGGGGCGGGGAGCGGCTTGGCACCAACCGCTGCCGGCCGGGCACAGCGCGCCGCCTGCTGTCAGCGCTCCCCGGTCCCTCGCGCCCCTGCCCGCTGCGCTCTGCCCAGAGCAGACGCCCGGCCAGCCGGCCCACGGGCAGGAGTACGGGCCCACGCTCGGGCGGAGGCGGCGCGGTAGCTGATCCCAGCGCCGAGGGCCCCGCAGTAGCCGGGAGCTAGGCGTGGTCCTGCTCAGCCCCGCTCGCTGCGCGCCGGTCCTGGGTGCCCAGGTTCCGCGGATCAGGTGGGTCCCGCAGGGCGCCGCCCAGGTTCCCGGAGGCCACGAGCAGGGCACAGACCACGGACAGGAGGGCTCCACGCTTGGGCGAGGGTGGTGAGGGGAGTGGGGGCGGGCCGCTGCTCCGGCCCTGCCCGGTTTCTACCCTGCCTGTGTCCCAGCTTTTGTTCTTGTCGCTACCTCGGTGCCAAATCGGACCCAGTTTCTATCGCTCTGTCCGCTTTCTGTGCCCGTCCCTCCCTCTGTCCCGCCTACCGAGACTGGAGCCTGAGGGGCTGCAGGCTGAGGTTCCCCCACGAGTCCGCGGGGTGGGGGTGGGGAAGAGAGGGGAGACGCAGGGGACACAGGATGCGACCAAGTAAGTCGCAGTGAGTGAGGGGTCTGTCCTTGCCTGTGGGACAAGACAGAGGAATGACTCTCGCCCAGGACAAGATAGGAAAGGGGCACCTCTGGGAAGGGGAATCTGGGAGTGGGGGGATAAAGTGAGGGTCGCAGGAACCCCAAGGAGCAGGGGAATAGAGAGGGAGATGTCAGAGAGTTTCGGAAGCCGAGGACTCATCCAGACGCCCAGCATGGGGAAAGTTTCCGACACTAACTTTGGCAGCTGGGGTGCCTGCTGCACTGGGGCGATGGGAGGAGGGAGGTTCCTCCAACTCTTCAAACCACCTCACTTCTACTCGAAAGGGACACCACCCCGCGTTTGTAAATGGCAGGAAAACAGCTAAACACAATGTTTGCACAAACTCTCGAAGAGCATCCAAAAAACAGTAAAAAGAAGAAGAAAAAAAAATGTCAGCGCGCAAAGAGCCAGAGAAAGAGAGGGATTTGAGATTCCTCGATCTTCCAGCTGTGGCAGCCGGGAGGGAGAGGGAGGCGCCGCGGGTGTGAGGGCCCTCCTCACCACAGGTAGGAACCGAGACCCGAGGCAGCTGTGTTGAGGCTTTGCTCCTCGTTTGCACTCCTCCGGGCTCCTGAGCAGGTCTCGCTGCTGCCTCCTTCCTTTACTTGGAAACAGACGTGTCTCAGAAGGCAGGAGATGTAGGGTGGAGCCCTGGCCTGCCGCTTGCTGCCAGTAAGGAGCCACCTTCCCAGACAGAGCCTCAGTTTCCACGATTGTGAAATAAGAATGCTGGTGCAGACCTTCCTTCCGGTCTCTGAGTAAGGAAATGCAAAGTGCACGGTGAAGGAGGGCTCTCGGGGTGGGGGATGTGGAGGACAGGGTTATTCTGCTGCATTTCTGTGCTTCTTGGACTACACCAGGCACTTTTTACTCTTTTGGAGTTACTTCTGGGTGAATTTTGCCTCCTCTACCAGATGGGGGGCAGCATGCAGATCTAAGTTATATCATTTACATGTAACTGGTGTTCAATGACTGAATAAGGCAGAGCTGAACGAGTCCCTAAGGATTGCCCAGTCCAGGAGATTTCAACTCTGTCTTGTGAGGCCGGACATCCTGCCTCAAGGGCCACCGTGATCGGGGAGGGGAACCTAGAGGCCAGGGCTCTGGCCCCTTCCCTATCTTATTTCAGACAGAACCAGTTCCGTTCTTCCTTATCTCCTCTATGTACTGGGAAACTCCTGAGAACGTTTTTGATGTCAGATTGCCCACATCCAATCACCAGGGGACCTCCTGAGACTGGGAACCTGCTCATTGAACACTGCGGGCCTCCTACGAATAGACCCACGTTAGGGTGGTATAGGTGGTCCAGCCAGATAGCAACAATGTCGTCCTCCCACTGTTTGAGAAAGGTCTTGGGGCATGGAGTCCTGGCTTCAGCTGTAAAGTTCAGAAACTCAAATGGGCCACTCATCAGGCTCTGTCACATTTCCTGTTTGTGAGCCTGGACTTAAGTGGAGTTTTAGGGGAAGGGCAAGGGGCTTGGAAGCAGAGCCTTACTTACTGGAATTACAATTATCAGAGGGGAAGAGCCTAGAAGGTTCCACCTAAACCTTTGTTTTGTGGATGCGGAAACCGAGGCCTAGAGAATGCAAGAACCTATCCTAGTTCATGGCATGTGCAGGAATCACAAACGGGTTTTTGGTGTTGTAGTTGTTGTTTTGAGATTATGTAATCTTAGAATGGGTGACCTAGCAGAAACCTAAGCTGTTCCCCAGTCCACTTCCCCATGTTCCATAGATGTGATCTGAGGAAGTGGGTGGATATGGGTGCAAAGGGGAGCGGACCATCTCCCCTTCCCTCCTTCTTGAGCCTCTGTATCTTCGTGTGTAAAATAAAGCCCAGAGCCCTGCTCTGCTGATCCATATAGACATCCACAAAAGGTCTTTGTGTGTGCTAATCAGTGTGGGGCTAGCACTGAGCGCGAGTGGGCTGTTGGGCTCTCTCCCACTTCTCTCCAGAGCCCAGCTTGAGTCCCAGGTTTGGGAAACCTTGTCTCCACCCCTCTGCTTTCCTATACACCACCATCCACCACTCAGCACTGGCGACATTTTGGCAGTTCCCTCTACCCCATCAACTCACGAAGACGTGTATTTCAAAGGCATGTAATGCTAGACACTTTACACGTGAAAACACTTAAACTTCACAACAACCTTACAAAATCCTGTTCGTTCACTGGTTAGGACGGGATACTGAAGTTCTGAAGGAGGCTGCCTGAGGACTCTGTCACATAGCCAGTGGGGTGAGGGACTCTGGGGGGATTGTCCCAGCTCCTCACGGTCTTCCTGGAGGCTCCATTCTGTCTGCCTGCCTTGTAACCAGCACTGAGCAGACGGCAGGGGAGCCAGGGAAGGTGGGCCCATGTGGCCTGGGACCAAGGACACTCTGGCAGGCAGACCCGCTGGTTGCCCTTCAAATATTCTTTTAATATTTGTTCAGCATTTATCTGGGGTGGGAAAATGGATTTGCAATGAATAAAATCATGAGCCTCTTCCAGATTCCAAATTCCATTCTACACCGGACTATTTTCCGGAAGCAGAAGGAACAGAAATTCACAGACAGAGTCACTTTCCCAGGGGCAGTAAGTTAATGTCCTGGAGAAATACTGGCTGTTCCTTGCTTTTCTGTAGCTCTGTTTCTCTTCAGTTTGTGTTTGAGATTTTCCAAGCCAGACGGCTTTTGGGGAGGCTCATTAGAAGGTTTATTTTGGTTCCGGTTTTGTTTTAAATTGCCTTAAATATAGAAAAGAACAGCTAGTCTTAGAGAGAAGGACCACTCTGCGTGTCATTTATTTTGACTGAGCAGCTTGGTGTGTACTTCAGTTGGCATCCTTGAACTTGGCTCCCTGTATTATATAAGGAAAGTATCGCTCACATTTATATAATATCAACAATGCATTTTTTTCAGAGTGTCAGAGAACCACCAGATTTATTTACTTAAATAACTTTCTGTCTGATTACAAAAGTAATATGTTCTCATTGCAGAACATTTGAAAAATGTAGAGAACGGCGGGGCCTATAATCCCAGTACTTTGGGAGGCCGAAACGGGTGGATCACCTGAGGTCAGGAGTTCGAGACCAGCCTGACCAACATGGTAAAACCCCGTCTCTACTAAAAATACAAAAATTAGCTGGGCGTGGTGGCGCATGCCTGTAATCCCAGCTACTTCAGACTGGGTGACAGAGCGAGACTCCATCTCAAAAAAAAAAAAAGAAAAGAAAATGCAGAGAGGTAGAAGGGAAAACAGACCACTCTCCCACAATCTCCTTGCCCGG
>NW_016807962.1:1092837-1098731 GCF_001698545.2 Rhinopithecus bieti
TTTTTTTTTTTTTTTTTGATTGTTGTAAAATATACATAACATGAACTTTACTATTTTAACCCTTTTTAAAATTTTTTAATAGATTCAGTGGGTACGAATGCAGTTTTGTTACATGGATATACTGCATAGTGGTGAGGTCTGGACTTTTAGTGTGCGCATCACCCAAATAGTGAACACTGCACCCAATAGGTATTTTTTTTTTTTTTTTTTTTTTTTTGAGATAGAGTCTCGCTCTGTCACCCAGGCTGGAGTGAAGTGGCGAAATCTCAACTCACTGCAACCTCTGCCCCCTGGGTTCAAGCGATTCTCCTGCTTCAGCCTCTCAGGTGGCTGGGACTATAGGCCCTCACCACCACACCCAGCTAAGATTTGTTTTTTCAGTAGAGACAGGGTTTCACCATGTTGGTTAGGCTGGTCTCAAACTCCTGAATTCAAATAATCTGCCCGCCTCAGCCTCCCAAAGTGCTGGGATTACAGGCGTGAGCCTCTGCGCCTGGCCTCAATAGGTAATTTTTTAACCCTCATCTTCCGCCAAACTCCACCCACCTATTGGAGTCTCCAGTGTCTATTTTTGTATGTCCATGTGTATCCATTGTTTAGCTCCCACTTATGAGAGAATATGTGGTATTTGATTTTCTGTTTTGGAGTTATTTCACTGAGGATAATGGCCTCCAGCTCTATCCATGTGGCTGCAAAAGACATGATTTCACTCTTTTTTATGGCTGCATAGTATTCCATGGTGTGTGTGTGTGTGTGTGTGTGTGTGTGTGTGTGTGTCTCTCATTTTCTGTATCCGGTTATCCACTGATGGGCATTTAAGTTGATTCTATTACTTTGCCATTGTGAATAGCACTGTGATAAACATGAGTGCTGGTGTCTTTTGTTGTTGTAGTTGCTGTTGTTGTTTTTGTTGTTGAGACAGAGTCTCACTCTGTCACCCAGGCTGGAGTGTGATGGCACTATCTCGGCTCACTGCAACCTCCGTCTCCCAGGTTTAAGGAATTCTCCTACCTCAGCCTCCCAAGTAGCTGGCATTACAGGCACATACCACCATGTCTGGCTAATTTTTTAATATTTTTAGTAGAAACAGGATTTTGCCATGTTGGCCAGGCTGGTCTCGAACTCCTGACAGAGAGATCCACCTGCCTCGGCCTCCCATAGTGCTGGGATTACAGGCGTCAGTCACCGCACCCAGACTCCATACTGTTTTTCATAGAGGTTATACTAATTTACATTCCCACCAACAGTGTATAAGGATTCTCTTTTTCTCCACATCCTTGCCAATATCTGTTGTTTTTTGACTTTTTAGTAATGGCCATTCTGAGTGGTATAAGATGGTATCCAATTGTGGCATTTTAACCCTTCCGAGGTGTACAGTATGGCAGCATTCAGTACATTCATAACATTGCACAACCATCATCACTATCCATCTCCAGAACTTTTCCATAATTCCAAACAATAGTCCTGTGCCAATTAAACAGTAACATCCCATTCCTCCCTTCCCCCAGCCCCTCGTAGCCACTATGCTACTTTCAGTCTCTATGAAGTTGATTATTCTAGATACCTCATGTAAGTGGAATCATACAATATTTGTCTTTTGGAGTCTGGTTTATTTCACTTAGCATAATGTCTTCAAGGTTCAGAATTTCCTTCCTTTTTAATGCTAAGAAACAGTCTGTTGTATGTATGTCCCACACTTTGTTTATTCATTCATCTGTTGAACATTTGAGTTTTTTCTATCTTGTTGGTTATTGTGAATAATGCTGCTTGAACATGAGCGCAAAAATACCATGTGACTCTATTGCCCAGGCTGGAATGTAATGGTGCAATCTCAGCTCACTGCAACCTCTGCCTCCTGGGCTCAAGCAATCTTCCCACCTCAGCCTCCCAAGTAGCTGGAACTGCAGGTGTACACCACCACACTTGGTTAGTTTTGTATTTTTTGTAGAGACAGGGTTTTACCATGTTGCCTAGCCTGCTCTTGAACTCCTGGGCTGAAGCCATCTGCCTGCGTTGGCCTCCCGGAGTGCTGGGATTACAGGTGTGAGCGGCTGCACCCAGTCAGCCCTTTCTCTTTGATGCCTGTCTGCACAGCCCCATTCAGGATGGCTTACTCCTTCCTCTGTGACCCCAGAACATGGAACTCATAACTTTACTCACATTTAATAATATTTCTTTCAGTTCCACGTAACAAACAATTCATTATTTCCAGGTCCTTCTCCCCCAGTAGAATGTAATGTAAGCATCTCAGGGAGAGAGATAAAGGGTTTGTAGAATCCCTGCATTCCCCACAATCCACGTGCGCAGTAGGGGCTTTGCATTTGTTTATTGGCTAGAAGTGGATCTAGTACAACCCTCATACTGGGAGGATAAAACCTGGGGCCCAAACAGGAGCAGCAACTTGTGAAAAGTCATACAGCCCATCAGGTGCCTAAGGGTCCTGACTTCAGGCCTCGGCACTGCCCATCTGGCAAGCCTGGTCTGGCTAAGGGACACCGTTCCCAGACACCTTATCCAGAATCCTACAATAGTGGGTTCTCAGCCCAGGGGTTTGCTGAAATCCACAGAGTTCTGGTTTGTGATGTGGTGTACCTGTTTGGATGCCTGTAATTTACTTTATAAAACTTCAGTTTATACAGTATGGAATGTCATGTGAGTGCTCCCTTGGTCAAGCCAGTGCCCAGGTGCTAAGAAAGCAAGTCTGGGGTGGAGGGTCACCCAATCTACCCTCAGTGATTCCTAGTCTGGTGCTGGGGGTTAACTAGCATTACACCCAGAGGCAGCCACTACTAGCCATCCTGTTACCTATTTTTTGATCAACAACTGACGCTTTTCCAGTTAACACACTGGATGCTAAAAATTGATTTTGTGTTGGGGAAACAAGGGACTTGTTAATTATTATGATGAATGTTACAGATGGGCTAACACTGCTGTAGTTATAATCTGTGGATGGATTAAAGTAGCTCTTAGTCACTCTCCACCTGTGCACAAAGATGGCAGAAAAATCTTTTACCCTACACCAGCCAGGAGCCCTGGATTCTATGGGACAGATGAAGACAGAATCCTGCCTCTGCAATCCAGGTACCTGCCTCTGCAGAGGTTCTCCACCTTTCTGGGAAAGCCTAGAGAGCCCTTCTGAGAGTGTTTTTTACATTTCATTTATTTATTTAGTTGAGATGGAGTCTTGCTCTGTCGCCCAGGCTGGAGTACAGTGGCACAATCTCGGCTCACTGCAAGCTCCGCCTCCCGGGTTCACGCCATTCTCCTGCCTCAGCCTCCCCAGTAGCTGGGACTACAGGCGCCTGCCACCACACCTGGCTAATTTTTTTTTGTATTTTTAGTAGAGACGTGGTTTCACCTTGTTAGCCAGAATGGTCTCAATCCCTTGACCTCATGATCTGCCCACCTCGGCCTCCCAAAGTGCTAGGATTACAGGCTGAGAGCGTTTTTAAATGTGAAATATACAACAGAATAATTATAGGGGAAATGAGTTCTATTGAACTGTGAACCCCCCAAATCTGAGACAGATCTCAGTTAATTTAGAAAGTTTAGTTTGCCAAGGTTGAGGACACGCACCCCTGGCACAGCCTCAGGAGGGCCTGAAGACATGTGCCAAGGGTGGTCGGGGCACATCTTGGTTGTATACATTTTAGGGAGACATAAGACATCAATCAATATGTGTAAGATGTACATTGGTTCTGTCCAGAAAGGTGAGACAGCTCAAGGTGAAGGCAGGACAACTCAAAGTGGAGAGGCAGCTTCCAGGTCATAGGCAGATAAGAGACAAATGGTTGCATTCTTTTGAGTTTCTGATGAGCCTCTCCAAAGGAAGCAATCAGATATGCATTTATCTCAGTGAGCAGGGGGTGACTTTGAATGGAATGGGAGGTAGCTTTGCCGCAGTTCCCAGCTTGACTTTTCCCTTTAGCTTAGTGATTTTGGGCCCCAAGATGTATTTTCCTTTCACAGAACTATATAGTCATCAAAGTATTAATATTAGGGATTGAATCTCACCTTGGCCCAACTGAGCTATTCATATAAAAAGGGGATGATTCCAGTACCTGCTTCATGAGCACTGAATGGATTAATGAGCATAAGGTGCTAAGAACCTGGTTGTACGCCCTCACTACATAGTGCAGCTGTTGCTGCTGCTGCTACTACTATTATTATAATCGTCGTTATTGTTATATTATTTTATAAGATACAAATCCTTGCTATTAAGATGTTTACAGTCTGGAACAGGAGAAAAGACATATATAAATGATAGTTATTAAAGGCGGAAGTAAAGGGTGCAGATGACGAGCCCAATAAAGGGCCAAGGAAAGTTTAGAAAGTGAAGTTGCTTCTGGCTGAGTGTAGAGTGCAGTAGAGTGTAACGGTTAAGCCTTTGTGCCAGCCACGCGTGGCTTAGTTCTGGCTTTGGCCCTTTGCCATCTGAGCTTGGGCAAGAGATGTCACCTTTCTGAGCCTTGGTTTCCTTCTCTGTAAAATGGGGATAATTGTAGAATCCACTTCACAGGTACACTGAGCTCCACCCCCCTCCCTCCTGTGGCCAGCCAGTCAAAACATATACTCATTGTTGCTTTTTTTTTGGAGACAGGGTCTCACTCTGTCACCCAGGCTGGAGTGCAATGGCACAATCATGGCTCACTGCAGCCTCAGCCTCCTGGGCTTAAGTGATCTTCCCACCCCAGCCTCCCGAGTAGTTGGGACCACAGGCATGAGCCACCATACTTGGCTATTTTTTTTTTAAATTTATTTTTAGTAGTGACAGGGTCTTACTATGTTGCTCGGCTGGTCTCGAACTCTAGTATTCCAGCCATCCTCCTGCCTTGGCCTCCAAAATGGATCACAGGCCTGAGCCGCTGCGCCAGGCCCGTTCATTTCTGACTTGACCAATCAGTCCCTAACTGCGGATGAATCCAGCCGGTTACTGTCCCTGCCACTGTCCCCTGGGCTGGTGAATAAGACTGCGGGCCTGGCCCTTTGCAGCCCCAGTAGGGCTGTAGTGCTGCTCGGCACCCTATGTACTTCTTGTCAGTGTCCCCTCCCAGTGCTCACGGCTTCTGCTTCTCACCTGGATGTCCCTTAAGCAGTCCTATTTGGACCAAATGATTTATCTTCTTCCTATTTCATAGGAAAGGGAGGCCAGAGAGAACACTCTGAACTTTCTTACAACTCCTTTCCAATTCAGCTGAATGTTCACCTATCTTTGGGACTTAAGGAGGAGAAAATCTCCATAGTACCTTGGAGAAATGTTTTGCATCCACTTCACTTTCCTTAATTCATGCAGGACTGTCATTAAAGAGGAGGTACAGGTTTTATAGCGAAGAGGGTAGACACTCTCTACTCTCCTACCCAGACACTCTCCTACTCTCTGTGAGGCCAGCAGTGCAGCTGTCAGGGTGGGGTGTCTTATGCTGCAGTGACAAGAAACCCCTAATCTTATGGGCCAAAACCAAGAAAGTTTGCTTGTTTTTTTTTTTTTCGAGATGGAGTCTGGCTCTGTCGCACAGGCTAGAGTGTGGCCGTGGGATTTCGGTTCACTGCAACCTCCGCCTCCTGGGTTCAAGCAATTCTCCTGCCTCAGCGTCCCTAGTAGCCGGGATTACAGGTGCATAATACCAAGCCCGGCTAATTTTTGCATTTTTAGTAGAGATAGGGTTTCACCATGTTGTCCAGGCTAGTCTCAAACTCCTGACCTCAATCTGCCCACCTCAGCCTTTGAAAGTGCTGGGATTACAGGCGTGAGCCACCGTGCCCGGCCTTCCTCCTCTTCTTCTTCTTCTTCTTCTTCTTCTTCTTCTTCTTCTTCTTCTTCCTTCTTCCTTCTTCCTTCTTCCTTCTTCCTTCTCCTTCTCCTCCTCTTCCTCCTCCTCCTTCCCCTCCCCTCT
>NW_016807962.1:1099051-1145837 GCF_001698545.2 Rhinopithecus bieti
CCTTCTTTCTTCTGTTTAAGTTTTATTTTTAGAGACGGGGTCTCCTTCTATCACCCAGGCTGGAGTGCAGTGGTGCAGCAATGCTGTTTGCAGCCTCGAACTCCTGGGCTCAAGTGATCTTCCCACCTCAGCCTCCTAAGTAGCTGGGATTACATGCATGCCCCACCTCACTGACTAATTTAAATTTAACTTAATTTATAATAAAATTTAAAAAAAATTTTTGGTAGAGCTGGGGTCTCATTATGTGGCCCAAGTTGGTCTCAAACTCCTAGACTCAAGTGATCCTTCCACCTTGGTCTCCCAAAGTGTTGGGATTACAGGCGTGAGCCACTGCACTTAGCACAAAGGTTCACTTTTTTTGAGACAGAGTCTCGCTCTGGTGCCAGGTTGGAGTACAGTGGCGCGATCTCGACTCACTGCAACTTCCGACTCCCTGATTCAAGCGATTCTCCTGCCTCAGCCTCCTGAGTAGCTGGGATTACAGGCATGCGCCATGACACCCAGCTAATTTTTGTATTTTTAGTAGAGATGGGGTTTCACCATGTTGGCCAAGACGGTCTTGAACTCCTGACCTCATGATCCGCCTGCCTCAGCCTCCCAAAGTGCTGTGATTACAGGCGTGAGCCATCGCACCTGGCCAAAAATGTTCACTTCTTACTCCAATTAATATCAGCATCTTGAGTCAGCTGGGGGCAGTCACCTTCTTGAATGTACTCCGTGGCTCAGAGAAAGAGGGCCCTAGAAGGCCTTGCATTAGCAATTAAATGCTCCTTCCCATAAGATGGGACCATTCCCATCTTATTGGCCAGACTAGTGACATGGCCCTACTGACAAACACAAGTGGGCCTGGAAATGAAATCTCACCCTGCCGGTGGAGAGCAGGAAAGTACCCCATGTTGAATGTGGGGTACTTTTTTGCCCAACTTGCTAACAGCAGTTCAGCAAGTGGAGGCACCCTGCCTAGGCCCCACAGATAGAGCAGCCTTAGGGCTTTTCATTGTGAATAATAGAAAGTCACACCCAGAGAAGAAAAACCTCAAAGCCACTTCTCAACTTGAAGTGCTAAGCAGAGGAACAAAAAGACACACATTGCTGCCAACATGCATGAAGAAGGAAGTAAACCGCTGAAGAGGGCAGATGCTACTTACCAAGAACTCCTAGGCTAATTAAGGTGCTAAGCACACTGGAAGGGCAGAGGCCAGGGGTAGAATCGGGGCTTTCAAACTGCATTCTGCAGAACAAGCCAATGTCGCCTGTAATGCTTCATGAGTGGAACTCATTTTCAGAGCTTTTGCCCACTTTCTGAACTGTTTTGTCTGTGCTTGAGTGAGGGATGTTCTTTCTGAATGTAGTGCCTCCTGTATCCTGGGTCCACCTGTGATGCTCGTCACATCCCCATGGCGTTTCTGTGCCCACATCCGAAAGCCCACCGCGGCATCTCAGAACCATTCAAGAGCCCGGATGCGGTGGCTCACACCTGTAATCTTAGCACTTTGAGAAGCTGAGGCAGGCGGATTGCCTGAGCTCAGGAGCTCGAGACCAGCCTGGCCAACATGGCGAAACCTCGTCTCTACTAAAAATACAAAAATTAGCCAGTCGTGTGCCACCATGGGAAGCTGAGGCAGGAGACTTGCTTGAAGCTGGAAGGTGGAGGTTGCGGTGAGCTGAGATCATGCCATTGCACTCCAGACTGGGCAACAAGAGTGAAACTCCGTCTCAAAAAACAAACAAACAAACAAATAAATAAATAAATAAGCTGGGCGTGGTGGCACGTTCCTGTAATCCCAGCTACTCAGGAGGCCAGGAGGCTGAGGCACCGAATCGCTTGAACCCGGGAGGTGGAGGTGTCAGTGAGTCGAGATCGTGCCACTGCACTACAGCCTAGACAACAGAGCAAGACTCTGTCTCAAAAAAGAAAAAAAGAAAAAGAAAAAAAACCATTCAAGAGCAGCAGGGGAGGTAAGGACAGTGATGTGGCCATCTCTGGCAGAGGTTTCTGGGGTTGTCTCCAGCACAGATAAGGAAACTCAGGAAGAAGACAGTTGACAACACCCTGTAGCCTGCACTCTTCAATTTCCTGAGCTGTGGTTAAGAGGCCCCTTGTCCCAGGGAACTGTTGGACACCTTGCTACAGCTCCCTATTTCCTCACTTTGTTGCCAAGTGGCCCTGAGTCAGTCATTTTTCCTCCTCTATGTCTGTTGTCTCATATGCAAATTAATGCAGTTCAGAAGACCAGAGGCATGCTTGAGAGGAGAGTGACAGGCTGGTGAGGGTATTCCTATAGCCAACAGCAAGGTGACATGTGAGACAGCTCGCTCAGCCCTCCAAAAGTCCGTGGAGCTCAGAGTAAGGGGATGACTCAATGTGGAGAGGGGCTTTTGTCATTGCTGTCACAGGGCACTCACCTCAGTTGAATAATGCATTTGGGGCCAGGTGCAGTGGCTCATGCCTGTAATCCCAGCACTTTGGGAGGCTGAAGGGGGCAGATGACTTGAGGTCAAGAATTCGAGACCAGTATAGTCAACATGGTGAAACCCTATTTCTACTAAAAATACAAAAAGTAGCCAGTGTGGTGGTGCGCACCTGTAATCCCAGCTACCTGAGAGGCTGAGGCAGGAGAATAGCTTGAATCCAGGAGGCGGAGGCTGCAGTGAGCCGAGATCATACTCCAGCCTGGGTGACTGAGCGAGACTCTGTCTCAAAAAAAAAAAATAATAATAATCCATTTGGTAGTAAAATGGTTGTATATCCTGGGCTCAGCTTCCCATTGGACAGTGAACTACACGAGAGAGCTCACTCACTCTGAGTGATATCTAAATATTTAAAACGATATTTGCTTATCATTGTCAAACCAACAGCCTGAACAGTGCCTGGCACATGGTAGAAGCTAATATTGATGCTAAATATATTTGTATCTAATGAATGAATAAACAAATGGACAAGCAACTCCTTCAAACTTTGACTGAATCTGTGACTTGCAGGCTTCTATTTTTTTTTCTTTTTAGACAGTCTTGCTCTGTCACCCAGGCTAGAGTGCAATGGCACGATCTTAGTTCACTGCAACCTCCACCTCCTGGGTTCAAGCGATTCTCCTGCCTCGGCCTCCCGAGTAGCTGGGATTACAGGCACCTGCCACCACGCCTGGATAATTCTTTGTATTTTTAATAGAGACGGAGTTTCACTATGTTGGCCAGGCTGGTCTCGAACTCCTGACCTCAGGTGATCCACCACCTCGGCCTCCCAAAGTGCTGGGATTACAGGCGTGAGCCACTGCGAGTGGCCGACTTGCAGACTTCTTATGAGACATGAGGAGGTCAGAGAGAGTCCCCCGGCTTCACCCAAACCCAGCTTCCAGTCCCAGCTGAATCACCTTGAGCAAGTCACCAAAATCCTTGGTGTCAGTCTCCTCTCTACACAGTGGGGAGAGCAGCACGACCCCATCTCACAGGCCGTGGTGGAGGCTCCAGAAGGATGGAGGATTCAAAGATGTTCTGGCAACTGCCAAGCCCCATGCAAAGGAAGGGTTGATTGTTTTCAGGACCCAGGAATGAGGTGGACTCTTTGGGTACACAAAGAAGGTGGCACCAGAGCCGGTGAGGTGGAGAGTTCTAGAATAGTTGTTATTAGGAATGGCATAGCTACCATTTATTGGACACTTGCTATAACACCAGGCCCTATGCCAAACACTTGGTGTGCACCGTCTGCTTCACACTGGTCCAAGAGAAAGGCATCACTATTCTCATTTTACAGATGAGAGAAACCAAGTCTCAGAAGGCTCAGGTGACTTGCTTAATTAAGGTCACACATTTATTTAGTCAGTGTCCAGGCCTGTCACTCCAATGCAGGTTTTAGATCCTGCCCCATGCAGAGGTGGAAAAAATGCTTGTTTCTTAGGCATCAGTAATAATACAAGTTCCCCTTTCCCAAGTACCTACTAGGTACCAGGAACTATAGATGTTACGGTTGATCCTTTTGACTACTCAAGAAGTACCGGATTATTATATCTTTTTTTTTTTTTTTGAGACAGAGTCTCACTTTGTCACCCAGGCTGGAGTGCAGTGGTGTGCTTTCGGCTCACTGTAACCTCTACCTACTGGGTTCAAGCGATTCTCCTGCCTCAACCTGCAGATTAGCTGGGATTACAGGTGTGTGCCACCATACCCAGCTAATTTTTTGTATTTTCAGAAGAGACGAGGTTTCACCATGTTGGCCAGGCTGGTCTCGAACTCCTAATCTCCACCCACCTTGGCCTCTCAAAGTGCTGGGATTACAGGAGTTAGCCACTGCGTCCAGCTTATTATATTTATTTTACAGATGAGTAAACTGAGGCTCAGAGAGGGTGAAGTGATTTAACCTAGTGTCACATAGCAAGAAATTAGGTTGGAGAGTTGGGACTTGAATCCAGGGCTGTCTCATTCCAAGAATAAGTAAAGAAAAAGCCATCTCCACAGTGCCTGAATTAAGAGGGTATTTTGTTTATTTGTTTTAACTTCCTGCTAGAGTTTCTGGTATCTCATCTTCAGAAATTAGTTCTTGGAAGGCCTTTTATGTTCAAGTCAGTTTATTACAAGAGACCCAGGAAAATCTAATGGAGGAAAAAAAAAAAAAAAAAAGACAAAACCACCACATAATTTCCAGTAAATTCTCAGACTTTGAATACCCCCAGCCATGCAACAGCTTCCTTTGAGTTTATCACTCTTTCTGAGCAATGATCAGGCAGGAAGCCAATTTAGCGAGGTTGCAACCTGGACAAGCAAGAGATGAGCAAGAAACCCTCACAGAGCTGCTTAGGGGTGGGTGGGAGCCACAGGACGGATCCTGCAGGGGAGGTTAGGAGGGCTGAGCTCCCAGCCACAGAGACCATGGTGAAGTAAGGGCAGGAGGGCTTAAGTAGGAACCGGGCTGACGCCATCCCTGAGCAGTCACAGGGACTTTGGGTTCTGGAGAGGGGTAACCTAAAGGAAAAGGAGAATAAAAATAAGGGGTCCTAGAAGGCCCCAGCTGGGAAGGTTCTTCAAGAGGATTTCATTGAACTCGATTTCATTGACCATTTTTATGTAGGGTGACCCTATCCTCCAGATGAGCACCCTTTTGAGAGTAAAGGGGGCAGCTACAAGAATTCACCTGTTAACTGATCCACAGCAGTGGTAAACTGCAGAACTGTCCTAGGGAAAGCAGTTCATAGGGTCACCCTGATTTCACAGGAGTTTCCCTGAGGCCCACTTTCCAGGTAGAGTTGGAGAAGAAACTACGTCCACCAGAGGTGGAAGAGAAAAGTACAAAAGCAAAATAGGAGGATGGTGAAAAAAACCACAAGAGATGGGATCCAGAGGCAGGGAGGCGTGGTGACTTCCTTCAGTGGCATCTATGGAGGGCCGCCTTGTACCAGGCCAGCCTGGGTGCCTGTCAACAGGCACTGAGGTATGCAGATACATCTGTCGTCTGTGAGCACATGTGTCACTGGCACCAGACTGGACTGGCAAGGCACGGGAGTGAGCCTGACTCATTTCGGTACCTGTCCCATTCCCAGGCACAGTCCTAGGTAATGAGTGAATGCCCTCCAGATGTTCACTGATGGAATCAACACCGGTGAGCAGCTTTCCCAAAGTGTTACAAGGATGATGCTTTACCTGTAGAGGAGACAGTCAGGGAGCCCTATTTCCAAAGAGCTGTGATATTCAATGGGAAAGGCGATATGAATACAGACAGAGCTTATTGACTCTCTGATATTGTCTGTGTTACTGAAGCTCTAAGCCTCGGTTTCCCCATCTGGGAAGTGGGGAGGGTGTTCATTGACTGCAGAAAGGATTAAATTAGACCTTGTATAGAGATTCGTGGTAAACTTTATTATTATTGATAATGTTCTGGGAGGCTGAGCTCAGTTCCACACTGAAAAGATGTGTTTTACAATCTCAATAGTCTAGAGATGAAACAGGCTGCCTGGGAAGGTGGTGAGTTCCCTGTCACTAGACGGCTCCAAGCAGAGGCTGTCTGGCATGGATACTGTAAATGGGGTGAGTACCTTCGGGAGGGAGGCTGGGCTAGCTAGACATGGGAGAATTGACGGTTCCCACTGGTGCAACAGCCTGAAGGACTTGGACCTGCATGAATGACAGTGACTTTGTTTATTCCTTGGGTCACCTGGAAGATGGTGCCGGTGCCCAGCCAGGAGAAGGACACGGGAACAACAAGGCTGAGACTGAGTTGGCCCCTTGAGAGACGGCATCTGCCTCTAGGAGGGAGAACAGGAAACAGGCACAGGCCACTTCTTCCCATGCAAAACGCCCCTTTGCTGCTGCTGGGGCCTCCCAGATTGACAGAGGGAGGGAGAAGCCTTCTTTAGAACACAGCAGTTCTGATGGTGGCCAGATAAAGCAGAGGATTAGGCACACCTGCTGGTATCTGCCTCCCCAGCGCAGCATGTGCCTCCTCCACCCAAAGACCCAGAGGCTGCGGACCTGCCCTCCCTATGGTCTCTGGAGCTGTATCACGTGCCTGCAGCTCTGAAAGCACCAACCACACCAATGCAAGGGATCTTCACCTGGAATCTGACTAGGCATCAGGGGTGCCGTGAATCCCTGAAGCTGGGATGCAAGTGCAAAGTGAGACAAACTAGGCCACTCTTTCGCAGAGAGTGGGTGGAATGAGCCAGGCACATGCAAGGAGCTGCCTGGAGCTGGAGGCAGGGCTGAAAACAGTAGGGGTTCCTGGTTCCCAGACCTGCCTGGGCCCTTGCCTGCGTGGCACAGGATTTATTCTGCACCCCCGTTTGCCTCGCACCTGTTGGGATTTGCAGACAGCTGTGTGGCTCCCTGTCATCCCCACCCCAGGCATTCTTGTGTGGGTTTCTTCCCCTTTCCAGAGGTAAGTGGGGCCAGAGGTGGCCACGGGAGAGCACTGAGGGGAAAGCTGGGGCTCCAGACTGGTCTTCACATGCAACTTTCACTGCAGCTTTTCTGCTCTAACTCGATGCCTTGCAGCACTTGGCAACTTCTGGCATCCATGGCGCCTTTGCTCCTGATTCTCCTCCCGTCTCTTTGGCTGTGTGCCTCAGGTTTCAGGGTGGTGCCCGTGAAGGATGCCCCACTCTGCCTTCCATTCTTCTCCTCCACACATCACACCTGCTGGCTCCTGCCCACCTTGGTTTCCCCTTTGCCTGAACACTGGTACCTCCCAAATTGGACTCCAGCTGGGCTCTCTCTCCTGGGTCCCACTGCCAAGGTGTCTGCAGCAGGTTCCTCAAATACAACACATTGAGAACCAAACTCACCAACTGTCCGTGGAATAGGGGGAGCAGAGCAGAGCTTTGCAAACTTCAATGGTCTTCCAGATCATCTGGAGAACTGGTTCATGCAGAGATTCCCGGGTCCCACCAGGGACTTTCTGACTCCATCGGGCTGCAGCCGTGGCCTGGTGGTCTGCATTTCTATCAGCTCCAGGTGATGCTAACCCTGTTGGCTGCTTGCCGCCCATATTTTGAAGACTGGACTAGATTCACTTGGCTGACCTCTGTATCCCATTGTTTACTGTTATTGTTATTCTTCTCATCCATTTTATTTTATTTTACTTTTGAGACAGGGTCTCACTCTGTCACCTAGACTGAAGTGCAGTGGTGTGATCACAGCTCACTGCAGCCTCAACCTTCCAGGCTAAAGCAATCTTCCTGGCTCCCAAACAGCTGGGATTACAGGTACATACCACCAAGCCTGGCTAATTTCTATGTTTTTTTGTTTGTTTGTTTATTTGTTTTTGTGGAGATGGGGTCTCACTATGTTGCCCAGGCTGGTCTTGAACTCCTGGACTTAAGCAATCCTCCAACCTGTGCCTCCCAAAGTGCTAGGGATTACAGGCAGGAGCCACCTTGCCTGGCCACCATCCATTTTTAAAGTAGTTAGCATTTATTGAATGTTTAGGTGCCAAGCCCTGTAAAAGGCATGCTTTTTAATTTACAAATATGTAATGAGTGCAAGGCGTTTTTTCATTGGTGCAAAACATGCAAAAGTGTCTGTCCCCAAATCTGACACTCTGGTAGAGGAAGAAAGAAATCTAAAAGATCAATAAGTAAACTACAAAAGGTTAGAAAGTAATTTTAAGTGAGGGAAGGTATTGCCAGGAAGGTGACATTAAAGCAAAGTTTGAAAGAGAATTTGTTTTATGTAACCTGAGGTCACAAGATGGTACTTCTTCATTTTTCTCAAACCATTGCTGCTTTTCTAAAAACAAACAAACAAAAAAGCAGAGTCTTGCTCTCCAGGCTGGCATGCAGTGGTGCACTCATGGCTCACTGAAGCCTCGATCCTCTGGGCTCAAGCCATCCTCCCACCTCAGCCTCCCTAGTAGCTGGGACTACAGGCATATGCCACTGTGCCCTGCTAATTTTTGTATTTTTTGTAGAGATGCGGTTTCACCATGTTGCCCAGCCTGGTCTCGAATTCCTGGGCTCATGGGATCCATCTGCCTCCCTCTCCTAAAGTGCTGAGATTACAGGAATGAGCCACCACGCCTGGCCCACTGCTGCTCTCTTATCTTCCAGTGCATTCCACTGGTTTAGGTGTTTACTCTTTCACTTGGACATCAGCTGGTAGCCCCCTGGCCGCTCTCCCTGGGTGGAGAATTTCCTTCTTCCCTCCATCCTCACCCGGCAAGCCGAGTGAACCTTCTGAAAAGAAAATCAGGTAACGCCCTTTGCTGGTGTCACTCAAGGACTCCCCAGGACCTTCAGACTGAGAGGCAGATTCCTGCTAAGCTTCTGGGTGACCTTGCCCCCACTGTGCTCTCCACCCTTCAGCTGCTCTGGATGAGAACTTCTCAATTTCCTGTCCTCACCAAACCACCCATCCTTGGCTCCTTCCCTTTTGTGCAAGTGGGGTAAGCACCTTCTGCCTGTCACAGGGGCGCCCCACTCTGGCCCCGACGGGGACGCTCTTCAACTCTTCAACAACTGTCCTCTCCTCTGAATCTTCACCTTTTCTCCTTGGCTTGGCCTCATCCAGGGTCCCCAATGCCTGTGGCACACCTGGGAGTATTTCCCTTTCTCTAGCTGACAGCCTGTCCCCAGTCCTTCCCAGACAAACTTCTTGAAAGAAGCTCTTATGTGGACTGACGTCACTTTCTCACCTGACATTCCCTCCTCCACCCACTGCAATCTTGGCTCTGTACTTCCATGAGTTACCCTGTTGCCAGCTATCCCGGGGCCCCTCCCTCTCTCCACACCCTACCCCATGTAGAATGCCGTCATCCTCTCCCTCTTGGTAATTCCCAGAGCTGAGTCTCAACAGAGTGGCAGCATCTCTCCTGGACAGCCCATGGGTTCCCTAAACCCAGCAGGTGCCTGGTGCAGAGCCTGTCCCAGGGAGGCATTTCTCCCCTTCCTATGCGCACTCTCCCCTCCTCTTTAATCCCTCTCCAGAAAATCCTGGTCAAATATAGATGCTGTAAGGAGCCTATCCACTTTCCTCTTTCTCAGGAACAACCTCTTTCCTTCTTTTTTTTTTTTTTTTTTTTTTTTTTTTTTGTGATGAAGTCTCACTCTGTTGCCCAGGTTGGAGTGCAGTGGCACCATCTCGGCTCACTGCAACCTCCACCTCCTGGACTCAAGTGATTCTCCCACCTCAGCCTCCTGAGTAGCTGGGATTACAGGCCTCTGCCACCACGCCCAGCTATTTTATTTTTTATTTTTTTTATTTTTAATAGAGACGGGGTTTCACCATGTTGACCAGGCTAGTCTCGAACTCCTGACCTCAAGTGATTCACCTGCCTTGGCCTCCCAGAGAGCTGGGATTACAGGCATGAGCCACTGTGCCCAGTCTGCTTTTAACTCTATAATTGAATGTACTCAGTTTGGGGCAATTTGTCAAGGCAGCGTTAGGAAACTAATCCACTGTCCATCTGTCCGTCCATCCTCCTGTCCATTCCTCAGCTCCCCCTCCGCACCATGCTCCGTGTGAGGATCCCCGGGCACCCCACTGCTGCCCTTGAGAACTTCCATGGGGAGGGCATGCTGGGTCCTGGCATCCTGAGACAAGCGCCGCACAGGGGCTGTGGGACTTTAAGGGGAGAACTAGTTCCAGCCAGGAAGGGGATCTCTGAGGAGGTGGTGTTTGGATTTTGAAGGCTGCGCATTCACCAGGCAGGTTTGCTGAGCAAGCGAGAACAGGCTCTCCACAGCCCCAAGCCCTGTGGGTCCCCACCAAGTCCTCGCCACCCTGAAAACCACAAATCAAAGAGCCATGAGGAGTCCTGGGGATGCTGGGAATGAATGGCAGCTTCAACTTCCTTCATGCCAGGGTGGGAGCTGTGAGGCTCAGACAGGGAAAAGCCCTTGCCTGAGGCCGCATGGCCCATGGAACTGTGTCATTGGACTTAGAAAGCATTTTGAAGACCTTTTTTTTTTGAGACAGAGTCTCGATTTGTCACCCAGGCTGGAGTGCAGTGGTGCAATCTCAGCTCACTGCAACCTCCGCCTCCCAGGTTCAAGCAATTCTCCCACCTCAGCCTCCCGAGTACCTGGGATTACAGGCGTCTGCTACCACGACTGGCTAATTTTTGTATTTTTAGTAGAGATGGAGTTTCACCATGTGAGCCAGGCTGGTATTGAACTCCTGACCTCAGATGATCCACACATCTTGGCCTCTCAAATGCTGGGATTACAAGTGTGAGCCACTGCGCCCGGCCCAGACAATTATCTTAATTTAAGGCTCTAAAAAAAATTGACTTCAATCTGATTTTGGCAGAAGTTCCTCAGTTTACCACAGACCCCACCACTCCTGACTGCCTTATATCTGGTCAGATTCACACACTCCTGCTGCCTGCCTGGCCCCTGAACCCTTTCACTCAGTACTCATTCAACAAATATCTGTTGAGGCTGGTGCAGTGGCTCACGCCTGTAATCTCAATACTTTGGGAGGCTGAGGTGGGCGGATCACTTGAGGTCAGGAGTTTGAGACCGGTCTGGTCAACATGGCAAAACCTCGTCTCTACTAAAAATACAAAAATTAGCCAGGTGTGATGGCGCAGGCCTGTAATGTCAGCTACTCAGGAGGCTGAGGCAGGAGAATTGTTTGAAACTGGGAGGCGGAGGTTGCAGTGAGCCAAGATTGCACTATTGCACTCCAGCCTGGGCAATAGAGAGACTCAATCTCAAAATGAGAAGAAAAAAAAAAGAGCAAAAAAACACACGTATCTATTGAGCATCTAATGGGTGTCAGGTACTGTTTTAGGTACTGGGAAAACCCAGCAGTGAATGAGAAGGTAAGACTGCATTTCTAGTGACAAGCCCTTGCCTTGTACCACATCCATTAGCATCCCAGTTTGGTCTGGCTTCACCACCAGGGGTAGAAGAGGTTAAGGTGAGATAGAATCATGGAAAAATCCCGCATTTGTCTTCCACTGGATTTGTGACTGAAAACATACAACTCTGCAAGGTTCTTGCCTGATCTTCAATTTCTTTCTTGTAACTTGGAACTATAATATTTGCCCTATTTACCTTCTAGGGTTATATGAAAGTCAGGTAGGGTTTTGTAGATGGCAATAGTCAGGGCCTGACTGTGACATTGAGGGAAATGAGATCTTACCTGTTTAAGATACAGCTCTGCCCTGAGGCAGGGGGCTGTCTTGTGTGGCTTCTGGAGACTCTCTCAACCCAGGGGAGTGGTGAGGTCTCCCAGAAGGGTGAGAGCAGTCTTCTGGATCAGATTGTGATCAGAGAAACCAGGTGCCTCTTTCTCACCTCCATCTGGGGCCATCAGCTCAGGAAGTGGTAGGAGGAACTCAGGGCAGGAGGAGAGCAGAGGTTCCTTGGTTGGGAAATCCTCCACCCAGCTGTGTCTGGGGCTCAAGCGCAGGCTGCTATCTGTGTCTGGAACCTTGCCCCTTGTGTGGGAGCTCCTCATACCTCTTAGGAGGTAAGACTTACAGTACAAACCCTTCTGACTGCAGTTGTTTATTTGATAGGCCTTCACCAAGATCATGGCAGCTGAGACTCATGAGTCTGTGGCAACCCTCAACAATCATGGATACATGTTAGAAACCTCATCTTTCTCCCTTCCCCCTCGTCCAGGACCGATATGGTCAAAAGGTGTATTTGATACACAAATGTAAAACTGAGTGAATGACAACATTGGATTAATTAACACCAGACACTAACAATTAATTATTGAACAACTTGAGACACTGCTGATACTTTTAAAGGAGTATCCCCTTTAATTCTTGCAGTAATCAGTTTCATGTAATAGCATTTACCATGTGCCAGCTGCCCTCCAAGTGCTATGACTGTCATTTTACAGATGTAGAAATGGAGGCACAGAGAAGTCAGTTGCCCAGAACTACACAGCATAAGGGGCAGAACCAAGACTCACATCCAGGCAGCCAGGCCCAAGTCTATGCTCATAACCACCACGTTCTGCAGCCCCTCAACCGCCCTGAGAGGTGAGGATTATGATTATCCCCTTTACACAGATCAGGAAATCAACAAATTGCTCTCTTACTTGCAAGCATCATCAAGTAGGACTTTTTCGACCGCTCTAAACATGTTTAGGATTAAATGAATAGTGACAACTTGCAACCTTTGTGTCTGTAGCATTCTTTGCCAAGAACACTTAATCCTCACACCTCCACAGAGGTAAGCAGGTGGACATCGTGACCTTCAAGTTTCCCAGCAGGAAGTGACCTGGGACATGAAGCCAGGGCTCTTTACATTTGGGCTGTAGCTGCCTCTACAACACTGAGGCCGTACAATTCTCTGACTCAGGATGTGGGAGGTGGACAGATACTGAATGCTGGCTGCTATCTGATAGATCTATGGGCTGTTTAGGCTGCAATGATGAGATTAGTCAACTCGGGGCTAGGCATGGTGCCAAGCTCTTACCTGGGCAGCCTCTGGACAGCTTGGATCAGCAGGACTCCAGCCCGAGGCTTATTTGCTACAGTTCTCTGCCTTTCAATTAAGGAATGACCCTAAATGTGTGCTCCTTTGTTTTGAGAGTTTGAGGATGAAAGTGTATCAGGGAAGGTGGGGGCTGTGGTTGAATTTTCTAGAAGCTGAATTGCCTGCCTTCCAGGTTTGCACGCTCTCTGCCGAGCTGCGGCTGACCAGCCACAAGCCTTATTCATCTGATCAGTAGCGTTCCCTGGAGGCACCTGGGTAGGAAGAACAGCACTGGCTACAACCAAAAGAGGTCTGAGCTGGTGACCTCGAATGAGTCCCTGAGACTCTCAGAGCCTCTGTTGACCTTTGAAAATAGTGAAGGGCCCTGTTCTACCACTTCACGGGTCATTGTGAGGATCCATTGAGATAAAAGAGAGAGGCTGCTCTGTAAACTGCAAAGTGGGAGGCACATGAGACCTGGGATCAGTGCTTCCTCATGGAGAAGACCAGTTTATCTCATCCTAGCGCTTTAGGTTTCATAATCAAGTTTTCTTTCCTTCCCCACTGACCATAGGTCCATGAATGGCTTTTTAAATTATTTTTATTTTCTTTCTTTTTTTTGAGACAGTCTCGCTCTGTCTGGAGCGCTGTCTGGAGGCTGGAGTGCAGTTGCGTGATCTTGGCTCACTGCAACCTCCGCCCGCCCCGGGTTCAAATGATTCTCCTGCCTCAGCCTCCCGAATAACTGGGACTACAGGCACGTGCCACCACAACCAGCTAATTTGGTAAATTTTTTAGATTTGTTTTTTTTAGATTTGTTTTTTTGAGATGGAGTTTTGCTCTGTTGCCCAGGCTGGAGTGCAGTGGCACAGTCTCGGCTCACTGCATCCTCCACCTCCCAGGTTTAAGCAATTCTCTTGTCTCAGCCTCCCGAGTAGCTAGGATTACAGGCACCCATTACCATGCCCAGCTAATTTTTGTATTTTTAGTAGAGATGAGGTTTCACCATGTTGGCCAGGCTGGTCTTGAACTCCCAACCTCAGGAGATCCATCCGCCTCAACCTCTCAAAGTGCTGGAATTACAGGCATGAGCCACCACGCCCAGTGATTTTTTAATTATTTTTTTGATACGGGTTCTCATTCTGTCTCCCAAGCTGGAGTGCAGTGGTGCAATTTGGTTCCCTGCAACCTCTGCCTTCGGCACATGCCACCATGCCCAGCTTATTTTTACAGTTTTTGTGGAGATGGGCTGTCACTGTATTGCCTAGGCTGGTCTCCATCTCCTGGGTTCAATTGATCCTCCCACCTCAGCCTCCCAAAGTGCTGGGATTACAGGCCTGAGCCACCGGGCCTGGCCTCCCAGATGGTTTTAACACAACAGATTGTCCCTGAGCCCCTCCTGAGGTATTTGTGGTGCCCGGGATTGGGAATGCAGGGCCCACCCATGGTCCTGTGGCACTAGCAGGGAAACATAGTGCCCAAGAGAGCTCAGCTCCCAGAAGGAAGATTTCTGTTACTTTTTATTCTTTTTTTTTTTTTGAGACAGAGTCTCACTCTTGTTGTCCAGGCTGGAGTGCAATGGTGCGATCTCAGCTCACCGCAACCTCTGCCTCGTGGGTTCAAGCGATTCTCGTGCCTCAGCCTCCTGAGTAGCTGGGATTACAGGCATGTGCCTCCATGCCCGGCTAATTTTATATTTTTAGTAGAGACGGGGTTTCTCCATGTTGATCAGGCTGGTCTCAAACTCCCGACCTCTGGTGATCCACCTAAAGTGCTGGGATTACAGGCGTGAGCCACTGTGCCCAACCACTTTTTATTCCTTTTTTTTTTTTTTTTTTTTTTTTTTTTTGAGACGGAGTCTTGCTCTGTCACCAGGCTGGATTGCAGTGGCACAATCTTGGCTCACTGCACCCTCCACTTCCCGGGTTCAAGTGATTCTCCTGCCTCAGCCTCCCGAGTAGCTGGGACTATAGGCATGTGCCACCACACCTGGCTAATTTTTTTGTATTTTTAGTAGAGACGGGGTTTCACCATGTTGGCCAGAATGGTCTCGATCTCTTGAACTCATGATCCACCTGCCTCGGCCTCCCAAAGTGCTGGGATTACAGGCATAAGCCACCACGCCCAGCCCATTTTTTATTCTTAACGTTCGTACAAAACAGGCACATTTGTGATGCATTTTCACAAAGTGGACACATATATGTAACCACTATCTGAAATAGCACATGACCAGCCCCCCCAGAACTTCCCTGGGCTGGTCCCAGTCAGCACCGCCCCTAAGGGAGCCATCTTGACTTCTACTACCACAGGTTAGTTTTGCCTTTTTGTTTGTTTGTTTGTTTTTCATTTGTTTGTTTTCAGACAGAATCTCGCTCTGTAGCCCAGGCTGGAGTGCAGTGGTGCAATCTCGGCTCACTGCAACCTCCGCCTCCGGGTTCAGGCAATTCTCCTCTTAGCCTCCTGAGTAGCTGGGATTACAGGCACATGCCACCACACTCAGCTAATTTTTGTAGTTTTAGTAGAGACGCGGTTTCACCATGTTGGTGAGGCTGGTCTCAAACTGCTGACCTCAGGTGATCTACCTGCCTCAGCCTCCCAAAGTGCTGGGATTACAGGCATGAGCCGCCACCACCCCCTGCCAGTTTTGCCTATTTTTGAACTTTAAATAAATGGAATCATCCAGTGTGTACCTTTTATGCCAGGTTTCTTTCACTCAGCGCTGTGCGTGTGAGATTTCCCTTGTTGACGTGAGCAGCTGTAGCTCGCTCATTCTCTTTGCTCTAGATAGAATCCCACTGTGGGACTAGGTGATAATTTACCTGTTCTGATGATAGGCCTTGGGGGAGCATCCAGTTTGGGGTGTGCTATGAGTATTCTAATGCATGTGTCTTGGTGAACATCCACACACTTTCTTTTGAGTGTGGAACTGGGAGCAGAACGCCAGGATAGGAAAGTGTGCATCTGTCTGGCTTAAATAGATACCCACAGGAAGGATTTAAGCAAGGTGTTAGGAAGAACTTCTGGACCCTAAAGGTTGTGGCCAACTAACTCATGCCCTTAAGAGGTGGAAGCTGTAAAATTTCCTTCTGGGGAACGGGAGAAAGAGGCTGGATTAGGCACTACTGAGCCACCAGGGGGCCAGTCCTTGACTCCTTCCTGTCTGGCTTTGGTCCCCTGTCTTTCATCTGGGATTTCCAGACTGTACTCCCTGGAGGTGTCTCAGCCATGTGGGAGGATGAAGAAGGGGCATTGACTGTCATTTCCCTGCTTTAGCCAAAGGGTTCCATGTGTTTTTTTTCAGGTCGTGGGGGTTCTGAGAATGACTTTATTTGCTTTTTGAAAAAGTTTAAGCTGTTTCGACGCTGGAAAATCTACTGCCCGTAGTTTCCTTCCAGCTGCAAGATTCTATTTTGGGAGCAGGAGGAGGGTATGGGAAGGGTTAAGCATTATCCAGCCGAAGAGCAGAGTTGAGCCTCGGTGACCTTTCAGAGGTCTTGTAGTGTGCTTTGTGATGTGGGAGATTCCGTAACACTCTATAAAAATGTAGTGTTCAAACCAAACAGCGACTTCCGAAGCCTAAAAGATGAAGAGGAAGGACTTAACTTTGAGGAACATTTAGGTAGAATTTCCATGAGTCTTGAGGACTCTCAAGATAGCCCTTTATCCACTCCCGTCTGGTGTGTGTGTGTTCGTATGTGTGTTTTAATGTCTCCATTGGCTGTTCCTAGGAGCAGTCACTTGAGGTTGTTTGGGTTCAGAATGGTTCCCATTTTTATCCATGAGTGTGCGATGTGGGCCCCCTGGCTGCCCCTCTCAAGGGTGGGTGGTGGCCTTTCCTCCTCCCATACTAGGCCCAGTTTGGACCATGGTTTTGCTTGGCAAGGAGGCTGGGCTGCTCATGGATCCAGAGAGGGACATTTCTGCCTTGGCACACAGTTCTGAGTCAACAGGCGTGATAAACAGCCCATTTCCCAAGGCCTGCAAGGAACAAAGGCCCTGGCCGCTGAGGGCTCTGTCTACTCCCTATCTGCTGAGACAGTTGTCTATTCTTTTGACAGGAGTTGAAACCAGCATCTTCCCTTCATCTGAGTCCTGCCTCCTTCTGCAGAAGGGAGCTCAAAAGAACTTTGTTTTTTTGCCTTTTACTCTGGGGTGAAAGGAGCAGACGATAAGGTATGTGAGATGGTGAAATGATTTGCTTCTGCCATGCTGGGGTCACCGGTGAATCCCCCTAACTCTCTCGGTGGCCCCCTCATTAGTTTTGGAAGAGGACCAAGTCCTTGTCTCTCCAGCAGTGGATCTGGAAGCAGGATGCTGGCTCAGGGACTTCACTGTAAGTTCAGCTTTATTTTGCTCTCCTGGCAGGACTTCACTGTAAGTTCAGCTTTATTTTGCTCTCCTGGCAGGACCTCACAGGGCTGCAGCTGCAGCCTGGAGTTTTTCCTGAAGGATTTGAGGTGTTAATGCAGGAGCAGGGGACGAGTCTTGGGGCCCGGGGTGAAGTTATGGATGGAGGCAGAGCCCTCTCAGGATTGTGTAGCATCTTTCATTTGTCTTAGTTTGGTTCTCTGGGAAAAACCCTTGCAGTGATTTCTAGACCAGGCAGCATGGAAAAGCTGGCTGGATCCAGCCTTTAGATTTCCCCAAGGGGATTCGAGAGAAAGCACTGTAAGATACACTTCAGAGGCCGGGCGCGGTGGCTCAAGCCTGTAATCCCAGCACTTTGGGGGGCCGAGACGGGCGGATCACGAGGTCAGGAGATCGAGACCATCCTGGCTAACAGGGTGAAACCCCGTCTCTACTAAAAAATACAAAAAAAAAAACTAGCCGGGCAAGGTGGCGGGCGCCTGTAGTCCCAGCTACTCGGGAGGCTGAGGCAGGAGAATGGCGTAAACCCAGGAGGCGGAGCTTGCAGTGAGCTGAGATCCGGCCACTGCACTCCAGCCTGGGCGACAGAGCGAGACTCCGTCTCAAAAAAAAAAAAAAAGATACACTTCAGAGAACAAGTTGTTCCGTTGGAGATGGCTGGAGCGACAGCGGGCCGTGTATTTAGTCAGACCTGTTTCTTATTTTCCTGTGTCTGTTTACTCTGACCCTTATAATGAAAAACATAACCAGAGACAACCTTCCATGCACCTCCCCTGCTTCCCCGTGAATTGTACCATGGAAGCATCTCCTTGTAAGACCCACCAGCTCACTGAGGTTTTAGGAAAATAAAGCACTCTTCCTCCTTACACCCAGCACCATCCTTATGCCAAGGGCTGGGCCTGGGAGGCAGGCATTTTAAATCTGGCACCAAGACTTCTGGGCATGCCCAGTGATCTCCGGCAAGCTATGCCCCTTCGCTAAAGCTCAGTTTCCTCAGCTAAAAAACCACACTAAGGCCACCGCACTGACCATCGTGAGGAATAAACAAGATGCTGTGAGTGAGGACACCCCACACCAGGCACACAGAAGGTGCCTGGAAATGCTAGGAGAGTTGAGCCGATGCTCACCAGCTTGTCCAAGGAAGAGCTGGCCCTACAGCGATTAACCCATGCAGAAGTCTTCATGTTTCCTAGAGCAACAGAGTGGTTAAAAGAGAGGGCACTGAGGCCTGGCTCCCTGGATTTGAACCCCAGCTCCACCACTTTGTGCTATGTGACACTGGGCAAGTTACTTCACTTTTCTGAGCCTCTGTTTTTATGTCTGTAAAATGGGGATAATAATAGAGTAACTTCACTGGGTTGTCATGGGGCTTAACTAAGAGACTCCTGAAAAGGGGTTTAGCCCAGGGCCTGGCCTGGCCTGGCTCGATTGGGGAAAATCCAGGTGTTGCAGGACTTGAAGCTGATTCCATTTGGGAAGACCTCTTTAAGGAAAAGAATGGGCCAGGCGCAGTGGCTCACGCCTGTAATCCCAGCACTTTGGGAGGCTGAGGGGGCAGATCACAAGGTGAGGAAATTGAGACCATCCTGACTAACACGGTGAAACCCCATCTCTACTAAAAATACAAAAAAAATTTGCTTCTCAGCCTTTTGGCTAAGATCAAGTGTAAAAATACAAAAAAAAATTTGCCGGGCATGGTGGCGGGCACCAGTAGTCCCAGTTACTCGGGAGGCTGAGGCACGAGAATGGCATGAACCTGGGAGGCGGAGCTTGCAGTGAGCCAAGATCGCACCACTGCACTCCAGCCTGGGCAACAAAGCCAGACTCCGTCTCAAAAAAGAAAAGAAAAGAATGCAAAGTTGCAAATACAATGTTAGGTGTGGAAGTAAATGTCTGGAATATGAGAAGCAATACCACAACAAATAACAAAGACTGACAAACATTCCAAATATAACAAAATCCAGAAAACAATGACATAAAACGATGTAAAAGTAATACAAAAATGATTAGTATTACTTAACTGCCTGATGCATCTGTCATGTTTGGGCTACATACTCTTTGCCACATTATCTGACAACAGTTTTCTAGAATCATTTCCAATAAAAGAGAAAAGACAGATAAATCGGTTTTGCCTGTGGCATGGTTAATCAATGGGTGCTTTTTATTACTGAGAGTTTAAAGGAGTTTCTTTTAGCTTCCCAACTTGTTATTGGCGATGCCATATCTGTAAAGTCTTTTGACAGTTTCTCAGGTGGCTCCAGCCAGATCACGAGAAAACTCAGCCCTGGATCCTTGCTAGGCACAGTGAGGCAGCTGAACCTGGGTGGAGCATGAGGTGGCTGTGAGACCTGGATCATAGTGACTCCTGAGCAGGGAGCAGAGAGAGCAGTGTGTAGTTCATCTCCTTCTCCTTGAGGCCGAAGGAGGAGGGGCCCAGGTGCTCAACAAGGTCCACCTGGGACAGGTTGTTCCTGGGACCTAGGTGGGTGTTCAGGTAATGGGTCAGCATCCCAGCTCAGCCTGCAGCCCCTGGACAGACACTGAGGCTAGAGAGTGACTCTTCCAGGCAGGATAGCACTCTTTCCCTCTGAGAAGCATTTGGGGCTTTCTCATGCTCACCCTAATGGGAAATCAGGCCCAGTTTTGCAAGGGGTCCTGTGCACATGAGGACCTGACACCTAAGCTTCGTTAGCTCCTGGTAAGTCAGCCTCTGCACTCAGTGCATGTTGGTTGGTGGTTCCTACGCATGTTCTGAGCCAAAAGGCTGAGAAGTGATAGTTGATGAATCCTATAATTTGCTCATCACACCAAGGAGCCCGTGTAGGTCACTGCAGCAGGGTGAGCTCTATGTGGCTAAAAGAATAACCCTCTTAAAAAATGCGCTTTCCAGCCCTGAGGTTGATTTCTCACGCATGTCCTGGGTCCATCAGAGAAGCCTAATGGGGCATCTTAGCTCCAAAGGACTTGTTTCAGGGACAAGGAGTCTGAGGCCAGAGAAACTCATGATCCCAGTTTAGAAAGCTGGCCTTGTGTTGGCGCTGGGGCTGACCTGCAGGACTATGACAAGGCTGGGGGCGGGGGGCGGGCAGGGGTGGAGCAGGGAGGTGGGGTGGGGTGCGAATGGAGGAGCAGCCGGTCTAGTCAAAGCTGTGTTCCCGGGATAGAGCGGGGCGTGGAGCTGACTTTATCACAACATGCAGTTGGCGTGTGGACTTGCCCTGACTGTTCTGAGAGGTGCTGCCCATCGAGATTCGTCTCTCAGATGAACTCACAGCCCTGCTTTCACACCAAGCTCTGAGCCATGCATTTCTGAATCTCTCCCATTAAAACAGCATCATCGTTATTATAGGTACTGTGTGTGGAGCATTAACAGATCATGGGCACAGTATGCTTTCAAGAACCCTTTGAGAAGGGTGTTAGAATCTCCATCTTGTATATGTAAATAGAGGCCCAGAGCATTAAAGTAACTTGCCCAACATGTACATCTAGGACTCTGCTGATTTAAAAGTCTTCGTATTTAGCCTAATTTTCACCTGGAATGCTGGAGCTGAACATTCTCCTTTATAATCAAGGATATGGAGGACTAAAGACTAGAGTCTTGTCCAAGGTCATCAACACCCAGTTAATTACTGCACCCTTCCCCATCCCCTTACCTGTTTTCCTTCTCTTTGCAGCACTGTCACTACCTGACATTATATATCCTGTTGAGTCTCTTGTCTCCCATTGGAACAGAAGCTCTATGATAATCTTGTTCACTAAAGCATCTCCAGTTCCAAAAACCGTCTGGTGCACAGTAGCCTAGTTCCATGTTTGTTGATGAATCCATGGCAGAGCAGAACTGGAGTGCCTCAGAACTCTCCTTACTCATTTCTTTACCCCAAACACTTGTGTTACAGGAAGGGGTTCTGGATCCAGACCCCAAGAGAGGGTTCTTGGATCTCACTCAAGAAAGAATTGAAGGCAAATCTGTGAAGTGAAAGCAAGTTTATTAGGGAAGTAGAGGAATAAAAGAATGGCTACTCCATAGGCAGAGCAGCCCTAAGGGCTGCTGGTTACCCATTTTTGTGGTTATTTCTTGATTATATGCTAAATAAGGGGTGGATTATTCTTGCCTCCCCTTTTTAGACATATAGGGTAACTTCCTGACATTGCCATGGTATTTGTAAACTGTCATGATGCTGGTGGGAGTGTAGCAGTGAGGATGACCGAGGTCACTCTCATCGCCATCTTGGTTTTGGTGGGTTTTAGCCAGCTTCTTTACTGCAGCCTATTTTACCAGCAAGGTCTCTATGACATGCATCTTGTGCTGATTTCCTGTCTCATCCTGTGACTTACAATGCCTTAACCATCTGGGAATGCAGCTCAGTGGGTCTCAGCCTTATTTTACCCAGCTCCCATTCAAGATGGAGTTGCTGTGGTTCAAAGTGTTCTGACATTTCTGAGCCAGGGCCCATGCCAGTCTGGACCCATCACAGTAGCCTGAAAGTGATTAGGGCTCAAGCAGAGGAGGGGTGGGCTCTAGGGGCCTGATGTAGGAATCTCAGGCTGGGAGGAGAATTCTTTAGCCTGCAGAGAGGTGGAGCCTGTGGAGAAGGCTTGGTTTCTCCTGCCACCACTTTCACCCTGCCGGATTCCTGCTCTCCGTGACAATGGCTTTTCCACGGCCTCTGAGTGCATGGCATTCAGCTGAGAGGTTCACCTTTTCCCCTGACGCGAGATGGAGAGGATAGGATCTGCTATAATTCCGTTCACAGTGGAATTCTGTTTGGAAGGAATACCTTGGCTTCGCCCAGTTGGGGTGGAACTGTGAGATTCTAGGAGGGTGTGTGTGTTGTTCTGTGTGAGAAGGATTGCAGGTGGGTGGTAGGGAAGAATTCATTTATGGGCCATATGGAAAAGTCTGTCTGACACTCCAGGGAAAGAGAAGCAGAAAAGGAGGAGGGTAAGGGTAGAGTGAGGAAGGTGGAGAAGTGACAGGCTGAACAACGTGACCCTGCCTTGCAAAATGCCTCTACATTTTTAGCATAATCTGCACACGTTCCAGGAATGGGGGTGAGAGTAGTTGCATTTGGGAAGCCGTGCAGGCGCTGAGTTCTGCTTAACTGAGTTCTACAGATGGTCTGGGGTCATAGAATGGATTCAAAGAGAAAGTACAAGAGTATTAAGGCAGAGGGTCTGAGAGATGGCAGGAGGGCTCTGGACCATTGCAGGCTGTGCAACTGGGGCTGGCCAAGTTCACCCAGTTCTCTGAGGGGTGAGACCCAGGGGACATCAGGGTTCTACTCTCCCACTTAAGACAGGGTGTTAATACTTGACAGGTCCTAATTCTGTGCTCCACCCCTTGAAAGGATAATTTTAAAACTTTTCTTTTTCTCTCCTCTCCTCTCCTCTCCTCTCCTCTCTTCTCTCTCTCTCTCTCTCTCTCTTCTTCTCTCTTTCTCTCTTTCTTTCTTTCAGGATCTCACTCTGTCGCCCAGGCTGGAGTGCAGTGGCTTGATCAAGGCTCACTGTAGCCTGGACCTTCCCAAGCTCTGGTGATCTTCCTACCTCAGCTTCCCCAGTAGCTGGACTACAGGTATGAACCTTCACACCCAGTTACTTTTTGTATTTTTTGTAGAGAGGGAGTTTCCCTACGTTGACCAGGCTGGTCTCGAACTCCTGGGCTCAAGCAGTCCACCCATCTTGGCCTCCCAAAATGCTGGGATTACAAGCATGAGCTACTGTGTCTGGCCCAAACCCATGTTTCTTACTGGTGGGTAGGACAGTGAACCACCTATCTTCAGAATTACACAGTTGAAAATTCAGAGAGACAAACACACAAGGGAAGACATTTTAGACCACGTTAGCTGCCAAATGCCTCATATTTTGGCCAGAGAGAAAAAAAATGTTTTAAAAGACCCATTGGCCACCCTGCCAACCCTTCCTCCCTGGAGGCTTGGATTCCAGATTCCAGGAAGCATGTCACCGCCTATTTGTAGTGCTTTGCTAAAGGATGCAAAATGGGCTCATTCGGAGGGCTTCCATTTGTAAGTCTCTTTTGTTTTTTTTTTTTTTTTTGAGACGGAGTCTTGCTCTGTCACCCAGGCTGGAGTGCAGTGGTGCGATCTCGGCTCACTGCAGCCTCTGCCTCCCAGGTTCAAGGGATTCTCCTGCCTCAGCCTCCCAAGCAGATGGGATTACAGGCACGTGCCACAACACCCAGCTAATTTTTGTATTTTTAGTACAGAAGGGGTTTTGCCATGTTGGCCAGGCTGGTCTCGAACTCCTAACCTCAAGTGATTGGCCCACCTCAGCCTCCCAAAGTGCTAAGATTACAGGCGTGAGCCACTGCACCTGGCCATCCAATTGTAAGTCTTAAACAAGAGTGACGATTGACCACAGCAAAAAAGGAGGCAGATTCAAGCCATATATGAGCTCCAGAAAGAAGTGGGCTTCGAGAGTTGCTTCTGATGCTAATTTTTGGAATTAAAAAAAATCATAAACACCTGTGTATTTGGAGATGGGATTTGGAGGTATTACTGATTTGGGCTATCCCTGATGTAAGCGCCAATGTTTCCAACCGTGAGAGTTTTCACCTTTCTCTGCCTAACATTCCTTACAATTTGCATTTGATCCTCAGCAGGTGGGGTCGGCAAGGCTAGGCACACACACAGCCAGCCTCTCTGTTGCCTCCTCAGCACACACAGGGGGTTGTAGCAGTGCCTGGGGCTTGATCAAAGAGAATCAAAGTCACGTCCCACTTCTGAGGCGTCCTTAATCAGGCTGAGACACAGAACAGATGGGTAAATCTTTAGAGTTCCTCATTTGCATTTATTTGCACTTCATTGTATAACAGGTTCTTATTCCAAATCCCTCCTTTCTTTCCTTCAAATCTGTTTTGAGCATTTGCTAAGTACCAGGCACATTGCTATCTCATTGGATCCTCCCAACAGCCTGTTTTATGGATATCAGTAACAAGAACTAGTGTGCTTTTTGTGTGTGTGTGTGTGTGTGTCCATTTATACTATGCCAGGCACAGTGCTAAGTATTTTATGGACAACATTATCTCTTGTAATCATCACTATTAATTTAATGTGATCCAGTAGAGGTCCACAATCTCTTATCTGAAACCCTGGGGCCAAATGTGTTGGATTTCAGAATTTTTTGGACATGGATTATGTATCATATATAACATTCCTGGTACAGCAGCACCACATAATAAAATACATCAATATTTATGCAAAGAAATGTTTAACAGTCTCACTCAGTGGGATAAAGATTATAAATGGCCTCATGTCAGTTATGGCCTTGATGCCAATTGAATTACAAAAAAGGTGTTTGGTTTTCAGAGCTTTCTGGAGTTGTGGATGAGGGCCACTGCTCAGGGTTACCCAGCTTCATTTGTCAAAGTTGAGACTCACATCCCCACATCACTCCAAAGCCTGTGGCTACCACCATCCACACTTCTCTGGAAGTGAGGACATCGGCACAGAGAGGTAGCCACAGCCTTAGGTTTTTGCACCCCAAACCAAGATTTTTCCAGCACTCAGTGCTAGTGCTTCAGATGCAGACTCAAGTGGCTTTTCTTCAGCAGTGGGGATGAGTTTCCTGCAGCCATCTGCCTTTTCTGACTTTGCCATGGGCCCGGGGCTGTATGTGCTGGCTCACATGGTACTTAGACGGAAGAGGCCTGAGACTCAGCTTTATCCAGCAAACTCACCTTCTCCTGTCTCTGGAATACTGCCCATCATAGTTGTATGGAAAGCTGGAAGTTGGGTTATAACATTGAATTCAGCCCGGCTTTTTTGTTTCCAAACAGAGCTCACTTTCTGAAGATCCCATTCTTTCTCTTCTTCAACTGGATTTAATAGTAAAGGGTTTGTAAGATATGAGATCTGAGTCTGGAATCATTTAGGAAATCTCTTTGAAAAGAGTTGGAAAATGACCTGTGTCCAGAGGGGACAAATCTAAGTATCATTCTTACTTGATTTCATTCACTCAGCAAACATTAATGGAGTGACTCAAGTGCTCTATGTGAGGCACTGGGGATTCAAGGTTGAATAAAACACACCTCCTGCCCTGAGGAAGCTCACAGACTAACTGATACCAGAGGCAAAGCCACCTCCAAAAACAGCAAGTATAGTAATGTGAACAGAGACAGGGGGAGCCCAAGAAGAGAAGGAGGACTCAGCCGCTGGTTGGGCAGGGGTGGGAGGTGGCTTCACAATGCGATGACATGCGGTGTGTGGCTGGCCTCTTGGCTTCCAGAGGTCCACAGTCTTGGTTTTCTTCCTCCCTCCTGGGATTCTCCTTCTCAATCCTACTTCAAAATGTTGACATTTTCAGGCTTCAGCCCAGGGCCAGCTTCTTTCCTTTTCCTCTCTCTACATTCTCTCACAAGGTAATCTTGTAACCGCTCAAGGGGTTCACCTTGCCCGCTGCCTAGACGGAGCTGATTTATCAAGACAAGGGAATTTCAAAAGAGAAAGAGTGATTCACACAGAGCCAGCTGTGCGGGAGATCAAAGTTTTATTATTACTCAAATCAGTCTCCCCGAAAATCTTATGACCTCCAGAATAATGGCTGGTAATATTTAGAATTCCAGCCCCTCTCATCCTAACTTGGTGGCTGGTGGCCTTTCATTCATTTTACAAGAAGAGTTTAGCTTTTGGGAAGGGCTATTATTTAAACTATAAACTAAATTCCTTCCCAAGGCTAGTTAAGCCTACGCCCAGGAATGGATGACAGGTTAGAGGTTAGGGGCAAGATGGAATTGGTTAGATCTGATGTCTTTCACTGTCATAATTTATTTAGTTATAATTCTGCAAAGACAGTTACGGCCTCATTCATTTCCTTCACATTGACTACCTTCCATACGTGAACAACTCTTCCAGTTGCATGTCTAACCCACATGTCTGTTGAACTTCAGACCCGAATGTCCATTTGCCTCTTGTCATCTCCCTTTAGGAGTGTGTAGACACCTCAAAATTAACATGTCCAAGTGAGAACTCATTATTCTTATCCCTCAAACCGATTCCTCTTCCATCCAACCCATCTCAGAAAATGCGACAATTATCCAGTGGACTGCTGAGACAGAAACCTTGCTTCTTTCCTCTCCCTTGTCCCTGACGCCTACATGACCAGCCAAATCCTATCAATTCTCTTGCCGAGGTATATTCTGAATAATCTACCACTCTCCATCTCTCCACCTCCTTTTTAACACTGGCCACTCTTCTGTATTCTTTTATGTGATGGTCAGTCCAGTGTGATCACCAGAGGAGACACAGGAAAGGCTCAGGAAAAAACAATGTTTATTATGCTCACGGGTCCTACAGACAGGAGGCACAGCACACCACATGGGACCACATGGGAAAGACACAAGGGTGGTCAAGAGATAGAAGACAGGGAGCAAGCGGAAGACTGAGGCCAGAGCCCTTATTGGGGTTTCCATGGGAAAGACAGGGCAGGGTGAACAGTTTAGGATGGACTAGTTTGAGTAATTTCAGAGGGCTTTAAGCTCTAGGGATGGCCCCTAGTTGTCTGGTACCTGGCCCTGATGGGATGATTAAGGCCAAGTCATATTGCCTCCTGGGGTATGCAGGGCGGGTGAAGATCTACAGCTCAGGATTGGTTCGTTTGTATATCAAAGGCATGCTTCTAGCTGAGCCCTGGCTATCTCTAAGAACTGGCTAGTTGTAGAAGAGGACATTATCCCACCAGCCAGAGAGGTTTTCGAAGATGTGAAAACATCATAACATATAGCCAAGAAAAAAACATGTATGCAATACAGCCACCCCTTCGTTTTGGCCATCAGAGTAGTCTGCCACCTCACTCTCCATGCTGCTGTCAGCTCTGATCCACCCTCCATACCCCAGCACACAGGCAGGCATCTCTGCATGAAGTTAAATCTGGTTATTCTCTGGCTTCTGAGGTGCTTGTGACTCCTTTCCCTCCTTCCCATGCCTTTCATGGTGTATTTGCCCTGTCCACCATCCTGTTGCCAACTAGCACCCCTCCTTGGATCCAGCCATGCTGAGGTGCGAGTATTTGTCTTCTTTAATGCTGTCTGTTTAAATACAAGAAGTTTTTTCTCCTGTCAGCCTGTTACAGATGTTGCTCCCAAAATAGTCTCATTCCTTCTTTTGGTGCTTTTCATCCTTTTCCATCCCTCTTTATCCCTTGGGACTCAACTTAACTTTTACCTACACAGTGAACCTTCCCTGATCACCCACATTAAAGTACTTCCTGGCCTGTTATTCTTTACACAGCACTCCTGCTTTTTTAAACAGTTTCACACAGTGATCGGGAAATATCTATGCACCTGCTATGCACCAATTTTTTGCTTGCCTGTGAGTGTGATGGGGCTACACTAGGGGTAGCTGGGAAGTGGATGAGGCCTAGCTTGTAAACCCAGGGTCATTTTCCCCTCTGAGCAGGGGAATGTGTTATCAGTATATCAAGGGCATGGAGCTTGGGGTTGGGGTGGCTCCTCACAGTCACGAGATGAAAGGTGGGGCGCTCAGACTTGGAAGGCAGCTGGAGTCCCTGGGAACCATGTACAGCTACTTCCATTGTCTCCTACATCCATGGCAGATAGGGATACCTCCTCTCTGACCCCCAGAATGGCCTTAGCACCCTTGCCAATGTAGGCAGCCTCCTCTATTAACCAAATTGACCTGATCTGCCACTGCAGGTCTATGCAATTTAAGGTAGAACAGACTCCTCGGCTCTAGTTAGACCATCCTGAATGTATTCTTTTGGAAAGAATTAGGTGGGCGTGTAAATTAGTTCAACCATTGTGGAAGACAGTGTGGCGATTCCTCAAGGATCTAGAACCAGAAATACCAGTTGACTCAGCAATCCTGTTACTGGGTATATACCCAAAGGATTATAAATCATTCTATTATAAAGATACAGGTACACATATGTTTATTACAGTACTATTCACAATAACAAAGACTTGGAACCAAACCAAATGCCCATCAATGATAGACTGGATAAAGAAAATGTGGCATATATACGCCATAGAATACTATGCAGCCATAAAAAAGGATGAGTTCATGTCCTTTGCTGGGATGAATGATGGATGAAGCTGGAAACCATCATTCTCAGCAAACTAACACAGGAACAGAACACCAAGTACCACATGTTCTCACTCATAAGTGGGAGTTGAACAATGAGAACACATAGGCACAGGGAGGGGAACATCACACACTGGGGCCTGTCAGGGGATGAGGGGCTAGGGGAGGGATAGCATTAGGAGAAATACCTAATGTAGATCCGGGTCGATGGGTGCAGCAAACCACCATGGCACGTGCATACCCATGTAACAAACCTGCACATTCTGCACGTGTATCCCAGAACTTAAAGTATAATAATAATTTAAAAAAAGAATTAGGTAAAAACATTTTTTAAAAACCACATCTCACTCTGAAGTTCATTGATTTAATCTGTTCTCTTTTTTTTCTCCCTCTTCTTTTTTCCTAGGAGAAAATAGTGAATGTCAAAGGAAAAGTAATTCTGTCAAAGCTGGTTGTCTCAACTGTGATCATTGTGTTTTGGGAATATATCAATAGGTAATTATGAAACATGATGAAGTGATGTGGATGAAAATACTGCTTTCTTTCTATCCTACTAGTATCATCCAAGTCGCCAGGTAGAATTGAAATTAGGATTAACTGAAACCATAAATAAGGGATTCCACCCTTCCTGAATCCCTAAGCCCTGGACTGTCTTTAAAATCATTAGCTCTCCCAAGGGACTTCTGGCTAACTACTTATCTTCCTTCCTGCCTTGTTCCTAATATCATAATTTTTGTAATAGTAGGCTAGATCCAGAGAAAGAGATCAAATTAAGCCCAATGTAATTTTAAATAACTCGTATAATCAAATATGGAAATTACCTTAAGAAATTTCAGACAGGAATTCCTTGAGAAATCCACCCTGAATTTTGAAATCCTAAAATATTTGCAGAGTTTAAAGGAGCAATTTAAGTTCTTGACTTTTGCTGCAAAATACGTACTGAGCTGCTGGTGATTCGTGTGTGCCTGGCTAAACATCTTTGAGTGTGTGTGCCTGTGTGTATGTGTGTTTAACTTTGAAAATCAAAATGAATTAAGCATTTCTAAGTTTTCAAATTCGTCTTTGGATTCACCCCAAATATATGAGCTGCCTCTGTGCCTTTTGAAACTACAATGCCTCAGAGATTCCAGCTGGAGAGGCTTCTGACAGAAGTCTTCACAAGCAGCCACAAAAATGCCTGATGCCTTTGACTCAAAAGACTGGAAAAGCTCAGCCTTAAGGTTCAAAAAGTCTACTGTACAATTGAGTTGTACAGAGCTATTTTGGTACCATTAATATTTTCATAGCAGAGTGTTTCGGTGGCCCCCAAGTTCAAGATGGTAGCCTGGATTAACATTTGAATATCTTATCTCTTTTGCATTCTTTTTTTTTTTTTTTTTTTTTTTTTTTTTTTTTGCGAGACAGAGTCTCTCTCGGTCTCACTAGCGCTTGGAACTTACAGTGGCACGACTCCAGCTCACTGCAAACCTCTGCCTTTCCAGCGTTCAAGCAATTCTCCTGCCTCAGCCTGTCCCAAGTAAGCTGTGTTTGACAGGCGTGTACCACCCGACACCCGGGCTAATTTTTGCTATTTTTAGTGAGACAGGCGTTTCACCGTGTTGGCCAGGCTGGTCTTGGACACTCATGACCTCAACATGGATTTCCACCGACCTCGGCTCCCAAAGTGCTGGGAGTTACAGGTGTGAGCCACCGTGCCCCAGCCTGGCTTTTGATTGCTTAAATTCTAAGATTTGATGAGCTAGGAGGACTGTCTTGGTTACTAAAAATGGAACTGTGCCTTTAGGTGCATGAGTAGCAGAAGAAATCTCCTAATGCTGGAGCCATTAGTCCCTGTGGTGCCGCACGGATGTAACCACTTCTGGAATGTTGCTTTGTTTCGTTCTGCACAACTCATTTTAAGAAAAACATGACAAACTAGCATATGACCAAAGTTAAAAGGGTCTGGAAACTAGATCTTTTGAACTGAGAAAACTGAGGGGATTTAGTTCAAAGAAGAGATGACTCAGAGTTTGGTGTGGGGACCCTGGGACTCTCTTAGGCAACTGAGGGCTGAGGACATTTCCCACTCAGACTCTAGAACTAGAATGCCCCTTGGGCAAGTTACTCAGCCACTCTGTTCTTGTTTAGTTTCCCTATCTTTAAAAACTGGAGATTGGAGATAACAGGCTGGGCATGGTGGCTCACACCTGTAATCCCCAACAATTTGGGAGGCCAAGGAGGACAGATTGTTTGAACCCAGGAGTTCAAGACCAGCCCTGGCAAAATAGGAAGACCCTGTCTCTACAAAAATAAAATTAAAAAATTAGCCAGGCATGGTGGTGCGCACCTGTAGTCTCAGCTACTCAGGAGGCTGAGGTGGGAGGATCACTTGAACCTGGGAGGTTGAGGCTGCAGTGAGCTGTGGTCCTGCCACTACACTCCAGCCTGGGTGACAGAGTGAGGCGCTGTCTCAAAAAAAAAAGTTGGGGAAGGGATTATAATAGTACCTGCCTCACAGGGTTGTTGGCAGAATTAAATAAGTTGTTGTGTGTAAAGCCCTGGGAAGCAGTGCCTAGGGCTTAATAAACACTCAGTAAATGCTAGCTGTTATCCTCCTCCTCCTCTTCCTCATCATCATTTCAGTTCAGGCCATTATAACAAAGTACCACAAGGTGGTTTAAGCAACAGGAATTTAATTCTCTCAGTTCTAGAGGCTGGGGAGTCCAAGATCCCCAGTGAGGGCTCTTCCTGGCTAGCAGATGGCCACCTCCTCCCTGTATCCACACATGGTGGAGAGCAAGTAAGCTACTGCCTCCTCCTCTTCTTGTAAGGACACTAATTCCTTCATGGGAGTCCTACTCCCATAACCTCATCTAAACCTAATTACATCCCAAAAGCCCTACCTCCAAATCTCATCCCACTAAGGGCAGGGCCTCCACATATGAATTTTGAAGAGATAAAACATTCACTTCATAACAGTCATCATCATCATGATCTGTTCCAGAGGGCAGAACAAAAAAGGGGATTTTGGCAAACAGAAGAGCTCTAGCAGCTGGGAGAGTCCAACAGAAGAACAAGTGCCCTTTGGGGTTCCTGGCTGGAGTCCGAATGTCTGCTTGGATAACCTTCAAGCTCTGAGTTTGAACACTTGATTAGATAACTTTGGTGTTTGGAATTGTAGCCAAAGTTGTACGTGCATTACTGAGCCAAAGGTTGAAACGTCCATGTATACATTGGCCTCTGAGAAAGAGGGTTACTTTCAGTTCTGGGCACACTTTCTCTGCACGGTGGCCACAGCAGGTTCTGGCTGCTCTTCAGGCCAATCGTCTGGCACCCGGACTCTGGCCACAACATCCTCTGATGTGCAGAATCCACTTGAACATCTGCAAGAAACTTCAAGGGCAGGAGTTGTTTTTTTGTTGTTGTTTTGTTTTGTTTTGTTTTTTGCCACTTTACAAATTGGCCACATGATAGCTTGAGGTGAGCTGAGGACACTAACCTTACACAGGTAGGCAGCACTAAACTAAAATGGATAAAAATAACTAACTGAAACATGTCAACCAATTAGTAAATAGAATTGTCAGTAAAGCGTATTGAAAGAATATCATCTAGGATAGCATTTGATTTCAGGCTGGAGGAAAAAATAATCTTCGATTTTTAGAGAATTATAGGAAGCCTTCAAAATTATGATGAAATATCATGATGGTGGTGATCATGATAGGAGCTCCTAGTTATTGAGTGCTTGCATGTGCCAGGACCTTTGCTATGCATTACTGCCGATTTTTTTTTTTTTTTTTTTTGAGATGGAGTCTCGGTACTTTGGGAGGCCAAGACAGGCGCATCACTTGAGGTCAGGAGTTTGAGACCAGCCTGACCAACATGGTGAAACCCCGTCTCTACTAAAAATACAAAAATAGCCAGCCATGGTGGTGTATGCTTGTAGCCCCAGCTACTCAGGAGGCTGAGGCAGGAGAATCCCTTGAACCCGGGAGGCAGAAGTTGCAGTGAGCCGAGATCATGCCACTGCCCTCCAGCCTGGGCAACAGAACGAGACTCCATCTCAAAAAAAAAAAAAAAAAAAAAAAAAAAAAGCTCAAGGAGGCAAAAATTATGTTGGAGAAGGATCTATTGTTTTGCATCCATTCACAGATATTTATTGAGTACCCACTACGTACCAGGCACTGTGCTAGGATCATATCAAGCAAGGCATTGAAAAGGTGGCATTTGAGTGGAGGCTTAAAGCATGAATACGTGTTTAAAAGCCACTGCAATGTGGATATTGCTGTGACCATTGTGCTGTTGAAGGATTCTGGAGAGGAGGGTAAGGAGAAGGGTTGTTGAAGAGATATGAAAAGTTGGTGAGCCTGAATCTATAAATCCATGGCCTGAGTGCCAGGTAGGGTTCTGAGTGCTAGGATGCAGCACTTGTAGGGGCTTTAAGAGTCTCACTGCCTTCACTAGTTAAAGAAATGCTTTTTGGGGCTGTTCTATTGAAGGCTCTGAGTTGGCCATGGCATTAGGCTCTGTAGTTGATGCTTTGTTTTCTGGAGGAAGATAAATCCTGGGGGAAGGATGTCTGGGCCACGGCATTTCCATCCTTTCAGGGCCTTCGTCATCACCAGATACCTGAGTAGGTGGCAGGAGAGGACCCATCTCTGCAATGGAGAGCTGTCTTCTTAAAAAACAAACAAACAAACAAACAAAAACAAAACAGAATTTGAGGCCAGGCGTGGTGACTCACACCTGTAATCTCAGCACTTTGGGAGGCCAACGGGGGTGGATCTCTTGAGCTCAGGAGTTTGAGACCAGCCTGGGCAACACGACAAAACCCCATCTCTACAATACACACACATACACACACAATTTGAGATTTTGCAGAAAACCGTTTGCCCTTGAGATCCTGAAGTGAAAATTTCCAGCCTCCTGATGTCATTGGTTATGTCTCAAAGGAAGGTAGAAACTGGGAAGCAGCTAAAACCCAGGCTCTCAGCTCAGCCCCGGGCTCAGTGATAATGGTTATAAACTCACCTTTCTCAGAATTAAAAGTAACATGATATGTTTTTATTTCTCTTTCGCTTTTAGCCCAGAAGGCTCTTTCTCGTGGATATATCGCTCAAAGTAAGTGCTTTGAATTCTAGATTTCTAGTGGATGTTTTCCCCAGTCACTCTGGCACCCCCTACAGTCTGTTCTTCACATGGCAGCCAGCCTTGGTGCTCGGCCAAAGTGGGAGGATTCCTGGGGTCTGTAAAGTTATTTCTGCAGTCTCCCTAAACTTATCTGTATAGAACCATGGCTTGTATCTTGCCCTCAGTTCTCCTCAAAGTTCTCTTAAGTGGTGTCATTTGGGGAACATTCCTGTCTTGCTGATAAAAAGTATCTGGGGAGATATTGTCTATTATTCTGCCCTTTAAATGTTATATAAAGACCCATGCAAGAAATTGCTCTAAGAATAAGAATCAGGAAAAAAAAATTGAGCCTCTTGAGAAACTAGTGTGTATCACTAAAATTTTCTTATTCTTTGAAAAGAAAATGAGAGCCATGTAAACCTTTATATTTCCCATGGTTGGGTTGGTTGTCAGAAAGCTCAGAACAAAGTTTTGCACTTAACTGCTTGTACTTGCCCCAGCCTTCATTTCTGATATAATTTATCCCCTGGTATGAAATCCTGGCATTTAGGCCCACATGCCATGTGACCTTGGAAATTTGCTGAAATCCACCCAGCCAGTATCTCAGCTCTGAAATGAAGGTAAAGGTGAAACTTTTCTTTGAAATGACTAAGGTCAGGTGAAAATACATACCTGGGTGACTAAATCAATGTATCTCTTTCTGTTCTCTCTTGTGTTTTTTGTTCTCGTGTTTTTTTTCTGTTTATTGTACCTACGTATTAGAAGTCATCTCAAACACTTCCAAGAGTTAATGGGCTTTAAAACAGGTTTCATAATATTATGCCTGGCCGCGCGCTGTGGCTCAAGCCTGTAATCCCAGCATTTTGGGAGGCCGAGACGGGTGGATCACGAGGTCAGGAGATCGAGACCATCCTGGCTAACACGGTGAAACCCCGTCTCTACTAAAAATACGAAAAAAAACTAGCCAGGCGAGGTGGTGGGCGCCTGTAGTCCCAGCTACTCGGGAGGCTGAGGCGGGAGAAAGGTGTAAACCCGGGAGGCGGAGCTTGCAGTGAGCCGAGATCGCGCTACTGCACTCCAGCCTGGGCGACAGAGCGAGACTCCGTCTCAAAACAAAAAACAAAAAACAAACAAACAAACAAAAAAAACATAATATTATGCCTGTTCATGAGTTACTTCACCACTGTATTTGTCCATCGGAAGGGCATTGTATCCACTGGCTTTCCTCTTTCCCCATCCTCCAGAAGGCCCCCACCGTTTCTTTCCTTTCTTTTATTTTTATTTTTTTTTAATTTTCTGAGACGGAGTCTTGCTCTGTCACCCAGGCTGGAGTGCAGTGGTGCCATCTTGGCTCACAGCAACCTCCTTCTCCTGGGTTCAAGCAATCCTCCTGCCTCAGCCTCCCAAGTAGCTGGGATTACAGGCGCCTGCCACCACACCAGGCTAATTTTTTGTATTTTAGTAGAGATGGAGTTTCACTGTGTTGGCCAGGCTGGTCTTGAATGCCTGACCCCAGGTGATCTGCTGGCCTTAGCCTCCCAAAGTGCTGGGATTACAGGTGTGAGCCACCGTGCCTACCCCGACCTTGAAGAGACTTTCACAACGAATGAGAGTGTGGAAACTTTCTCAAATGGGTGGCTACAGTGGCTTCTAAGTAGTTTCCTGAACTTCTTGTTCAGCGACCCTCAGATTTCCTGAGGCTGTTACTGCTAACCTTTGGGCAACCTGAATTTTTCTCTAGACTTTTACAGCAAGCTGAATTCTGCTGGTTTCTGCTAAAGAAACATGGAAACATGTATTGGTTTTTCATGAAGCCTATAACTTGTTACAGTCATTTTCAACTCATAAAGCTCTTTTATGTATGCTATTTCATTCAGTCTTCAAAATTACCTTTATGGTAGGTCTATTATTAGTATTATTAACTATACTTTTGGAGGAGAAAGTAAAATTCAGAGAGGGAAAATGTCCTATCACAGTCACACAGCTAATAAGTGGCAGATCTAGAACCCAGGTTAATGCATTAATACCACCCCCACTCCAGCCCCTTTTTCCCTCCTCTTCCTCTAGGGCCCCAGGATGAGCTGAGGACTGGGGGCTGCCCAAAGGAGAAGAGACTGAGGGAACCTCAGGTCTGTTCTCTCTCATTTAGCTAGAGTGTCTCATTTCTGTCTGTTTTATAAATTGGCGTTTTAAGTTTTTTTGTTTTTTTAAAGTAATCTTGGCTATGAAAAGAATTTGGAAACCCTAAGTTTGAGGACACCACATTTTCTAAAAACATTTGTAACATTTTTCATTTCTTAGAAACCCAGAAGTTGATGACAGCAGTGCTCAGAAGAGCTGGTGGTTTCCGAGCTGGTTTAACAATGGGTAAGGTGATCAGACAGCAGTCGGTGTTTGCCCACCCACCTGGTGCTTGCAGAGGGTCCACACACAATGGTTTCATGTTCATGACCTTCTCAGTCACTCATCTTTCTTGCTTGTTGAAATTATATGAAGAATATTTTGTGAGTGGGACTAGGACATTTAAGGGTTGGTTTTGTTTTTGAGACAGGGTCTCGCTGTCACTCAGGCTGGAGTGCAGTGGTGCAAACATAGCTCACTGCAGCTTCAAACTCCTGGGCTCAAGTGATCCTCCTGCCTCAGCCTCCTGAGTAGCTAGACTATAGGCATGCACTACCACACCCAGATAAACACATTTTTTGTTTTGTTTTGTTTTGTTTCAGTTAACTTGGGGGCTGAGGCTTGGGCTGAAGTTTATTTATTTATTTATTTATTTTGAGATGGAGTTTCTCTCTTGTTGCCCAGGCTGGAGTGCAATGGTGTGGTCTCAGCTCCGTGCAACCTCCACCTCCTGGGTTCAAGTGATCCTCCTGCCTCAGCCTCCCAAGTAACTGGGATTGCAGGTGCCCACCACCACACCTGGCTAACTTTTGTATTTTTAGTAAAGACGGGGTTTCACCATGTTGGCCATGCTGGTCTCGAACTCCTGACAGGTGCTCTGTCCACCTTGGCCTCCCAAATTGCTGAGATTATAAGCGTGAGCCACCATGCCTGGCCTGGGCTGAAGTTTAGATTGCAGAAAAGACAATCATAAACTAAAATGTTCTTAGAGGAATTGTCTTATCAAGTTTCCCTCACCCCACTGAAATAACCTGAGGGTTGCTGGGTCATTACGTTGCTAACTGCGCTGACTTGGAAGGGTAATGAGGTGAGTACTGCATCTTTTCATCAAAAATACGTCTTGTGAATAAACGCTTAGTGCCTAGAGCCTTCTTCTGGTCAGTTCACTTAATGCATGCATAATCTGCCTTGGAACATATTTCCACAAGATAGTCACCAGTTCTCTGACCACCGCAGTCACCTTCCCTGCCTTACCTGGTTTACTTTCCCTTTGTACTTAGGATCCACAATTATCAACAAGAGGAAGAAGACATAGACAAAAAAGAGGAAGAGAAGAGACCGAAGAAAGGAAGATGACACAACAGAGCTTCAGCTATGGGACTGGTTTAATCCAAAGTAAGAAAAGCGGCGTCACTCCCTGTGCGGCAAATCCATGGCCCTGCAGGAGGTGGTATGGCAGTGGAGGCAACAATGCCGTTGAGAACATTCCTAATTAAGGGAAAGACCCTTAGCACATTAGACCTTTAACAGTAGACATATGTGTATGTGCATCTCTTTGATTGTGATGTAAAGTATATTTCTCACTGTGAGTTATGGTCAAAAACACTGTGCTAGGCATTGTGTTAGGGAAAGGAGACAGGAGAAATCAATCAACATGGTTATATTTGAGAAGTTCACGGTCTTATAGGGGTTGTTACTGTAAAACTAGTATTTGCCTAGATTGGTAGGAGGCAGGATCAACTGGAAGGTGTGGTCCTAGGAGTGAGGAGATGGGAGCTGTCCAGGGTGACTTTGAGACCTGAGAGACTGGTGGGTGGTGGTGCCATTGGCCAGAAAGGGGACTGGAGGAGGAGACACAGGCCTCAGAGCTGGGGGATGTGGGGACCTCCATTAGGAATGCATGTGAATGCAGGTGCTTATGGGACACCTGGACAGAGTCACAGGGTGCTCCTGAGCTTGGCAGATGGTATGTGCTGGAGATGTGCAGTGAGGTATCATCAAAGTAATCAGGAGAGAATGGCATCATTTTTTTTTTAATTTAAATTTTAATTTTCTTTTTTTTTTTTTTTTTTTTTTTTTTTTTTTTTTTTTTTTTGTCGAGCAGCAGGTGCTCACTGTCGCACGGGGGCTAGTGTAGTGCAGTGGCCTGGAATGCTCAGATCGACTGCATAGTGCTCGCCCTCCCGGGTTTACGCCATTCTCTGCCTCAGGCCCTCCCGAGTATGCTGGGCACTAGCAGCGCCCGCGCCCACTTCACACGGACTAGTTTTTTGGTATTTTTAGTGAGAGATGGGGTTGTCACGTGTTGCCAAGCCGATGGTCTCGATCTTCCATGAGTCATGCGTGATCGCCCGTCTCGGCCTCCCAACGCGTGCAGAGCGACCTGGGATTACAGGCTTGATGCCACCGCGCCCGGCCTAAATTTTAATTTTATTCATTTTGAGACAGGGTCTTGCTCTGTTACCCAGGCTGTAGCACAGTGGTGCAATCGTGGCTCACTGCAGCCTTGACCTTCCAGGCTTAGCCTCCTGAGTAAAGAGGTTTGGTGTGTGCCACCACGGCTAGCTCATTTTTAATTCTTTTGTAGAGACAGGGTCTTACTATGTTGTCCAGGCTGCTCTTGAACTCCTGGGCTTAAGTGATCCTCCCGCCTTGGCCTCCTAAAGTGCTGGGATTACAGGTGTAAGCCACCATGCCCAGCCTGAAAATAGCATCTATCCCATTGTGAAGGATCTTGGGCTCTGGAAAGACTGAATGTATTCTGGCAAATTCTCTCATTGTTTGGGGATAGGGGATCCATGCCAGTGTGGAGGGATGGGACTTTTGGCTTCCCATATGTCATTTGATGATCTGCACAACAGGGTAGGCATCTCTGAAATGCTAAACCACTCATAGAAATGTGAGAAGATGGAAGCATTGTTGCTTTGATAAAGCCCCTTAGATGGGGGATTGAGACTCCCCCAGGGGCAGGCTAGATGGGCCAGAGATGGTCCCTAAAGGCCCTTCTAAGGAGAATGGAGCAATTTTACTGTGACACTTGTGCTTTGCTGAGCAGAACTTGGGAGGTGGGGCTGGGGCTCAATGACTGGGGGCAGAGAGGAGGGACAGACCACAGTCACCAGCTTTCACCCTCTCCACTCTTCCCCTTGCATGGCTTTGTCTCCAAATGAGTAGGGAGCAGATATTTGTTTTTAATTTGTCATTTATTTATTTTTTATTTATTTATTTATTTATTTATTTATTTATTTATTTGAGACAGGGTCTCACTCTGCCACCAGGCTGGAGTGCAGTGGCACAATCATGGCTCACTGTAGCCTCTACCTCCTAGGCTCAAGCAGTCCTCCCGCCTCAGCCTCCCAAGCCGCTGGGACCACAGGCATGCACCACCATGCCTGGCTAATTTTTGTATTTTTTGTAGAGACGGGGTCTTGCCATGTTGCCCAGGCTGGTCTTGAACTCCTGGTCTCAAGCGATCCGCTGCCTCAGCCTCCCAAAGTGCTAGGATTACAGGCATGAGCCTCCGCTCCTGGACACAAGCAGATTATTGAAAGAATGTTGGTTTGAAGTGGCACCAAATGTAAGTCTTCTCAGGGCACCTAAGTCTATTTCTTGCATAAATGAATGATTGGATGAAGGAATGCATGAACAAATAAACATACTTTGTATAAATGTATCCTTTTTGGCTCACGCCTGTAATCCTAGCAATTGAGAGGCCGAGACAGGTGGATTGCCTGAGCTCAGGAGTTCAAGACCAGCCTGCACAACATGGTAAAAGTCTCTACTGCAAAACAAAAAATCAGCCAGGAGTGGTTGTGGGCGTCTGTAATCTCAGCTACTCCGGAGGCTGAGGCACGAGAATTGCTTGAACCCAGGAGACAGAGGTTGCAGTGAGCCAGGATCATGCCACTGCACTCTAGCCTGGGCAACAAAGCAAAACTCTGTCTCAAAAAAAAAAAAAAAAAAAGAGTATTCTTTTCTGTAAACTACCTAAAACCACAGTATATCGTGCATATTTCCATATAAAGGTCACTTTGCTTCGATGACACCACATCCTCATTTGTAACTGTCTCCCGAGAGGGGCAGCCCCCTCTTCCCAACTGTCAGAGATTAGAGTTTATGGGAGCTAAGTCCAGCATCCTCTTCTCTGTTCTTTAGACACCATTTTCCAATGTGCTCTCATACATTTTCATGGCATTAGGTGCCATTAGTGAGATTAGATACCATCCCATATTTAAATGTTTAGCCCAGATGTTGCCTTCGAGCTGTGACTTGTGTCTACCTGCTTGCCTGACATCTCTGCATGTCTCACATGGCCAGAACGGATTTCTCAATTCCACCCCACCCTTGCTCTCCTCACTTCCCATCCCAGTAAATGGCTCAAGACACATAGTCTGGGAGACCTTTTCCTCTGTCTACCTCACGGTCTAATTCATTAGCATGTTCTGTCAATTCCTTCTCCAAAATCCTTTCCACTTCATCCCCTTCTCTCCACTCCACAGCCGCCATGCCCTCCCTGTTCATGTTGCCATCAGCTTTTCTCTGCATCCTTGTCTAGCCAGCCTGCTGTTGCTTAGAGGGAATTCAGTCAATAATGAGTTGTGTTGGACACAGTGGCTCGTGCCTGTAATTCCAGCACTTTGGGAGGCTGAGGTGGGAAGATCGCTTGTGTCCGGAAGTTCAAGACTAGCCTGGGCAACTTAATGAAACCCTGTCTCTACAACAAAATAAAAAATTAGCTAGATGCAGTAGCGCATGCCTGTAGTCCCAGCTATTCAGGAGGCTAAGGTGGGAGAATCATCTGTATTACACATCTTTTTTTAACCTACTCCATGATTCATAGATTTTTAACGCTTCCAGCTGGGCATGGTAGCTCATGCCTGCAATCCCAGTACTTTGGGAGGCCGAGGTGGGTGGATCACCTGAGGTTAGGAGTTCGAAACCAGCCTGACCAACATGCAAAACCCAGTCTCTACTAAAAATACAAAATTAGCCAGGCATGGTGACCCATACCTGTGATCCCAGCTACTCAGGAGGCTGAGGCAGGAGAATCACTTGAACCCGTGAGGCAGAGGTTGCAGTGAGCTGAGATCACGCTATTGCATTCTAGCCTGGGCAACAAGAGTGAAACTCCATCTGGAAAAAAAAATAGAATTTTAACTCTTCCTCTACCCACTCCTTGGGTACCAAAATGTATCATAAATAAATACATAAAATTTAAAAGCTGCCAATAACCTAGGGAGGTGTGTGCTTTGGTTAGGGGGCCCTTTTATTTTGGGGGAAGCTTTTGTGGAACTCCACACACTGGCATCACACCGTTGCATGCCCTATGTGGAAGGAAAGCATCTGAGCAGCTCTTTCCTGGCACTTTTTCCTCTCTTTTTAGTGCCTCATCTTTGTGATCTTGGACTTCTCTCACAGTTGAAATTGTCAAAGACTAGCTTTTCACATGTGTGAGCTGCCCTCCATCACTTCTTTTTTTGGGGGTTTTGTGGGTTTTGATGACTAAGACTCCTTGATGCAGCGGTTCATCCAGGAAGCTGATCTTGATCTCATTCTCCCTCCTCCCCCTTCTCCCCAGCTGCCTGCATTTTCAGGCTGCTGTGTGGCTTTGTAGTCAGGGTTACTGACTTGTTGGAATTGTCAGTGGGATCAAATAATTAACAGCTGGGAAATAAAATATTTTAATTTTTAATTCAACATTAATTTTTAATGTTGCTACTTTTTCTTCCTGCTTGAAGGAATCCAAGTAACTAAACTGGACTCTAGTTTTCTGACTCAGTCCTTCTAGAAGACCTGGACTGAGTGATCATGTAGTTGAGGTGTGTGTAGCAGGTGGGCCACCTGCTGGGACTGCGAGATTCTCAAGGGGAAGGACTGGGTCTCATTTATCCCATCTCAGTGCTTAGCAGGATGACCTGGTATACAGCAGGGAACTGGGAAATGTGGGTCGAGGGATCAGGCACCCCAGTTGGGTCCTTTATATAAATTAAATGGCAAAAGGCTCCATTCCCTTCTCCTTCTTTCCTACCCTCCACTTTATCTGCAAAATGGGAATGATGATAGCACCCACTTCGTAGAGTGGTCATGGAGATCAAATGAGAGAATAAAAGTCAAGCACTTAGCTCCTGGTGCATAATAAGTATTAAATAAGTATACCTTTTCCTCCTTTTCCTTTTTTAAAAATAGTATTACCAAATGTCCAGCTTATACACAGTTATAAGACTTAGCTAGCGGGCTAGGTTAGAACTACTAAAAGATCTTTGACAGGCTAAAACTAAGATGCAATTAGTGAGATGAAATGAACAAGATAGTTTTAAGTTCAGAAATGGTTACAGAAGTATAAGATAGCTGCGTGGGTGGTTTTCGGTTTTTGGTTTTTGGTTTGCAATCTCATCATTCAACAAAGCTGGGAGTTTTATAGAACTAAAAGCACCATGTAAGCTACTAAAACAACAACAAAAAAGGCTCATCATTTCTCAGTGTGAATTGACAAAATGCCAATGCAAATAAAATAATTACTTTTATTTTATTTTGTTTGTTTGTTTGTTTATTTCGAGATGGAGTTTCACTCTTGTTACCCTGGCTGGGGTGCAATGGCATGATCTTGGCTCACTGCAACCTCTGCCTCCTGGGTTCAAGCAATTCTCTTGCCTCAGCCTCCCAAGTGGCTGGGATTACAGGTGTGTGCCACCACGCCTGGCTAATTTTGTATTTTTTTAGTAGAGACAGGGTTTCACTATGTTGGCTAGGCTGGTCTTGAACTCCTGATCTCAAGTGATCCACCCGCCTTGGTCTCCTAAAGTGCTGGGATTACAGGCATGAGCCACTGCACCCGACTTATTTTTTAAATGGAAATAGTATTACCTTTAGATCTGGACAAACCTGGGCTTTAACCCCAACTCATCAGCAGAGGAATGAAAAGTCATATAAGAAATAGTGTACGTGGTGGCTCAGCTCAGAGCATGGTCTCCAGAGTCAGATGATCTTGTTTAAATCCCAGCTTTAACCCCTACTAGCTGTGCAACCTCAGGCAAGTTATTTGACTTCTCTGTGCTAGCTTCTTCATTGATAAAATGGGAATCAAAATAGCACCTACCTCAGAAGGGTGAGCCCTTTGCACGGTGCCTGGTCGCAAAGGAATTGCTCAGTGTGTGTTAGCTGGCATCATTAGTGACCAGCTGCTTGGCCTTTGACAAGATAATAAGCTGCTCTGAGACTTGGTTTTCTTAACTGGACCATGGACAGGACACATTGCAGGGCTGTTGCAGAGACTAAGTGAGAAAGTGTACGTGATGGGTGCCTGGCACAGGTTGGTGCAGAGTGCATAATAGCTTCTTTCATGATTGAAGGAAACCAAGGGCAACTGTGTCCTCCATGCAGCAGGCGTACCTGGGGTGCTGAGGGCAGAGCTAAGTCTTAGAGTTTGAGACTCCGGACAAGATGAGTCAAACCAGGAGAGCACCCTGAAAGTGTTTCCCCTGTCTGCCATCTGGACCAACCTGGGGCAATTTCAGCATTGGGGGCGAAATGTAGGAAAGAGGTCACTTCGAGCTGTGATGGAATCTGGGAAGCAGACCAAATGTGATGCCTGGGGATGGGGTGGGAGGGCAGAGTCAGCTCAAGAACTGCAGGGTGCAGCGTTGGGGGACAAGGGACACTGAGGCTCCTCTTCCACTCCGAGGCTGGGGTGAGGCAGGGGAAGACCCAGCTGCACTCACCAGCCTCGCTATGGGAAAAACCCAACTTTGCTGATGGGTGGGGGGGTTCTGTGAAAGGGCTCCACTGGCCGTGCTGGCCTGAGGTATTTGCTAACCTCACCTTTGTCAGGTGAGGCCCTGACAGCCTCACCAGGGCCACGGCTGTGCAACCAGCAGGGATCACCAGAACTCTGCCCCAATCACTCACCTTCCTGAGGTTGAACCAAGACGCTGCCCACAGTGAATCCAGTAATACAAGCAAATGCCAAGCAGGGTGCCAGGCCCATATTGGGGTTTGAATCTAAATGAGCCTGTGCCAGTCTTTGCTTCCCAACGGGGAAAATGCAGCCACCTACCTAGCCAAGAGGGAGTCAAAGCGTCCCCCTGCCTGGAGCTCCACCCTCACACTGGGGCCCCTGCTGCTCTGTGCTTTCTGCATTTACCCTTCAGGGCTTCAGGGTTTTGGGCTTTGTCATAGCTTCCTGTGTTTGTGTTGACCTTGCCAAGTCCCGTTCAAGCTCTCTGAGCACAGCAAAGCACCCTCCCTCTCCTCTCGCCCCTTTTGTGTGCCTAGCAAAGAGGCTCCTGGTCTAAGGAGAAGGTCCTTGCCGGAACCCTGGGCTCCAGTCTTGGCGTTGCTGGGCTTCTATCAAGTACCTTCCTTTCTGGTGCCTTCATCTCCTTGTTTGCAAAGTGAGCAGTAACATCAGAATCCCTTTAATCTGGGGCCCTTTTTGGCCAATGACCAGATTCTCACCCAGATATCCCTCCTGGCAAAAGGCAAATGGAAACAGCTTTTTCTCTTTCGAATCTAATGTCACTCTCTCATCCGCCTGTATCAAGGCTTAGGATCTCTTAGGCTCAGATGACATCCACAGGAATAAATAACACCTAAAGTTGCTACTGGTAGCTTAGGAAGGGGTTGGGAAAGTAGGGAAAGGGATTTAGAAGAAGGAAGAGAACAAAGAAAGTAGAAGAGGAAAGAAGGTATGAGATGTAGAGATAAGAGCCTCATAAGGGACCCCCAAAACAGCCCTCAGAACGCTGGGCGCAGTGACTCATGCCTATAATCCTGGCATTTTGGGAGGCTGAGGCTGGTGGATCACCTGAGGTCAGGAGTTCAAGAGCAGCCTGGCCAACATGGTGAAACCCCATCTCTACTAAAAATACAAAAATTAGCCAGGCGTGGTGGGATATGCTTATAATCCCAGCTACTTGGGAGGCTGAGGCAGGAGGATCACTTGAACCTGGGAGGCGGAGACTGCAGTGAGCCAAGATCCACCCACTGCCTGGGTGACAGAGGGAGATCTGTCTCAAAAAAAAAAAAAAAGAAAGCCCTCAGAGGCATCTGAGCCAAAACCCCGTCTTCCTCACCCAGAAGATGCTACCCCTGCAAATGGCACACCTCCCAGCCAAGTGTTTGACGTTAAGTTATAGTCAGGATTCAAGGACAGTCCCTGCAGATCATAGCTGACCCCTCTTTTCCTTGGATAGTCTCTGCCCCACAATGGCAAAGCTGCCCTGACTCAGGGAACTCTCTGTTTTATCACCAGGAAACGCCCAGAGGTTGTGAGAGTGACCAGATGGAAGGCACCAGTTGTGTGGAAAGGCACTTACAACAAAGCCATCCTAGGAAATTATTATGCCAAACAGAAAATTACTGTGGGATTGACGGCTTTTGCTATTGGAAGGTAGGTGTCACTGATGAAACTGTCCTTGACTGTTTCTTGTTCCACTGTCAAGACATTTTTGTGGAGACTCCTGAACTGATGGAGGCCAGCCATGATTTTTTGATTTATTAGATAGAAGAATGTTTTCATGGAACTGTTTCAGTCTCCTTTCTGCTGAGGCCCTAAAATGCTGAGACCAAAATAATAGTAGGTAAGTCCACTCATTCCTACCTCAAAATGAGGGTCCTGGGTTGCAGGAATCCATGTCTGTTCCACCCACCAAGCCCAGGGTCAACAGCGTACCCACAACCACCTCCTCCCTGACCACCATGGCTTCCTTTAGAAATTCCACAAGTGCTAGCTGCTAGACAGCCCAGAGTGCATCATTCTTTTTCCTATGCTCTACGGCCCAGGACCAACTACAGAGAGATTTATAGCAAGTTCTAGGTGCAGCGTGACCTAAGCACAGTGGCTTTCCATGCTGGAACACAGCTGACCACTCTTCCATGGGTTCCTCAGATCACTTCTACTTTTTCTCTCATGGAGGATTTGGCCCTAGAAGATTTGCTGGTCAGAGCTTGCTCTTCCAAAGGTTGGATATGTGCCAGTTTCAGCTCCCTTGTTCAGAACATATGATGCAGAAAAACTACAATCATTCTTTCTTGAAAGTTCTAGCTCCAGGCAGGGTGCAGTGGCTCACGCCTGTAATCCCAGCACTTTGGGAGGCCGAGGTGGGTGGATCACAAGGTCAGGAGATAGAGACCATCCTGACTAACACAGTGAAACCCCGTCTCTACTAAACATACAAAAAATTAGCCGGGCGTGGTGGCACATGCCTGTAGTCTCAGCTATTTGGGAGGCTGAGGCAGGAGAATCCCTTGAATCTGGGAGGTGAAGGTTGCAGTGAGCCAAGATTGTGCCACCGCACTCCAGCCTGGGTGACACAGCGAGACTCCGTCTCAAAAAAAAAAAAGAAAAAAGAAAAAAAAAGTTCTAGCTCTAATATTAGTTATTGAAGATAATCCATTTTGCTTTTTTTGGAGAATTTTCCTTTTTTTTTTTTTCCAAAATAAAACTGAAAGTCCAATTTTCCTATTTTTTTTTTTTTTCTGCCCTCTGGGCCTTTCCCTCTGTATCTCTTCTGAGGAAGCTTCATGGAAAGTTGATTCTTTGCCTTGTATAAAGAGAGTTGAAGGCTCAGGTTGATTTGAGCTTTGCAAGGTGGGGCTTAAAGAGAGCTCCATAAAGATCTGATAGTTCTCCAGAGATAACCTTCCCCAACCCAGAGCCCAGCAGCTATTACCGTTCTGTCATTCACAATACCAATCAAGTTCTAATGTCACTGAATGTGCGGATCCTAGGGACCTATAGCAGGACCTAGGGACCTATGGTCTCTCTAGCAGAGAAAGGTGACTGTGGAGTTTTGACATGTTTACTAGAAGAATCTGTACTCTTATAGGTTGGGAGCCACCTAATTAGATTAGGTGAGCCACCCAGCTCACCAAATCCTTTGGCACAAAAGGGGCTAACCCAGCCACGTTGCAGATTGATTTGATCCTGGTGTTTCCAAAAAGAACAGAACATTGCCCAGTGCCCCACAACGGCTTCAGCCACCCAATTCCAACTCTGCAGAACTAAACTGTAAATCGCACATCCTGGTGAAAGCACTCTGCCCTCAGCTCTGAGACAAGAGAGGACTGCTTGTACTCAGCAGCAATAGATCTCTACAAGTGGATTTTGACTTTTAGGAGGTGTAATGTTTGGTTTGTTTTCAAGCAACAATGCATGGGGCCAACTGCAATGCTTTAATCTCTTAACAATGTAAAACCTCACAATGACTCTCCCCTGTACTCAACTCTAACCCCCCCCCCCCCCCCCCCCCCCCGCACCCCCCCCCA
>NW_016807962.1:1145972-1151343 GCF_001698545.2 Rhinopithecus bieti
CCCCAGTATTGTTTCCCAAGCTTCACGGCACAATAAATTTTTCTTGAAGTCCCAGAATACTGAAGGATTTCCTCGCCACTAGCCATAGAGCCACACTGAAGTCCTTTTTTATATTCCTCAGATGTATTTTCTCCATTTAAAGAATCAGTACTATAAACCCTTGGATTACCACATGCCAACATTAAAAGCACACTTTATTTTGGTAACAAAGAAAGGGAATCCAAGCAGCAACAAAAAGCGAAAAGAAGTGCCAGTCATTATTACTCGCAAAACACCATGATTGGCCAGAAGTGTGATCAGCACATTAAATTCAGTCCACATGAGTTTAGGGTTTGGTCAAGTTGTATGAAAACATCTGGTTTATTCTTCCTCTTCCTGGTAATCTCCATAGAATAGCTTCACAAATAGTCTATAGCTTGGGCTTACAGAAGACTCCAATACAATGTTTTTATTTTCTTTTCTTCTTCTTCTTTTTTTTTTTTTTTTTGAGATGGAGTTTTGCTCTGTTGCCCAGGCTGGAGTGCAGTGGCGCCATCTCAGCTCACTGCAACCTCCGCCTCCCTGGTTCCAGCAATTCTCCTGCCTTAGCCTCCCAAGCAGCTGGGACTACAGGCATGTGCCACCATGCCCAGATAATTTTGGTATTTTTAGCAGAGACCGGGTTTCACCATATTGGCCAGGCTGGTCTCAAACTCCTGACCTTGTGATCCACCTGCCTTGGCCTCCCAAAATCCTGGGATTACAGGCGCGAGCCACCTTGCCCAGCAATGGGGGACAGTGTGCAATGCTTTTCAAAGGAATAGATAAATAGTTAAAATACCACTAAATACCTACTAGAATGGCCAAAATTCAAAACACTGACAACACCAAATGCTGACAAGGATGTGGAGCAACAGGAACACTTATTCATTGCTGGTAGGAATGCAAAATGGTACAGCCACTTTGGAAGACAATTTGGCAGTTTCTTACAAAACTAAATGTACTCTTATCATATGATCCAGCAATCGTACTCCTTGGTATTCACCCAAGTGAGTTAAAACTTACGTCTACACAAAACCTGCACATGGATATTTATAGAAGCTTTATTTCATAATTACCAAAACTTGAAAGCAACCAAGATGTCCTTTGGTAGGTGAATAGAAAAATGAACTAAGCCACATCCAGATAATGGAATATTATTCTGTGCTAAAAAGAAATGAGCTATCAAGTCATGAAAGATATAAAAGAACCTTAAATGCATCTTACTAAGTAAAAGAAGCCACACTGAAAAGGCTACATGCTGTATGCTTATATGACGTCCTGGAAAAGGTAAAACTATGGGGACAGTACAGTGATTGTTTGGGGTTGTTCGGGGAGGGAAGGATTAATAAGCAAAGCTCAGATAATTTTTAGGGCAGTGATGATATTTTGTATGATACTATAATGGTGGATACATGTCATTATACTTTTGTTAAACCCTTAGAATGTACCACACCAAGAGTGAACCCTAATGTAAACTATGGATGTTGGGTGACAGTGATAAGTCTGTGTAGCTTCATTGATCGTAACAAATGTACCACTCTGGTGCAGGGATGTTGATAGTGGGGGGATGGGGGCTGTGCAAATGTGGGAGCAGGAGGTATATGGGAATTCCGTACTTTTGGCCCAATTTTTTTGTGAACCTAAAACTTCTCTAAAAAACGTAGTCCTTTTTTTAATTTTTTTATTTTTTAAATTTTTTATCTTCTCTTTTCATCTCTGTTTACTCAGCCACCAAACGTGGCTTACTGCTAACATAGTCCTTTTTTTAAGATAAAGAAAAAGTAGTTAAAATAAGGTTAAATCAGAAGTTGCTCATTCTAGTATTTGGATGGACTAGTATTTTGGATGATGGTGGGTGGACAATGGATTGGTGTTTTAGGCGACTAGTGGGAGGCTCATAGGATGACTATGTAACATGAAAGCAGATCTAGATCTCATAACTCATTCTCTGTATCACACAGGACAAGCGAGTTCCACTGTTTGGGCTTAATGCATCCCCTAGTGGATCCAAGGGTCACATCACCCTTGTACCTGGTCTGGCAGTAGCAACATTGGGGTTTATGTTAAGGCTTTTGAATTGAGCTCAAGAACTAGTACCCCCCTTTGACTGTCCAAAGTCTGAACCAATTGGTAAATTGGACAAAGGGGTAAGGAAGGCAGAGAGTGGTAAATATCACCCTCATTATAGTTAAAGCTCATATTGGAGAATGTGACTTGTATCTGCAGGCCCTGCACCTCCTAAATATTCAACCCCCAGAGTTAGAAAGACTTGAGCAGCCAGGCACCTACAGGCCTCTGGATGTGAAAATAGATCCCGTACTAAGCTTCCTGCAAAACCCAGAGCAGTTGAGAACACATGCTCTCTTGGGCTGGCTGGTTCCTGAAAGCCAGAGAGGAAGGATAGGGTAGTGCATGTCTAGTTCTAGCTGCTCTTCCAAAATTGGCAGTCAGGTAAGTCATTCCAGCTTCCCACGGACTGAGTGACTGAGTAGTGGAGAGTAGCCAGGAGTATTACACTAACATGAAAACATACCCGGGGTGGGAAGAAATCATTCTTCTACTAACTATAAAATACAGACATGATTATAACAACATGTGATTTCTTTCAGGAATCCCAGAGGTTAAATGTTTTGCTTTTCTTCTTTGTTTCAGATATATTGAGCATTACTTGGAAGAGTTCATAACACCTGCTGATAGGTACTTCATGGTCGGCCACAAAGTCATATTTTACATCATGGTGGATGATGTCTCCAAGGTGCTGTTTCTAGAGCTGGGTCCTCTGCATTCCTTAAAAGTGTTTGAGGTCAAGCCAGAGAATAGGTGGCAACACATCAGCATGATGCTTGTGAAGATCATCGGGGAGCACATCTTGGCCCACATCCAACACGAGGTCGACTTCCTCTTCTGCATGGATGTAGACCAGGTCTTCCAAGACAATTTTGGAGTGAAGACCCTAGGCCAGTCAGTGGCTCAGCTACAGCCCTGGTGGTACAAGGCAGATCCTGATGACTTTACCTAGGAGAGGCAGAAAGAGTCGGCAGCATACATTCCATTTGGCCAGGGGATTTTATTACCACACGGCCATTTTTGGAGGAACACCCATTCAGGTTCTCAACATCACCCAGGAGTGCTTTAAGGGAATCCTCCTGGAAAAGAAAAATGACATAGAAGCTGAGTGGCATGATGAAAGCCACCTAAACAAGTATTTCCTTCTCGACAAACCCTCTAAAATCTTATCCCTAGAATACTGCTGGGATTATCATATCAGCCTGCCTTCAGATATTAAAACTGTCAAGCGGTCGTGGCAGACAAAAGAGTATAATTTGGTTAGAAATATCATCTGACTTCAAATTGTGCCAGTAGATTTCTGAATTTGAGAGGGGAGTATTCTGGTTACTTCCTCAGAAAAGTAACACTTAATTTTAAGTTAAAAAAAATACTAATGAAACACCAACATGGCAAACCCATACCATTCCTCCTTGTAACTTGAGGCTTTGTAATGTGGGAGAATGAATCTAGGGTAAATCAGATTCATAGGGTAAATTCCCAGTGATTTCTTATCTATTTTGGGTTTGGGGGAAATACTATGAACTGAACCAAAAAGAACTTGTCATAGGCAAAGATAAAGCCAGAAACACTCTACACATGCCACATAACATCTGGAGAAAAGGGTGCTAAGGGAAGCGTCTGGCAGCAAGATATGATTGTAAGGGGTTGTCCCTTGAGTTCAATGCCTGCCTATTTCCGATGGATCTAAAACAACATGAAGTTACTATGCAGCAGAACTCTCAGTAAAGACACCATTTGTCTTGGCAATCCTCAAAATGCTTCAGTAGCAGATTGCTTCAGGCCATCTGTAGTCCATCCTTTTCTCATCAGGATGTTGTTTGACTTCTGTGCGAAAAATTGGTGGAGTGTCCTAGTAGATATCATGGTGGTGCGTGATCAGAGTCCCAAGGAACCTGAATGAGCCAAGGTGCCCAGCATGAAGTCAAAACAAAGCCTTGACATGAGTTTGCATGAAATAGCAAAGAGAGAGTGGAAGAGAGGAGCCGATCACTGTGGGGCAGTGCCACCCTGGGGGTACTTAGAGTATGGGGTTGGTGCTTAAATACATCACGGATCCAAGCACTGAATGGGAGGAAGTGTGGGTGATTTCCAGCCTCGTTGACCCTATGAATGACAAGCAGCGGGGACTTGAACGGAAGATGTTTCTTGTGTTGCCTAAGTGGTATTCAGTCTACCAGACTGCAACTTGCATTTTCTAATCCTTGGGAAAGAGATGTGGATGGTGTCAGAGAAGGCAAAGGCCTGCAGTGGATTGAAGAGGCTTGCAAGCAGTTCCGTTTCGAGGATGTGGGCTTCATCAGAGGACACTCGGTCATCAGCTGGTCTCACCACTTAGTCTAAACCTCAGGGTTCCTCAGCCCCTCATACCCCAACTTGGAGGGCTGAAATCCAGGAGTAGACTGGAGAAACAGCCCTCCCATCAAGGAACCTCTTGTTTTCTCCTGCTCCATCTGCACTGTGGAAGTGTAACAATTAGACATACTTGGCAAAACGGTTAATTGATTTTGTAACAGAAACATGAGCCATAACAATGGGAGATCTAGTATCATGACTGAACAGTTTAACATTCAATTCCCTTCTCTAAGAGAAGCTGTGAAATCCTACATATTATTTAAAGTTAACCAAATCAACGTAAAGGAAGTTAGGAGGCAACATGTACATATGCACATATCTTTGTATTTTGCTTACGTTCCAGTCTAGGTCATTTGTTTCCATTTTCAAGCAATTTATTTGAAAAGCCATTGCACTAGCTTGTTGTATACTGCAATGAGCTTCTTTTATAAAATGAAACTTAGATTTTTCTTGACCATTTCACTGTGCCTCCTACTTCATTTCTTGCCAAAAAATCTGACATCCAACAAAACAAAACAAAACAAAAACTCTGAATTAGTGGGCTTTAAAAGGAAAAGTAGGGCTTTGAAAAGGAAAAGTAGATCACACATCAGTTAAGACTCCTGCTTCTCTATTAGTCAGGTTGTCTTGGATTCAGTCTGGAGTAGGGAGAGTTTAGGGGTTTTTAAGTCCTGAACCAAAGAAATGATCTAGCCTGAAAGTTTAGAGCAAAGGACTTATGTTTACTTTTAAGTGAATTTCTTGATTTTTTAAAAAAAACTTCATTAAAGTTTAAATATCCAATGGACAAATTCATGATCTTGTTCATCGTTATTACTAAACTTTTTAAAAATTTTCCCTTTCGGAGGCTGAGACGGGCGGATCACGAGGTCGGGAGATCGAGACCATCCTGGCTAACACGGTGAAACCCCGTCTCTACTAAAAAATA
>NW_016807962.1:1155871-1163904 GCF_001698545.2 Rhinopithecus bieti
AAAAAAAAAAAAAAAAAAAAAATTCCCAATTTACAATTAAATAAATTATTTTCTCAGTATATTCTGGTCTGGTCATGGATTGTGCATTTCCTCCCAAAGATATTCAAAATTATCAATTAAAGAATTTCAGGTTTTCAGACTCAGAAAAGTCCTCACACAATTCTGAAAATGTGTCCACTATTACAAAAATAGAACAGACTTGGGATTCCCAAATTTTGTTTGTTTTGAGACAGGGTCTCACTCTGTCACCCACGCTGGAGTGCAGTGGTATAATCATGGTTCACTGCAGCCCCAACCTCCTAGGCTCAAGTGATCCTCTCACCTCAGCCTCCTGAGTAGCTGGGACTACAGGCACTGCCACTCCCCCACTAATTAAGAAAAAAACTTTTTTATAGAAATGGGGTCTCACTATGTTGCCTAGGCTGGTCTCAAACTCCTGGGCTCAAGTGAACCTCCTGCCTTGGCCTCCCAAAATGCTGGGATTACAGGCGTAAGCCACCATGCCCGGCCAAGGGATTCCCCAACTTTTAAGCAACAAATACTTATATAGAGCTTTCCACAGCAATGCACTGAAATAATGAACTGCCAGTGAAAGAATCATTAGGGAAAGGCTTGCCCCTGAAGCCCAGGGTGGAGCATCAGGGCAGAGGAAGAAAACAATGCCATCACCATATCTGGGGATTATTAGTCCTGACCTCTGGGGAATATATCTGGTCAAGTGGGAAAGTCTGGATTTCCAACAGGTGTACTTGTACTAAAAAATTTAAAGATGACCAGGCTAATTTAGTGAGATGCCCTGAATATACAACAGGGCATGATTACCTCATAGTGGAGAATTAATCTCATTTCATAAAAGAGGAAGATGAGGTCCAGAAGGGTTTTAGATTCAGAAAGGTCCTCATGTCCTTCTGAAAATGTGTCCACTATTACAAAAATAGAACAGACTTGGGATTCCCAAATTTTTGTTCGTTTTGAGACAGGGTCTCACTGTGTCACCCATGCCGGAGTGTGGTGGTATAATCATGGCTCACTGCAGCCTCGACCTCCTGGGCTCAAGTGGTAAATTGTAGGTGACTGACGTGGGCTTCATCAGAGGACAGTCGGTCATCAGTTGGTCCCACCACTTAGCTAGTCTAAACCTCAGGGTTCCTCAACCCCAACTTGGAGGGCTGCCATCAAGGAGTAGACTTGAGAAATAGCCCTCCTATCAAGTAACCTTTTGTAAGTGGTAAGTGACTGAACTGAGGCTCAAAGCAGGGAAACTCACAAGGACAGATGTGCTGACAGTGCATTCAGAGGGCCATGTTTCATATCATGGAAAGCGCAACTATATATCTTCCCAGGCCTTACCATCTCCCACTTTTTATGCATTAAACTTACCCCAAATGCATTAAGTAAGTTTAAAAGCGTCATGTTAAAAAAAAATTGGTTAGGCATGGTGGCTTAACCCCCGTAATCCCAACACATTGGGAGGCCAAGGCAGGTGGATTGTTTAACTCCAGGAGTTCGAAATCAGTCTTGGCAACAGGGTGAAACCCCATCTCTATAAAAAATACAAAAATTAGCCAGGTGTGGTGGTGTGTGCCTGTAGTCCTAGCTATTCAGGAGGTTGAGGTGGGAAGATCACTTGAACCCAGGAGGTGGAGGTTATGTGAGCCGAAATCGTGCCACCACACTCCAGCCTGGGCAACAGAGACCCTGTCTCAAAAAATAAAATATTGTTATCATTCTTACCTTTACATTGTGCATGGAGGGCTGATGTAAGCACCACGGCCATGCACTGAGCGGTTATATCAGGGCAAGGCTTCAGGAGGTGTGATCAGGCAGAGGAGTAGATGGAAGGAACAAACCATACTTCCTCCTTCCACTCCACCTCAAATCTGGGAACCACATTCAGTCAAAAGGGGAAAAATGTGTTCAAGGCCTGAAGGATTTCTCTTTGTCCCTCTTTGCTCTTCTTAGCCAAAGCCACCACTGTTAGGAACCTCAACTATGGCAGTACTTATAAGCACTTATTTAATGTACTGTTTGTTAAATGTGCCTAATGTAAACAAATAACACTGGCATGATTGCATATTCACAAGCATGAAAAGTCATAGAAAGTGAATGTGTAACACACTACACATACCGTTTAAGGAAAGAAAAGAGTCAAGTAGGGATCCACTGGTGAATATCTGAGATCTGAAAGAGTGGTGATCCAGGATTTAAAACCAGGACTGTCTGCCTATAGATTGTCTTACTGTGCTCTTTCCACAGCTCCATACTTCTTTCTCACTCTGTTTTACACACACACACACATACACACACAAACACACATACACATACACAAACACACACACATTTTAACCATCTTATTGTTGAAATTGGGGGAAACAAAGAAGTTAACATCAAAGCTCTCAATGCCTTTGTTAGGCATTAAAGAGAGGGGATTTAGGAGACCCCAAACTCCTTAAAGGCAAAATGTAAGTCTAAAATTGGAGACGCAGGAATATGAAACCTGACCAGGTATGAGGCATAGGTAGTACCAGGGCTAAGGGAGTATGAAAGAAGGATGGCTCAGGGAGGTGGAAGAAGCCTCAGAGAATCTGACTCTGAACCGACCTTTGAAAGGAGAGAAGGGGTCACTGTGAAGAGTGGATGGAATGAGGTTTCAGAGGGGAAAGCAGCAGGTCTGAAGCCCAGACTGCTGCAATAAGACCTTCATGGAAACCGATAGGAATGGTGCTTTGGGACCGGATGAAATCACCCGGCAGAGCCTGTGTGAAAATGGCTGGCTGACCACCCCATCTTCACCCAGCATTTCTGGTGCTCTCTCTCCCTTCCCAGCAATCCCTGATCTCCCTCCCTCAGCAAGTACTCTTGGCTAAATCAATCAATCAGGACTTTCCATTTCTCTGACAACTATTGATTCAAGGGTGGGCAGGTGACCTAAAGTAGTCTAAACAAAGTGAATTTCAAGTCTTCTACTAGAAATTAGGACACATGTAATACTGGGGGCTGCTGGACAAGGGAAGTCCACCTTAGGATGAAATTGACAATAGGAAAGGAAGAGCAGAGACACTGAAGGAAACCCAGGCCCTGGTGACAACTTTGAGCCATTGGATCCAGCCTTACCTAAGCTCTGCGCTGTCTGTGGGCTTTTCAAATGCGTGGGCCATTAAAGTCCCATGACTGTTTAAGCCAGCTGCAATTGGACTCTCTCTTACTTGTAACTCACAATATCTCCATTGAACCCCTCTAGGATTATTAGCTCCTTAAAGGCAGGGCCATAGTCTGCCGTTGCATCAGCTCTAGCACCTACTGCATCACCTGCTTCGGAAGTACTCCTTAACAAATATTTATTGAACAAATGAATGAATGCACCAGCATTCATTCCGATCATGCCTTGAAATGTTTTGCTTTAGTTGGAAGGTTTTACATTTTTGATTATAGGCTGTGTGTCCTATTAAAAAGCAAGTGTTTGGATATCTGGCACCTGGAACTTTTCCTCCTGTAGTATACAGTATGGGAACTCAGGAGTTGCGGCCTGGGCTGTAGGCTTAAGCTCTAACTTGGTGCCATAAGCTGGTGGGTTCAGTGCTACTTCAAGGTTAGCAATGTGTAGAATAAATTTGCTTCATCAGCATAGAGCAGTGGTTCTCAGCCTGGGAGTCGCTCTCCTCTCCAACCCACGGGACATTTGGCAATTGCAATGTCTGGAGGTATTTTTGGTTGTCACAGTTGGTGGAGGGGTGGGTGCTATCTGCATACTGGGTAGAGGCCAGGAATGTTGCTAAACATCCTGGGCAACATGGCGAAACCCTGTCTCTACACAAAATACAAAAAAAGAAAAAAAAATTAGCCAGGCATGGTGGCGTGTGCCCGTAGTCCCAGGTACTCAGGAGGCTGAGGTGAGAGGATCACCTGACCCCAGGGGTTCAAGGCTGCAGTGAGCTATGATTGTACCACTGCTCTCCCACCTTGACAACAAAGTGAGACCTTGTCTTAAAAACAGAACAAAACAAAACCAGCCGAGCGCGGTGACTCCCGCCTGTAATCACAGCACTTTGGGAGGCCGAGGCGGATGGATCACTTGAGGTCAGGAGTTCAAGACTAATCTGGGCATCGTGGTGAAACCCTGTCTCTACTAAAAATACAAAAATTAGCCTGGTGTGGTGGTAGGCACCTATAATCCCAGCTACACGGGAGGCTGAGGCAGGAGAATCGCTTGAACCCAGGAGGCGGAAGTTGCAGTGAGCTGAGATTGTGCCACCGCACTCACTCCAGCCTGGGCGACAGAGCGAGACTCTGTCTCCAAAATCAAAACAAAACAAAAAACTATCCTACAACAAAGAATTATCTAGCTCAACATGTCATTAGTACCGAGGTTGAGAAACCCAGGTATAAAGTTTTCTTGGGCTTCATTAATAAACAAACATTGGGAACTAATATGCATTACACTCGCCCGTCTATACCTGGGAATAGTCCCCTGATCTGCATCAAGAGCCTCTAACTCACCTCCTGGTTGTCCGCTAACATTCACAGCTTTAGAGAACACAAAAGTAGTTCTCCATACTGGACACGAGAGGGCAGGAATTTCCAAAGATAAGCCTGTTAACCTAAGTGACTGCAGTGATTAAAAATATTCTTTTCTGGAGCTGCTGAAGACTCTGCACATTTGTAGAAATAGATATTGATTTTGCATACAAATGAAAATGGCAATTAATATTTAAAGGATGTGGCTATAAAAAAACAGCATTATTAGTTAAAATAAATGAGTTTAACAATTAGTTAAAATAAGCCTTAGCTGTCTAAACTCCAAAAGGAATTTACTGGGAGACTACTGGAGAGTTCTGTGAATACAAGGGAGAATTGATAGGGAAGCAGTGGCGTGCTGAAGCCAGCTCATACTGGCTTGTGAGAGTCTATCGTAGGTAATACTTCCCAACTCCCTGTTCAGTGACATCACTGTGACAGCTTGAAATAGGCCATGGTGGGAGTATTTACACCACAGGAGTCATCAAGCACTAGAAACCAGGGCTCCTTTTCCTTTCCTTAATTTGCTTCTTTCTTTCTTTTTTTTAAAGTGTCAGTTGTTAAAAATTTACCAGTATTATCACTGCAACCAGGCCATGAGTAAGAACCAGGAAAGCTTAGGGGTCTCTGCAACTGAAAATTGTGGACTCTCCCTAGAGGTCTGCCATTCATAGGACTCAGTTCCAACTATCTTCAGTCTCAGTGTTTCTTCCTTCAAAATTCTAAATTCCTAGGAAAGAAAACTCGAAAGTCACCATGCCCGGCTAAGATTTTTGTATCTTTAGAAGACATGGGGTTTCACCATGTTGGCCAGGCTGGTTTTGAACTCCTGACCTCAAGTGATTCGCCCATCTCAGCCTCCCAAAGTGCTGGGATTACAGGCGTGAGGCATTGTGCCTGGCCTGTATCCTTGCTAATACCATTCCTCTGTCCTCACTTGGCCCCCTGGAACAGCCACCATCATGAACCCTGGTTTATCATTCCCTTGCTTTCTGTTTTAAAATATAAATTTATATCCTCTATATTCTGGGGAAAATTCCATTTTAATCTTTAGTTGCTTATAACTTTATAAAGAGGGTATTACACTGCATGTAATTTTCAAGGACCTATTTTTCTCCTTAATGTTAGATTGTGAAGATTCATCCAGAAAGTATCCATCATTGTAATTCATTTTGATGGCTGCATAATAATTGACTGTGGAAATACACCACAGTTTACTTATCCACAGCCTTGTTAATGAGCACTTCAATTATTTCTAAGTTTTTGCTATTATAAACAGTGCTGCTATAAATATTCTTATTGATGGCTCTTTGGTTAGATGAGGAGCCCCTGAGTGGTAAAATATGTTAATATTTAACCTATGAGATAGTGCCAACATTATTTTTCAAAGAAGACACATCAGTTTAAATTTTCACCAGCAAAGGAGAACTAATCCTGTTGATGTGCATGCTCTCAGACACTCTGTATTGCCAATAGAATGGGCAGAAAAATTTATCTCTTTGTAGTCATTTGAATTTCTTTAATTACTAAAGCAGCGGAACATTTCTTCATGTGTTTGTTGGTCACATGTGCTTCCTCTTTTGTGAAATGTGTTCATATATTTTGCCCATTTCTGTTGAATTATTTGTGCTGTGTTGATTTATAGAATATATTATTGAGGCCGGGCACAGTGGCTCACACCTGTAATCTCAGCACTTTGGGAGGCCGAGGTAGGTGGATCACTTGAAGTCAGGAGTTTGAGACCAGCCTGCCCAAAACAGTGAAACCTGTCTCTACTAAAAATATAAAAATTAGCTGGGCATGGTGGTACTTGCCTGTAATCCCAGCTGCTCAGGAGGCTGAGGCAGAAAAATCGCTTGAACCTGGGAGGCAGAGGTTACAGTGACCCGAGATCACACCACTGCTCTCCAGCCTGGGTGACAGAGTGAGTGAGACTTTGTCTTAAAAAAAAAAAAAAAAAAAAAAAAAAAAAAGAATATATTATTGATACTAATCCTTTGCCAGCTGTATGTACCATAAATGTCTTCTCTCAATTATAAATAAAACAGCTGTCCAATATTTATCTCTGACCTCATCTTCAACTATTGTCTCCCTCCCTCTCTCCACTCCAATCACACTGGCCTCCTTGATGTTCCTCAGATACGTGAAGCACGTTTCACCTCAGGACCTTTGTACCTTCTGTTCTTTCTGCACGAACCATTCATCCTCCAAATAGCAAAATGGTTCATTCTTTCACTTCCTTCAAGACTCCTCTCAAATGTTACTTTATCAGTGAAGCCTCCTCCACCCAACCTGTATAAAATGACACAAACTCCCATTCTCTTTCTCTCTTACCCAGTTTTATCTTTCTCCACCGTACTCATCAACATCTGACATACTATATATTTGTTTATTCATTTATTATCTGTCTCTCCTCAGTAGAACGTGCCTAGAAAAGTGCCTAGTCATAGTAGAGGCTCAATAGTTATAGAATAAATAAATGTATGTAATCTCTTATCTAATTGCAATGACAAGCACTCTCAGAACAATGAAATAGTGGTAGTAGCAGGTATTCTTTAATTGGAAAGCTTGTGTTTTACTATTAAGAAATCATATTAGCTTTTAATTTAAGATACATAGAGAAGAAATGAAATGACTTCTTTAATATGTGAGATATTAGGGAAGACGCTCATTGTCAGTTCTTATTAAAAGAAAAAACTACAGGCTTAAAGTAAATATGAAAGGATAAATGTCTCAGAACAGCTAAGGAAAGTGTGAAAAACAAGAAAGTTAAAGAGGATTTTGCCTTAACAAATATCAGAACGTATTATAACACTACTGTAATCAAACCAACAAGAAATAGATTAGAGGTATAGTGAATACAAAATTAGAGCACAGTATATATGAAAGTTAACATATAACAATAGTATTTTTTAAATCGGTGAGAAAAGAATGGGTTCGTTAATAAATTACACTACTCACACTACTGGCAATCCAAGTGGAAAAAAGTGGGCCTCCACCTTATGCCATATATAAAAATAAACTCCTGATGGATTTATTTAATGTTAATATTTATTGAATTTTATTTACTTAATAGATTTACTTAATTTAAGACTTAAATGTAGAAAATAAAACAATAAAAATTATGTTAAAAAATCTACAACATGCAAAATCTAGGTAAGGAGGAGATCTTAGAGTTTTTTGTTTATGTTGTTTTGTTTTGTTTTTGTTTGTTTTTTGAGATAGAGTCTTGCTCTGTTGCCCAGGCTCGAGTGCAGTGGCTCAATCTTGGCTCACTGCAACCTCCATCTCCCAGGTTCAGGCGATTCTCCTGCCTCAGCCTCCCGAGTAGCTGGGATTACAGGCATGCACCACCACGCCTAGCTAATTTTTGTATTTTTTTAGTAAAGATGGGGTTTCACCATGTTGGCCAGGCTGGTTTCAAACTCCTGACCTCAGGTGATCCACCCACCTCAGCCTCCCAAAGTGCTGGGATTACAGGTGTGAGCCACTGCACCTGGCCTAATTTTTTAGATTTT
>NW_016807962.1:1164203-1169172 GCF_001698545.2 Rhinopithecus bieti
AGCAGTCCTCCCACCTCAGCCTCCCAAAGTGCTGGGATTACAGGTGTGAGCTACCAGGCCCAGCCAAGATCTTAATGCCAGAAACCTAATAGCTGTTTAAAAAGCTATATTTGAATATACAAAATTTCTAAATTTTATTTGCTTAAAAAATTAATATATAAGAAAGCCACCTGGTTAGAAATTATTTGTAATACAAATGAAAGAGTAATTATCTAAATACAAGGCACTTATACATTGCTGAGAAAAATTTAACAATGCAATAAAAAATATGAAACTCATAATAGATTAAATCAAGATGACTAAAAAGCTTATGAAAAGATGCTCAGGCCAGGCATGGTGGCTCACACCTGTAATCCCAGAACTTTGGGAGACCGAGGCAGGTAGATCACCTGAGGTCAAGAGTTCAAGACCAGCTTGGCCAACATGGTGAAATCCCCCTCTCTACTAAAAATACAAAAATTAGCTGGGCATAGTGGCACGTGCTTGTAGTCCCAGCTTCCCAGGAGTCTAAGGTGGGAGAATTGCTTGAACCCGGGAGACAGAGGCTGCAATAAGCTGAGATTGCACCACTGCACTCCAGCCTAGGTGAAAGAGTGAGACTCTATCAAAAAAGAAAAAGAAAAAAGAAAGAAAAGATGCTCAAATTCACTATAAATCAGATAATTGCAAAATAATTTAATAATGAGCTATTATTTATACCCATCAAACTGCAAAATGCTAGATCAAAAATTTTAAAAGGTAGGAAAAGTGCTGGTGGAAATGTGAAGTATTAGAGCATTTGAAAAATAACTGGGTACTATCTATTAAAAGTAAACAATACATATACCCTTAGGCCCAGCAATCTCACTCCTGGGATTATCCAGTAAAATAACAGCACCAATACATAAAGACATAAGATTAAGAAAGTTTCTTGCATTTATTTTCATAGTGACAAAAATTCCAGAGATAAAATGAATGTCCATTAGTAAGGAAATGGCTAAACAAAGCGTCCACATCTTGGAATATTATGTAGCCATTAAAAATAATGAATAAGAACTATTTTAGATAACCTGGGGAGATTTCACAAAGTAGCATTGAGTAAGAAAAGCAGATACAGAAAAGTGTCTGTTATTTCATTATTGTAAAATAAGCAAGATTTTAAATGACTGCATATATACACATGTATGTATATATGTATATATTTGTAGTGTACATGTTATCTATAGCATCACATAAATAATGCAAAAAAATGAAAGGTCACAAACTAGGCTACCAATAATGGCGATCCAGGCAGGAAGACAGGAGGTGAAGAAATTATACACTGATGGAACAGATGTGGGTAACAAATCCCCTGGACATTTTCTAGTACTATTCTATCAGTTTATGGTATAGTCCTCCTATATCACTTGTTTCTTTCTCCATTTAGATACACGCTCAGTTTCCTAGATCTAAATATAGGTCAATATAGCCTTGATTTACATGAGAAGACCCCACTCTTTCTCTCAGATACACTTTTTTTTTTTTTTTTTTTTTTTTTTTTTTTTTTGAGACAGAGTCTTGCTCTGTCGCCCGGGCTGGAGTGCAGTGGCCGGATCTCAGCTCACTGCAAGCTCCGCCTCCCGGGTTTACGCCATTCTCCTGCCTCAGCCTCCGGAGTAGCTGGGACTACAGGCGACCGCCACCTCGCCCGGCTAGTTTTTTTCTATTTTAGTAGAGACGGGGTTTCACCGTGTTAGCCAGGATGGTCTCGATCTCCTGACCTCGTGATCCGCCCGTCTCAGCCTCCCAAAGTGCTGGGATTACAGGCTTGAGCCACCGCGCCCGGCTCAGATACACTTTTTGAACAAATTATACACTTCCACAATTATCATGAATCACATCTCATTAAATCTTAGTGATACCTTCTAGCATTGAAATTTCAAATTCATTTTAATACCTGTTATCTCTTTACCAAACATACGGATATCTTAGGTCATATATATTATTTCCCTCCTTTATGCTTCATTCTATATCATATCTATGATACTCCACAGTATGGTACCATGAAACTTTAGCATTTTATCTGTATACTTTCTTTCTGGAAACTTTCAGTGCAAGTATTATACTTCATAATCGGATCACCTGTGTCCTGCTGAACATTATCTGCTCAGGCCTCATGGTGTTTTCTAACCTTCTCAGACACTGAATCTGTAGGGATATAAGAGAAACAACTCAAGTAATATGCAGTAACTTCAATTATGGGATTGTTTGCAGAGATTTGGGCAAGGTTTAGAGATTCAACAAAGGACATGTAGGCACCCAGGGGTTTGCAACAGCAGGAAGCTGTGACCACTCCTAGGCCTAAAGGGGCAAGGAAAGGAATGGCATTACCAGAGACCAAAGATTGCTGGAATCATGAAAGAGGAGCCACCCAACAGAAGTTATAGTCATAGAAGGACATGGCCACCCTCAATATCTCAACAAACTGGACAGAGAAAGCAGAAAAATAGATAATTCAACCTTTCTATCTTCCTGCCCTCTCATCTTGTGCTGGTGCCTCCCTTTAGCAGAACCCACTGGAAACCGTAGATCAAGCAACCTTGGGTGATCAACCTGTTCCTAAGATATACAGCCAGGCAGAGAAAGGCTAAGGATAGGGGGAAAGTAAATGGAGAACAATTAGCACAGTCCACCCCTTTTTCCATTCAGCATCATTTCTCAACCTTCGCTTAGATGAAGAATCTCATGTCACCAAAAAAGGAGAAACACAAAGTTCCATCAGCTACTGTATCATCATGAGGTGATAACAATTCAGTCATATTCCCACTGGAACTTAAACTCTAACACTAACCCTCTGGTATTCTAGATAAGGTAGCAGGGAAAGGGAAGAAAGTAATTAACATAATACATCACTACTAAGTCCCACCTCTGTTGCTGTTCAGGAGGCTGATAATAAAAGGAGGTAGTTAATTGCCACTGTTTTGTGGTTTTCTTATTATATTCTTAACTGATAGTGACCCAAACCTCCATTCCTTAAGACTCATTTCCAAGTCCTTTAGTGGTCCTACCTTACTGAATGAGTTGCCACCATTTCCCACTGACCATTATTACTGGAAATGGAAGTACTAAGGGGCACCCCAGAGAATTCCTTGGGTTCTATATGCAGCTCTCTTTGCCATCACTGTGTAGTAGAAACTTAGTGTCTCCTTGATGATGAAGTTCAGTTGCCCCAGCCAGTACACTAACACTATTTCTGCCTATTAGTTCAGCAGCATGAGGAACCTCATATGATCTGCTATTAGCTTCACAGAACCATGACTTTATTCCCTAAAAGAAGATTCCTCCCTTAGAAACTAGGAACTCCAAACCCATGGAACCCGAGTTCATAACAATAGCAAGCAAACATTCCATAAGCTGTAATCATGAGCAGGAACATTCCCACATCCTCTTTGCTTTATGGACTGTGTATTTTGGCTTTGGAAGAAACAGTATCTCATATTGGTCATTGATTCAAAGCATGATAACATATTATAGGATAGTGCCTCAACCTTTCAGGAATTGGTCTCTGAATCAGCACTGAAATTGAGACTTCTGCTGGCTGTTCCACTTTCTACCAGACCAGCTGCCTCTGAACAATGAGGCACATAGTAAGACCAAATAATTTTACGGAAATGAGTCAACTGCCACACTACTTTCATCATAAAGTGTGTACCTTGGGTAAGGTAATGTTGTGTGTGATACCATAGTAATTAGTGAGGTATTCTGTAAGTCAACAAAGCTGGCAGGTCTGCAGACAAGGAAAGCAAATCTGTACTCAGAACATGGGACTAGCAGACATGTGCCACCATACCGGGCTAATTTTTGTATTTTTAGTAAAGAAGGGTTTTGCCATGTAGGCCAGGCTGGCCTCGAGCTCCTAGCCTCCAGTGATCTGCCTGCCTTGGTCTCTCAAAGGGCTGGGATTACAGGTGTGAGCCACCAAGTCCAGCCTATTAAACAATTTCTTAACAGGAGTTTTTAATTGCCTTCCGCTTTCAGAGACTCTTTTCCTTTTATTTTGGCAGCAAACCTTTAATCTGATCTCGTGAGGAAAGAGGGATAATCCTCAAACCCTTTCATCTTCTCAAATAGGTATCAATTTGCATCTGTAGCATGACTAATTTATAAGCATCATCACTATCACAAGGATACATCGGGCTAGTTGTAAGATGGATTTTGAGATTTGTGAGTCAATAGAAGTGTATGACTAGAACTTCTAAAAATAGAGAAGGGTTTTGGCCAGGAGCGGTGGTTCACGCCTGTAATTCCAACACTTTGGGCCCGAGGCAGGCGGATCACCTGAGGTCAGGAGTTCAAGACCAGGGCCAACATGGTGAAACCCCATCTCTACTAAAAATGCAAAAAAATTATCCAGGCATGGTGGCAGGCACCTGTAATCCCAGCTACTTGGGAGGCTGAGGCAGGAGAATCGCTTGAACCTGGGAGACGGAGGTTGCAGTGAGCCAAGACTGTGCCATTGCACTCGAGACTGGACAACAAAAATGAAACTCCATCTCAAAAAAAAAAAAAAAAAAAAGAGAGAGAGAGAGGGATTTTAAATAACTGAATAAAAAAACAAATAAAATTGGCCAGGTACAGTGGCTCATGCCTATAATCCCAGCACTTTGGGAGGCCAAGGCAGGTGCATCACGAGGTCAGGAGTTCGAGACCAGCCTGGCCAACATGGTGAAACTCCGTCTCTACTAAAAATACAAAAATTAGCCGGGTGCGGTGGCTCACGCCTGTAATCCCAGCACTTTGGGAGGCCGAGGCAGGCGGATCACGAGGTCAGGAGATCGAGACCATCCTGGCTAACATGGTGAAACCCCATCTCTACTAAAAATACAAAAAATTAGCTGGGTGTGGTGGTGCGTGCCTGTAGTCCCAGTTACTCGGAGGCTGAGGCAGGAGAATGGTGTGAACCCGGGAGGCGGAGCTTGCAGTGAGCCGGGATGGCGCGCCTGCCTTCCAG
>NW_016807962.1:1169591-1187275 GCF_001698545.2 Rhinopithecus bieti
CATCTCAAAATAAATAAATAAATAAATAAATAAAAATACAAAAATTAGCCAGGTGTGGTGGCACGCACCTGTAGTCCCAGCTACTTGAGAGGGTAAGGCAGAAGAATCACTTGAACCCAAGAAATGGAGATTGCAGTGAGCCGAAATCGCACCACTGCACTCCAAAAACTAAGCAAAACAAATAAAATTGTATGTTAAAGAAGTACTAAAACAGTAAGAGGGAACACTTTTGAAGGATTTATTATTTATTATATTATCATGATGATGACTACTATTAATATACTATTAAAGGTTGCCAAATCCTATTTTGTCTGAGTCTGGATTTATAATTAAAATTTGCACCCATTAAAAGCAAAACGGCATCTCACTTTGTATTCAATTCCTTTCAAAATGAAGGTCTTAATTTGCTTTAATCCTTTAATGCCTTGCCTTCAGCCAAACTATTCAGTATTATTAATGCTGCTACTTTTGCTGTCATTTTGTTATTATTAGAAACAAATCTAATGTTTTTTCTCCCTTTTGAGACTAACGTAATTTTCTTCCAGGTTGCATCAATAGGTTTAAAGCACTAGGGAAAAGGTAAAAATGGAGTAGTAGTATAGATCTTCCAGGAAGAGAGAAAAAGAAAACAGAGGAGGCAAAAACAAAGAACACATGAGGACACAGTGATACTGTTGGGTTTAAGCAAAAATCATAGAGCTGTTCAGACATTGAGTTACCTAAGTTTAAACTGCAGTCAGAACTCAAAGAAAATAATCCCTGGGCTCAAAAGGCAATATCATGTAACTACTAAAGTATACACTCTGAAGCCAGACTGGCTGGATCTTGAATCCTGATCTGCCATTTATTAGCTGTGTGATACTAAGAAATTTACTCTACCAATTTGTGCTCAAGTTTCCTCATGAAAAATAAGGATAATAATAGTACTTACCTTATAGGACATTGCAGGGATTAAATGAGTTATGTAAACATTTAAACACATAGTAAGTACTCTATAATTATTAGCCACTATCACTTGGACAACAACTTGTGCAGTCATAATCAAGTGCTATCTGCTTTATTTGTTTCTTATTTGTTCAACAGAAAACGACTGGATGTTGTAACAAGAACTGACTGGCTTGCTCTGGTCATATGGGAAGGAACTTACAACAGACAGGTCTTGGAAAAATATTACAAGAGGCTGAACATTACCATAGGGTTGACTGTATTTGATGCTGAAAAGTAGGTGCTACTAATAGTCATTCTTTTTTATTTTGGAAAAATATGGATGAGTACCCATGGATTTTCTACATCTAAAGATCTACTCATAATCCTAATCATTACTTCTGGCTGTCCTGTGTAATTATTTACAGCGATTATTTTCTCCAGCCTTGGCCGAGTCCTTAAAACCACTTGAGTAGTCTTTTCATTAATATCCATTTAACTCTCTACTCTTTTTTCACAACAAACTTTATGATTTTTTTCAGGTCCCCAAACATATTACATTCTCTTTCACTAACCAATGCAATTGGAGCTATAGACCAACTTCTCTGTACTTACCTTGCTTAATGTCATTGACACATACGTGAGACAGCATGTTCAAATGGCATGTTCAAATGGCACATACTCTCCTGACAGTTTTTAGCAAAATAAATTTTTTTATGTTTCACAAATTTATAAATCAGTACCTAAAAGATTCATAAAATCTGCTAATAAGTACTTTATGACTGGCAACAATGTTATCCTTTACATCTTGTTGGATGACATCAACAAGCTACCTCGAATAGAGTTAGGTCCCCTTCAAACATGCAAAATATTTACTGTAGCATAATATCACACATGGGAAGACTTTAATTACATATACATGAAGAACTTAAATGAGTACATCACAGATTACATCCAGCATGAAGTCCACTTTCTCTCCACTATGTCTGTAAACCAGATCTTCAAGAATGACTTTGGAGTAGAAACCCTGGGCACATCTGTAGCTCGACTCCATGCATGGCGGTATTTTAAAAATGCTAAAGATTTCCCTTGTGAGAAAAGACTTAAATCAGCAGCTTTCATCCCCTTTGGACAAGGAGATTTCTATTACCATAGTGCAATTTTTGGTGGCACACTCCATGAGGTTGTAATCTTCATTAAAGAATATCAGAAAGGAATTGTTCAGGACACCACAAATAAATTTAACAGCCTATATGAAAGCTACCTAAACAAATATTTTCTTGTCAATAAACCTACTAAGCTGTTATCACAAGAATATAATTGGGATACAAAGTTTAGAACCCCTCTACAAATTAAAAATGTTAAGATAGCATGACAGTCAAAAGGTGACGGTTATACCACTAAGTTTATGAATTAACAAAGGCATCACAATAATTTCTCAAGTATAAAATTCATGAAAGTTTTAGCTTTTAGGAACTTACAAAATATACTATCTTCCAAAATAAATTATGTTTCTCTTTGCAATTTTGAACCCTCTCATTCTACCTATACTGGATAAAGAATAAATGGATGATAATTTAATGTTATTACTTATACAATGTGATATTATATTTTATTATAAATAATGTGGAAATACTTTGGAGGCATAAAATTTTCTTATGAAGAAACACACCCAGACTCTAGCTCAGAAACATATATATGTGTGTGTACATGTATATGAGTATATACGTGTGTGTATATGTATGTATACACATACATGTGTATATATAGACACATATATACATATATAAGCATATATGTATATATATGTGTGTGTATATATATGTGTGTGTCTATATATACACACACACATACACATACACTCATGCACAAAAACATGCACAGAGACTATGTCAAAGGGATATATATAAGGAGAAAAATGAATATTCATCAACTCATTCATCAGATATTTACTACATTTTTCAGTGTTTGGACATAAATTGCTTGTGATTAATCTCCTCAATTAGTATTCAATCTGTCTAGCATCTGATTGAACTTAGGTGAACTAGAGATATCTTAATCAAATATATATCTTACTTTTATTGATACAAAGAGATGTTGAGTTCATATTTTTTAAAATGCTATGGGACTGGTTTTTTTTTAAATAGTTATTTACTGAACTCCATAGTAAATGTACTGTTTTGGGTGCAGTCAGTTATAAAAAATGTTGAAAACCATAACTTGTTGGGCCGAGTGTGACAGCTCATGCCTGTAGTACTTTGGGAGGCTGAGGTGGGCAGATCACTTGAGCCCAGGAGTTGAAAACCAGCCTAGGCAACACAGTGATACCCCATCTCTACAAAATATACAACAATTAGCTGGTCATGGTGGCATGCACTTGTGGTCCCAGCTACTCAGGAGGCTGAGGTAAGATAACCGATTGAGCCCAGGAGGTCGAGGCTGCAGTAAGCCTTACTCAAGCCACTGCACTCCAGCCTGAGCGACAGAGTGAGACCCTGTCTCAAATAATAATAATAATTTATCCTCAAAGAGCCTACAGTCTAGCAAGGAAGAGAAGACTATTCACAAATACTTCTTTTGCAAGTTTAAAAGTGCTCAAAATCACAAGGAAGACATAACTAAAATGCTATGATGGTTCAGGAAAGGAAGCACTTGCCTCTATAAGAATACGTAATCATACTAATGTTTTCATAAATTTAGTGAGGCATGATAGCATAGATATAAGAAGGCTAGGCACAGTGGCTTGTGCCTGTAATCCCAGCACTTTGGGAGGCTGAGATGGGAGGATCCCTTGAGCCCAGGAGTTGGAGACAAGCTGAAGCAACATAGTGAGATCCCCAATCTCTACAAAAAAACAAACAAAAAAAGTAGCTGGGTGTGGTGACATGCACCTGTAGTCCTGGCTATTCAGGAGGTTGAAGTGAGAGGATTGCTTAAGCTCACAAGATTGAGGCTACAGTGTGCTGTGATCATGCTACTGCACTCCAACCTGGATGACAGCGTGAGACTTTGTCTCAAAAAAAAGAAAAAAGGCTCGCGCCTGTAATCCCAGCACTTTGGGAGGCTAAGGTGGGCAGATCACTTGAGATCAAGAGTTCGAGACCAACCTGACCAACATGGTGAAACCCCTTCTCTACTAAAAATACAAAAATTAGCTGGGTGTGGTGGTGTGTGCCTGTAATCTCAGCTACTTCAGGAGGCTGAGGCAGGAGTATAACTTGAACCTGGGAGATGGAGGTAGCAGTGAGCCAAGATCATGCCAATGCATTCCAGCCTGGGTGACAGAGAGAGAAAGGAGAGAAAAGGGAGAAAGGGGAGAAAGGGGAGGGGGGAGAGAGAGAGAGAGAGGAAGGAGGGAGGGAGGGTGGAAGGAAGGAAGGAAGGAAGGAAGGAAGGAAGGAAGGAAGGAAAGAAGGAAGGAGAGAGAGAGAAAGAAGGAAGGAAGGAAGGAAGGAAGGAAGGAAGGAAAGAAAGAAAGAAAGAAAGAAAGAAAGAAAGAAAGAAAGAAAGAAAGAAAGAAAGAAAGAAAGAAAGAAAGAAAGAAAAGAAAGAAAGAAAGAAAGAAAGAAAGGGAAGAAAAGAAAGAAAGGGAAGAAAAGAAAGAAAGAAAGACAGAAAGGAAGGAAGGAAGGAAAGAGAAAGAAATTTTTTAAGAACTGGAGGTTCTAAAGTCACAATTAGTTATATTTTAATCCCCTTTAATGAGAGAAAAAAATGGAAAAAACTGAGGTTTAGTAAGTATTCTACAAATGATTAAGTATTATTAGCCATTAAAACACTAAAATTGTAAGGAATATTGATAATGACTGTGGCAGACTCTACTATGGTCCTTAATGATCCACTTCTGGTATTCATGTCCTTGTGTAATCTACTTCCCCCACTCTCTAACCTTGAGTGTGAGCTGAATGTAGTGACTTGCTTCCAAGCAAGAGAATATGACAGAGGTAATGAGATGTCATTTTTATTGTTAGGTTACATAAAATTGTGACTTCTGTCTTGCTACTGGACTTGCTTGCTTGCTGCTTTGGATGTAGCAAGTTGCCATGTTGGACTGCTTCAGCAAGAAACTGAGGGCAGCCTCTAGCTGACAGCCAGAAAGGAACTGCGGATCTTAGTCCAACAACCTTCAGGAACTGAATACATCTAACAACCACATCAGGGCACTTGAAAGCAGATCTTTCTCCAGTTGAGTATCCAGATGAGACCTCACTGGCAGCCAACATCTTGATTATAGCTTCGTGAGAAACCCAGAAGCAGAAGATCTAGCCAAGCCATGCTGATTCCTGACCCAGAGTAACCCACACCCACTGTTCCCTGACACTCTCCCTCCAACATCAGTGGCAGAAGGCACCCAGGTAGATGCTTCCCACCTCAGCAGCAGTAGCAGAGATGCAGTAAGGAAGCTCATCAGCACCAAGTGACCTGATGAGCAGGCCCCGAGAATTACCATCTATCCATAGCCCCAGCATCCTCTACCCACAAGCTGGCATTGGGGAGGGCAGGGAAGCACTTTCCACACCCTCAGGTAACACCAGCAGGGATCAAGCAAGAGCCCCGCTGGCACTGGCCAGCCCACAGGTCAGGTTCAGGGAAGCACTCACTGACCCATGGCCTGGCATCTCCCACACTTCACCTAGTGGAACCAGGCCTGAGAAAGTGCACTCACCCCTGCAGGAAGCATCAGCAGAATCAAGCAGGAGCTTCAGTTGTACCAAGTGAACAAAGAAGACTCGAATAGCTCTGTATTGGCTCTGAAACCTATGTTGCCATTGCAACCACAGCCTCAAAAGTAGGCAAGGAACTATGCACTGTACTAGTCAGGGTGCCCTAATGAAACAGCCAATAGGATGGAGACACATATATACAGTGAGCCTTCCATATCCCCAAGTTCCAAATCTGCAGATTCAACCCACCAATGGTCAAGAATACTCAGAAAAAAAAAAAAATTATCCTGAATAAGTAGACTTCTTTTTCTGGTCATTATTTCCTAAAGCATACAACCTAACAATTATTTACGTAGTGTTTATATTGTGTTAGGTATTATAAGTAACCTAGAGATTATTTAAAGTATACAGCAGGGTGTGTGTAGGTTACATGCAAATACTATACCATTTTATATAAGGAACTTGAACATCTGTAGATTTTGGTATCTACAGGGGTCCTCGAACAAATCCCTCATGGATACTGAGAACGACTGTGGGGTGTGTGTGTGTGTGTGTGTGTGTGTGTGTGTGGTGATAACACAGAAAGGAAGAGAAAATTTATTACAGGAATTGGCTCACACTGTTGAGACTGAGAAGTCCCACACTCTGCCATCGGCAAAATGGAGAACCAGGAAAGCTGGTGGCGTAATTCAGTTCAAACAAAAAGTCCTGAGCACCTGGAGTGCCAGAGTCTGAGGGCAGAAGAAGATGGATGCCCCCAAATGAAAGAGGTAGCAAATTCACCCTCTATCTACCCTTTTGATCTACTCAGACACTCAATAAATTGGATGATGCCCACTCACATTGGTGACAGCAGATCTTCTTTACTCAGGCTCACTGATCCAAATGCTAATCTCTTCTAGAAACACCTTCATAGACACATCCATAAATAATGTTTTATCAGCTACCTAGGCATCCCTTAACTCATTCAAGTTTGTACATAAAATTGACTATCACAGATTATGTATGATTCCATTTACATGACATTTTGGAAAAGGCAAAACTATAGAGATGGTAAACAGATCAGTGATTGCCAGGATCTTGGGGAAGAGAGGGCTAAGTGAAGCCCAGGGGATTCTTCAAGATAGTGAAACTAATCTGTATGATTCTGTAGTGGTTGATACATATCACTATGCATATGTCAAAGCCCATAGAACTTTACAGCACCAACCACATCTTAATGTATGCAAATTTTGAAAATCATATAGGGGGTCAGGAGATCACAGGACAGAATATAGATTGTGACAAAAATAATCTAAATGTATTACAAATGCATGAAATGAACTCACTGAAGAGGCTGTGAGGAAAACATCCTGACCTAACTTTGGAAATGAGTGGAGACTGTAAGACTAAAAAGGAACTGTACATAAGTGCTGGACTCTAGTTGGTCAAATTGTTGTTTCCATGGGGGTACAGGTTAATAATTCTGAAACCACCATACATGGACATACTGGAATTGAACAGTTAAGTAAATGGATGGTGGATGGTGGGAGCCATGTTTCTTACTGTTGGAATGTGAGGTTACAGACAAACCAGAGGAGGAGGCCAGAATGATCGATGTGGTAATGGATGAGAGTTGGAGACATCAGTATGAACTCATGTTTAGCTTAATATCAATACAAATGAATACATGTAGAAATGTTTATAAACATATGTGTATATACACAGGTTAATAGAAATATATATTTCCTTGTTCTGTCAGCTGAGAGGGGCTTAGAAACAATGACACTCCAATAGCAACAAATAGACCTAGAACCAAAATTTTGGTTTTTAATACCATTCTCCAATAAAAGGAACCAGAGCTCCTTGGAGAAATGGCTGATTCCAGAGGATGGGTATGGCATATGTACAAAAGGGGGACATATTCTCCTACCATTTCTGTACATTTTCCCTACCCATGCCAATGATCCCAAGATTATCCTGGAGTATACTCTAGTCCCAGACGTAAGGAAGTGCTCAAAAAGAACACAATGATAAGGGTATGTCAAAGGCAAAAAGAAGCCAACTAAAAGAGCTTCCAATGGAACAATCTGAGCAACAAAATAAGTAATGTAGAACTGAATTCTAACCCAAAATATTAAACAAATATCCATGAGTCCACACAGATATGAATAAATGAATGATCGCAAAAGAATTCCAAATAATTGATGTAAATACTCGCCCTTGAGGAGGTAGAGAATAATTTCCCATCCTTCTGGCTTTGTAAGTGTGGGCTGAACATAATGACTTCTGTCCAAAGAGAATAATATAGAAGCGGGGAGGAAGAGAGTAACTTTACTGTGGAGAAACTTGACAAAAACTACCTTAGCCAAGTGATTAAGGTTAACATCAACAGTGATAAGCCATGTTGATAACTTGTGTCCTTCATATGATGTGATGAGAATGGCACTGTTATGGGTTAAATTGTGTCCCCCAAAAAAGATGTGCTGAAGTTCTTTTTTTTCCCCCAATTTAGAAAGTTTATTTTCCCAAGATTAAGGATGCACTTGCGACACCACCTCAGGAGGTCCTGTCGACATGTGTTCAAGGTAGTTGCGGCACAGCTTAGTTTTATACATTTTAGGGAGACATGAGACATTAATCAACATGTGCAAGATGTACATTGGTTCCGTCCGAAAAGGCAGGACAACTCAAAGGGGAAGGAGGGAGGGCGGCTTTCAGGTCATAGGTAGATAAGAGAGAAAAGGCTCTATTCTTTTGAGCCTGATTAGTCTTTCACTGAATACACAATTTACATGTGAGAGAAGGGTACAGAAATAATCTCTTATGCCTTAGTCTGCCTTAGTGAATCTACATTTTTACATAAACAGCAGGGCAGAGGAAGCAATCAGTTAAGTGTTTGTCTCAGGTGAGGAGAGGGATCACTTTGAGTTCTGTCTTTGGCCTGCACCTGTGAAGATAAGTTACGGATTTACTTTGCCAGGGTGAAATTCCACAGAACTGTTTTAGGGTAAAGATCTTGAGGCCCACAAGAAATTTCCTTGTGGATAAACTTTGAGGGGGGATGTAGCTTTTTTTTTTTTTTTTTAATCTTTGCAGCTATCTTATTTAGGAATAAAATGGGAGGCAAGTTTGCCTAACACAGTTCCCAGCTTGACTTTTCCCTTTGGCTTACTGATTTTGGGGTCCTGAGACTTATTCTTCTTTCAAATTTCCACCCTTTTCTTTTTAAAATCTTTCAGAGAAAGCATTTTAGAAGAAAATGAGTCTCTGTTCTCAAGTTTTGTCCACTCCAGTCCTTGTGAATGGAACCTTATTTGCAAATAGTCTTTGCAGTTACAATTAGTTAAGGTGAGGTCACTAAGGTGGGCCTTAATCCAATATGACTGGTGTCTTTTATAAGAAGAGAGAAATTTTGACAGTCACACAGAGAGGATAGCTAGGCAAAGACAGAGGCAGAAATCAGAATGATGTATTTATAAGCCAAGGAACACCAAAAATTGACAGTCATCACCAGAAGCTAGGAGAGAGGTGTGGAATAGATTCTTCCTCACAGCCATCAGAAGAAACCAACCTGGTTAACAGTTTTGGACTTCTGGCCTCCAGAACTGTGAGAAAGAATAAATTTCTGCTATTTGAAAGTCACACAATTTGTGGCACTTTGTTATGACAGTCTCAGGAGTCTACTATAGGCAATTTATCTTTGTGGTCTTCCACCCAAAAACCCATAACTTTAGTGTGTTCATGATAAGCACATCGGACAAATCCCAACTGAGAGACATTCCATAGGCCCTCAAAACTTTGTGGTTATTAACACTCCTCAAAACTGTCAAAGTCATCATAAACAAGGAAAGTCTGAGAAACTGTCAAAGCCAAGAGGAGTCTCAAGAGATCTGATGACTAAACATAGTGAGGAATCTTGGTTGGGAGCCTGGAACAGAAAAAGGACATTAGATAAAAACTAAGGAAATCTAAAGTATAGATTATAGTCAATAATATGCACCAGTATTGGCTCATTAATTGTGACAAATGTACTATACTAATGTAAGATGTTAATAGGGGAAATTGGGTGTGGATCATATGGTAACTCTACTATTTTCACAAATTTTTATAAATCTAAAAGTATTCAAAAACAAGTTTACAAAATGTAAAAAAAATTATTAGCTCATGGGTCATGCAAAAAGAGGCAGACCACAAGGCCATAATTTGTCAATCTCTAGTCTAGGCAATAAGATCCAGCTCTAGACGGAGTCTCGCTCTGTCGCCCAAGCTGGAGTGCAGTGGCCGGATCTCAGCTCACTGCAAGCTCCGCCTCCCGGGTTCACTCCATTCTCCTGCCTCAGCCTCCCGAGTAGCTGGGACTACAGGCGCCCACCACCTCGCCCGGCTAGTTTTTTGTACTTTTAGTAGAGACGGGGTTTCACCGTGTTAGCCAGGATGGTCTCGATCTCCTGACCTCGTGATCTGCCCGTCTCGGCCTCCCAAAGTGCTGGGATTACAGGCTTGAGCCACCGCGCCCGGCCGATCCAGCTCTTTTATCAATTGAGGACGTCACAGAGCTAACAAGATTATGTAGAATTCCCAGCCTAGGATCTAAGAGGATAGAAGCTCAGGGAGTAATGAGCCTGTGCCATCTTTACATCCTTTTCCATGGTCTTGCCCCAAATTTCTTTTTTTTTTTTTTTTTTTGAGACGGAGTCTCACTCTGTCACCCAGGCTGGGGTACAATGGCCAAATCTCAGCTCACTGCAAGCTCCACCTCCTGAGTTTACGCCATTCTCCTGCCTCAGCTTCCCGAGTAGCTGGGACTACAGGCGCCCGCCACCTCGCCCGACTAGTTTTTTGTATTTTTTAGTAGAGACGGGGTTTCACCGTGTTAGCCAGGATGGTCTCGATCTCCTGACCTCGTGATCTGCCCGTCTCGGCCTCCCAAAGTGCTGGGATTACAGGCTTGAGCCACCGCGCCCGGCCCCCAAATTTCATTAAAATGACAAGGGAAAAGCAAAGCATCTACAAGAACAGAGAAAGCATTAGATGAGAGAGGTCATCAATGTTTTGAAAACTGCACTAGGAAATACAACCTAAGGCTGAGGACAAAAACAAACTGAAAAAAGCATTTAAAAAAAATTTTCTCTGTGACATCAGAAATCTATCATAACCCTTTGGAATTACTTAGCCAGGAAGGTAAGTAAGCCAGAAAGACAGAGGCTCAGGAGGGTTAGCCTGACATTTGAGATGACCTTTCCCCTGGGGTCATCCACCAACTTAATAAAAGTCCTTTAAGAGAATGAGTGGTGCTTTTGAAAACCTTGAGGGGCCAAGGAGATAAAGAAGGGAGTACAGAGCTCACTGATTATTAATACTGATGTGTTAGGGCTTAGGTCTGACATTTTTTCTTTTCTGTTTGTTCCCTTTGTTTTTGTTTGTTTGTTTATTTGTTTCCTCTGTTTCTCTTTTCTTGCCTTTCTGTGGGTTACTTGAACATTTTTCAGAATTCCATTTTGATTTATTGATAGTGTTTTCAAGTGTATCTCTTCATATAGATTTTTTAAGTGGTTGCTCTAGGTATTACATTGTACATACCTTTTATTGTACCAAGGACATTTCTTTTTTCTTTTTTTTCATTTTTGTCCTGATCTCATTGGCAGGAAATTTTCTTTTATTCTAGTATGCTAAGAATTTTTATCATGAATATTTGGTAAATTTCATTAAACTGTGTGTCCATGGAGATGATCAAATAACTTTTTCCAGTATTTCTTAATAAAGTGAATTATATTGATTGGTTTTATTAATCAAAATTAAGCTTTCATTTCTGAAATAAATTCAAATTAGCCAAGTTGGCCGGGCACGGTGGCTCAAGCCTGTAATCCCAGCACTTTGGGAGGCCGAGACGGGTGGATCACGAGGTCAGGAGATCGAGACCATCCTGGCTAACACGGTGAAACCCCATCTCTACTAAAAAATACAAAAAAACTAGCTGGGCGAGGTGGCGGGTGCCTGTAGTCCCAGCTACTCGGGAAGCTGAGGCAGGAGAATGGCGTAAACCTGGGAGGCGGAGCTTGCAGTGAGCTGAGATCTGGCCACTGCACTCCAGCCTGGGCGACAGAGTGAGACTCCATCTCAAAAAAACAAACAAACAAACAAACAAACAAAAAAAAAAACAAATTAGCCAAGTTCTATGAGAAGAGCCAAAATATTAATAACAAATTGTAACAATACCAAGTTCCGGCAAGATGCAGAGAAACAACATTTCTCATCCCACCATTACTGATGATGAAATGGTATAGCCACTCTGAAAAATATTTTGGCAGTTTCTTAAAAAACTAAATATTTACAACCATGCAACCCAGGAATTGCACTTTCAGTATTTGTCCTAGAGAAATCTTATGTCTATATAAAACCCTGCACATCAATGCTCATGGCTCTTTATTTGTAATAGCCAGAAACTGGAAACAACCAAAATGTCCTTCAATAGGTGAATGGTTAAACAAACTGGTATACTCATACCATGGAATATAACTCAGCAAAGAAAGGAACTCAGATAGACCAAAAAGGCATCTTGCTGAGTGAAGAAAGATCATTTCAAAAGGTTACATACTGTACGATTCCATCTATGTAACATTTTTGAAATGACAAAATTAGAGAGGTGAATAGATCAATGGTTGCCAGGGGTTAGTGATGGTAGAAGTGAGGGGAGTAAGGTGAACTATAAAGATATCTTTGTGTTATAACACAGCATAAGGAATATCTTTGTGAGGATGGAATAGTTCTGCATCTTTTTTTTTTTTTTTTTAACAGAGTGTGGCTCCATCACCCAGGCTGGAGTGCAGTGGCATGATCTCGGCTCACTACAACCTCCACCTCCCAGGTTCAAGCAATTCTCATTTCTCAGCCTCCCAAGTAGCTGGAACTACAAGCACGCACCACCACACCCAGCTAATTTTTGTATTTTTAGTAGAGACGGGGTTTTACCATGTTGGCCAGGCTGGTCTTCAACTCCTGGCCTCAAGTGATCCGCTCGTCTCAGCCTCCCAAAGTGCTGGGATTACAAGTGTGAGCCACTGCTCCCAGCCTAGTTCAGTATCTTGACTGTGGTATTGGTACAGGAATCTATATGTGTGATAAAATGGCATACTACTATATGCACACATTATACTAATGCTACTTTCTTGGTTTTTATACTGTACTATAGTTACACAAGAATGCAACTATTAGGGGTAACTGGTGAAGGCTAATAGAACTCTCTGAATCATCTTTGTAACTTCCTGTAAACACGTAATTATTTCAAACTAATTTGTAAAAAATATGTACCCTCAATGAGGTCTTGCATGTCTACCTTTTTTTTTTTTTTTTTTTTTTTTTTTTTTTTTTTTTTTTTTTGTTGAGACTGAGTCTTGCTCTGTCGCCCGGGCTGGAGTGCAGTGGCCGGATCTCAGCTCAGTGCAAGCTCCGCCTCCCGGGTTTTACGCCATTCTCCTGCCTCAGCCTCCTGAGTAGCTGGGACTACAGGCGCCCGCCACCTCGCCCAGCTAGGTTTTTTCTTTGTATTTTTAGTAGAGACGGAGTTTCACCGTGTTAGCCAGGATGGTCTCGATCTCCTGACCTCGTAATCCACCCGTCTCGGCCTCCCAAAGTGCTGGGATTACAGGCTTGAGCCACCGCGCCCGGCATGTCTACCATTTTTTTAAATTCCAGTAGTCCGTTCCCTCCTTAACCTTTCCCTAGTTATTTTTCTTCATAGGCCTTAATCCCCTCTAAGGTACTAAAATATTACGTAATTTACCTATTTTATTTATTTATTATCTATCTCCCTGACCAGAATGTAAGCTTCATGAGAGCAGGATTTCCTGTCTGTTCACTGATGTATCCTCAATACATATTTTGAGTACCTACTCATTGAATGAATGAGTAATGTTTAGCAAAAACATTAATTGAGTAATATGTAGTTGAGTAATATGTAGCAAAAACGACTAGTTATGGCTGGGCATAGTGGCTCACACCTGTAATTCCAGCACTTTGGGAGGCTGAGGCAGGAGGATCATTTGAGTCCAGAAGTTTCAGACCAGCCCAGGCAACATAGTGGGACCTTGTTTCTACCAGAAAAATGTAAAAATTAGCTGAGCGTGGTGGTGCACATCTGTAGTCCCAGCTACTCAAGAGGCTGAGGTGGGAGAATCACTTGAACCCAGGGCGTCAAGACTACAGCGAGGTGCTATTGTGCACTCACTGCACTCTAGCCTGGGCGATAGAGTGAGACCCTGTCTCAAACAAACAAACAAACAAAACCCAACTAGTTATCTAGGCCAAGGTCTAGAGTATCATCAGTGCCCAGAAAAGAAGAAAGACTGACAGTGTTCTATTTCTTTGCTAACAGTGGTTTCTATTTAAAAAGACTAATAAAATTGATAAACCACTGGTAAAATTAGACAAGAAAAAAGAAAGCACAAGTAACAGTATCATATAGAAAAGGGGAGCTACTGTTACCAATAATACAGATATTTAAAAGCTAACAAAGCATATTATAAGCAAGTTTAATAAATTTGAATATATGGATGAAATAGAAATTATTTTAGAAAAATATAAAATTACAAATGACATAAGAAGAAAATTGTCCCACAAAATAACACAATAATAGCCAGCCAGGCGCGGTGGCTCACAACTGTAATCCCAGCACTTTGGGAGGCTGAGGCGGGTGGATCACCAGGTGAAGAGATGGAGACATCCTGGCCAACATGGTGAAACCCCATCTTTACTAAAAATACAAAAACTAGCTGAGCATGGAGGGATGTGCCTTTAGACCCAGCTACACAAGAGTCTGAGGCAGGAGAATCTCTTGAACCGGGAGGTGGAGGTTGCAGTGAGCTACTCGGGAGGCTGAGGCAGGAGAATGGCGTGAACCCGGAAGGCGGAACTTACAGTGAGCCGAGATCGCGCCACTGCACTCCAGCCTGGCAACAGTGCAAGATTTCATCTAAAATATAATATAATAAAAATAAAATAATAATAATAATAATAGTAGCCATTCTAATTGGTATGAGATGGTATCTCATTATGGTTTTCATTTGCATTTCTCTGACAATTAGTGATGTGGAGCATTTTTTCATGTATTTGTTGCCCTCTTGTATATCTTCTTTTGAGAAGTGTCTGTTCATGTCTTTTGCTCACTTTTTAAATGGGGTTATTGGTTTTTTGTTTGTTGATTTGTTTAGGTTCCTTATAGCTCTAGATATTAGACTTTTGTCAGATGCAGTTTGCAAACGTTTTCTCCTATTCTGTAGGTTGCTCTGGCAAGGACTTTCATTACTGTGCTGAATAGGAGTGGTGAGAGTGGGCATTCTTGTCTTGTTCCAGTTCTCCAGGGGAATGCTTCCAGTTTTTGCCCCTTCAGTATGATGTTGGCTGGTTTATCGTAGATGGCTCTTATTTTGAGGTATGTTCCTTTGGTGACTATTTTTTTAAAGGGTTTGTATCATAAAGGGATGTTGAATTTTATAAAAAGGTTTTCTGTGTCTATTGAGATGATCATATGGTTTTGTTTTAATTCTGTTTATGTGGTGAATCACATTTATTGATTTGTGTATGTTGAACCAACCTTGCATCCCAGGAATGAAACCAACTTGATCATGATGAATTAACTTTTTAATTCTAAATAATTTAATTTAATTCTGGATTCAGTTTGCTAGTATTTTGTTAGGATTTTTGCATATACAGTCATCAGGGATGTTGGACTGTAGTTTTCTTTTATCATTGTGTCTTTGCCAGATTTTGGTATCCGGGTGATACTGGCTTTATACAATGAGTTAGGGAGGCATCCTTCCTCCTCGAATTTTTTTAATAGTTTCAGTAGAATTGGTACCAGTTCTTCACCATATTAAAAGATTCAAGCAGAAGAAAAGTTATAGTATTTCTACATAGATGCAAAATTTCTAAAGCATTTGATAAAACTTAATATCCATTCATTATTTTTAAACCCTTAAAAAAAAGAAATAGAATGAAAGTTCCTAATCTAATGAAAAGCATCTGTAGAAAACCAAAGAAAATTAGTGTTTTATGTCAATAGTTTTTCCTCTAAAGTCAGGAACAATTAAAGTCTACCTAATATCGCCATTTCTATTCTATGTTATACTAGAGCTTCTAACTAGTACATGAAGGATAAGAAAAATAAATTAATGGTATAGTTATCTACAGACAATAAATTGTATATGTAGGAAAAAGAGATTTATTCAAATTATAAGAGCATTTAGCAAAATTCCTGATGAATAATCATTATGACAAAAGTTATATTTCTAAACACCAATTGTTAGCAAATAATTTTTTAAAGATGCCTTTTTAAAATCAAGTATCTACAAATAAATGTACCGAAAGATATATAAGACTTTTATGTCTGTTGAAAGACACTAAGGAAGACTGAAGTAAATAGTGAATTGGAAGGCTCAATAGTATAAAATGTCTGTTCACTCTAAAATGATTTAATGATTCAGTTCAACCCCAATAAATATTCTCAATAGGGTTTTTTTGACAGAATTTGACAGACTGATTTTAAACTTTATGGAAAATTTAAAGGCCAAGAACCCAAACATTCTTTTTAAAAGTAAGGTGGGAATTCTTGTTGTACTAAATGTTAATAATGATTATAAAGTAAAATCATAAAGACAATATGATATTGTCAGAGAAATCGACAAACAAATCAAGGGAGCATAACCGAGATTATGCAATGACTCACACATAAATGGACACTTCATATATAACAGTAACAGCACTGCAGAGTCCTAAAGAAAAAAGATAATCTTTTCAGTAAATGGTGCTTTGAAAACAGAACATTCACATAGGGAAAAAAATGAAATGTACTCTTTCATCAATGAGTTCAGGGTTCTTTCAGTTTTGTTCACAGCTGTAACCCCAATGCCTAGAAATGTAACTGGAATACAGAAGGTACACATACTTAGTATTTGTGAAGTGAATAAATGACGACTTTGGAAACAGCTCAAGTTTTTAATTCACCTACCTTCTTTTAAACAGCTAACTAGGAAAAAGTACATGAGAATAACCACTAGATGGTGCAACATAACAAAGAAAGTAATCAACACATTTCCTTCTGAAAGGAATTGCTTCAAGAAAAGCCTGCTGATGTCACCTTTGCTGTAATAACTAATATTTCACTGATTTATGCCCCACTGCACAGATGTTATTCCGCTCTGCTAAGTATTTTAGTTCTTCTTGTACCAGTACAGGTTACCAGTTCCTCCTTCTCCCTTTCCCCACCCTCTCCATCCCTTGCAACTCCCCCAACCTGTATTTAACTGAATTTCCCAATGTACTAAAGCCCTCAGGTTTCCAGAGCTGTGGGGTAGTCCATGGGGAGAAAGAATCTGTCCCCTCTGAGTTACACTCTGTTAAACGGGGTCACAGATTAGTGAAACAGTTCTTTCATATTTTACTTCCAACTCCCTTTCTCCGTGGAACCCCATATTGGATCCATTGGGAGGACAGATTTGAATGGCAAATACCACGTGTTATCAAGGACCACCATTTCTTTGCACCACTAAAGGCTCTCTTGCCAAGTCATGGTTACCCCAGAAGGTGTTTCAGTGCTTATGCCGATAAGCTCCTGTCACTAATCTGTCCACCCGTTCATATTAGGCTAGTGTGACCATTTTGTCCTGGTTTGCTGGGGACTTTCACAGTTTTAGCACTGGAAGTCTCACATCCTAAGAAATCGAAATCCTTTAATCTTGGATAAACCAGAGTAGCTGGTCACTCTACACTAGGCCCAGATCTCTCTGAATCCCACTCAAGCTCAAACCAGATTGTGTCACACAAGTATAACATTTTTAACCACATATATAAATTCTTGTTCTCTCTTCCCACTCCACATATAGTCAGCCACCAAGTCTGTCAATTCCACTTCCTATGTATCATTTAAATTCATTTTCTCCTCTAATTCGCACTACCTTACTTAGCTCATGTCTCATCATTTCATTCAGAATTACTAGGTAATTTTAAATAATAGTTCTACCCCTAGTATTGCTCATCTCCAATTCTCCCTCAAGGAATATCTTTCATACCAAGGTGATGTGATCACATTACAGCCCTGCAAAAAAAAAAAAAAAAAAAAAA
>NW_016807962.1:1187433-1206779 GCF_001698545.2 Rhinopithecus bieti
AAAAAAAAAAAAAAAAAAAAAAAAAATCATCGCTACGTTTCCCTCAGCCTAGGATTTTGTCCACCTTCTTCATATGGTACATAAAGCTCCTTCCAGTATAGCCCTATCTAACATTTCCAATTTTATCTCCCAACACTCCACTCTTCATACTCTTTTTTTTTTTTTTTTTTTTTTTTTTTGAGACGGAGTCTTGCTCTGTCGCCCAGGCTGGAGTGCAGTGGCTGGATCTCAGCTCACTGCAAGCTCCGCCTCCCGGGTTTACGCCATTCTCCTGCCTCAGCCTCCCGAGTAGCTGGGACTACAGGTGCCCGCCACCTCGCCCGGCTAGTTTTTTGTACTTTTAGTAGAGACGGGGTTTCACCGTGTTAGCCAGAATGGTCTCTATCTCCTGACCTCGTAATCCGCCCGTCTCGGCCTCCCAAAGTGCTGGGATTATAGGCTTGAGCCACCACGCTCGGCCCACTCTTCATACTCTTAACCTCTAGTGCTACTTACTACTCAACTGAACTAATGACTGCTCCCAGAACCCACCATGCCCATAGGCCTTTGCTTCCACTGATCTTATTTTCTAGAATGCCCTCTTGCTTTGCTATCTGGTAATTTACCTTTACTCATCAGAACCACCCAAATTGGGAAGGGAAGTTTGCCCAGACCAAGAGATGCTAGTTAGACCAAAAAGAAAGAAAGAAATATTCAGACAGCTTACAGGACACATATACCTGTCTTACCATAATACAAGTCCAAAAAAGTTCCTACTTAACAAAATATACTATTTTATATACAACCACATATGAAGGGAAAACAACCAAAGTCACGTCTGGCCGCTATATCAATAGGTAATGTTATGCAGTCTTTGTTCTCCAAGTTCAGGATTATTGTGCCAGTCCTGGGCCTCTTTAGATTTTGTAGGCAACACAAACCACAAGTGGATGCTCTACTCTGATTCGGTTACACCAAGTAACTTGTAAGGCTGCTACTTCTGAATAGTGCCTGAAGCAAGAGAAGGCTCTACAGTGGGTCCAGGCAGTGCCATTCCAGTCTGTCTATCCAGTGGTGCTCCAAGTGTCTGTGGTAAGAATGCTGCACGGCTCTTTTGGCAAGTCTCAACAGGAAAATGACACAACACGTAGCTAGCTTACAGAACCATACCCTCCTCTGCTCCCTTAAAGAAGCAGCTCATAGCTCACTATTATGCCCTGGTAGAAACTGTTTAACCATGGAATTCCTATTACATGACCTAACTATTACATGTCATAACTTGCCCATTATAAACAAGACCTAGCTATAATAGTGTGCAGCAGCAATCCATTATCAAATAGACATAGTATGTGCAAGAACAGACTTGAGCAAGCTCAGAGCACAAGCAAATTACACAAGCAGGTGGCCCAGACCCCCCCAGTACCTACTTCTAATGCCTTTTGGCCTCTCCCTCAACCAGCACTTGTGGTTTCATGGGGAGTTCCTTATGACCTGTTGAAAGAGGGGGAAAAATACACTTGGGCCTTATCCCTGTCAAAATACTAATGACATTCTTCATAGAAACAAAAAAATCCTAAAATTTATATAGGATCACAAAAGATCTTGAATAGCCAAGGCAAACACAAGCCAAAAAACAAAGCTGGAGGCATGATACTACCTGACTTCAAAATATACCACAAAGCCACAGTAACCAAAACAGCATGGCACTGATATAAAAACAGACACATAGACTAATGAGACAGAATAGAGAATCCAGAAATTAATCTATGTATCTACAACCAACTGATTTTTGGCAAAGAGACCAAGAACATACATTGGGGAAAGGACAGTCTCTTCAATAAACAGTGCTGGGCCAGGCACGATGGCTCGTGCCTGTAATCACATCACTTTGGGAGGGTGAGCAGGGAGGATTGCTTGCACCCAGAAGTTCAAGACCAGTCTGGGCAACAAAGGGAGACCCCTCTCTACAAACACACAGAATATATATTTTTTAAACAGCCAGGTGCAGTGGCATGCACCAATAGTCCCAGTGACTTGGGAGGCTGAGGTGGGAGGATCACTTGAGCCTGGGAAGTTGAGGCTGCAGTAAGCCATGATTGCACCATTGTACTGCAGTCTGGGTGATAAAGCAAGACCCTGTCTCAAATAAATAAATAAATAAATAAATAAATAGTGCTGGGAAAACTGAATATCTATACACAGAAGAATGAAACTAGGCCCCTATCTCTCACCATACACAAAAATCAACTCAAAATGGATCAAAGACCTAAATGTAAAACAAAAACTATAAAAGTACTAGAAGAAAGCTTTTAGGGGAAATGCTTCAGGACATTGCTCTGGGAAAAGATTTTATGAATAAGACCTCAAAAGCACAGGCTACAAATGCAAAAATAAACGGGATTGTATCAAACTAAAAAGCTTCTGCACAGCAAAGAAAACAATCAACACAGTGAAAAGACAACTTACAGAATGGGAGAAAATATCTGCAAACTACTCATCTGACCAGGGATTGATATCCAGAATATACAGGAACTCAAATATCTCAACAGCAAAGAAACAAACAAACAAACAATATGACTAAAAAATGGGCAAGTGATCTGAACATTTTCAAAAGAAGACATACGAATGACCAAAAGTATATGAAAAAATGCTCAATATCTATTATCAGGGAAATGTAAATCACAACCACAATGATATAACATCTCACCCCAGTCAGGCTGGCTATTATAAAAAAAAAAAAAAAAAAAAAAAAAAAAATGCTGGCCAAGATGCAGACAGAAGGGAACTCTCATACACTTGGTGGGAATGTAAACTAGTACAGCCAGTAGGGAGAACAGTATGGAGGTTCCTCAAAAAACTACAAATAGAGTCACAATATGATTCAGAAATTCCTCTACTGGGTATTTATCTAAAGGAAAGGAAATCAATGTATTGAAAAGAAACCTGCATCCCCATGTTTACTGCAGCACTATTCATGAGAGCCAAGATATGGAATCAATCTACGTGTTCAACAACAGATGGATGAATAAGAAAAATGTCATACACACACACACACACACACACACACACACACACACACACACAATGGAGTACTATTCAACCATAATAAAGAATAAAATCCTGTAATTCAGGGCAACATGGATGGAAATGGAGGACATTATGTTAAGTGAAATAAGCCAGGAACAGAAAGTCAAACACTGCATGTTCTCACTTATATGTGGAAGCTAAAAAAAAGTTGATCTCATAGAAGTAAAAAAGTAGAACAAAGGATACTAAAGGCTGAGAAGAGTAGGGGGAAGAGGGAGATAGAGATTTGTTAAAGGATACAAATAGATAGGAGCAATAAGTTATAGTGTTCTATGCCACTATATGATGACTATAATTAATAATGTCTTATAGTTTCAAATAGCTAGAAAAAGGATATTAAATGTTCCCAACACAAAGAAATGATAAATGTTTGAGGTAATGGACATGCTAATTACCCTGATCTGATCACTATACATTGTATAAATCACAACATAACTATGTACCTCATAAATATGTACAATTATTATGTGTCAATTTAAAATTTTCTAAAAAAAAATTAAAAACAAATTTAAACCAACTTGGGCCTGGTTCACAGAAGGGTGTCCACATTACACTAGTACCAGCATACTCACTCAGAGATGCCGCTGAAGGGGAATGGTGAAGGAAAACCCTCCCAGAGGGCAGAAGTTTTGGCAGTACACCTTGAAGTCCCTTCAGCCAGGAAGGAGGGATGGCCTGTGGTACAGGTGTACACTCAACTGTGGACAGTGAATAATGCTTTGGTCACCTGGTCAGGAAATTGAAAAGAACAAGCCAGGAAGATGGATAACAAAGAAGACTGAAGAAGAGACACATGCACAGATCTTTCAGAATGAGTGCTAAATGTGAAGGAATTTGTGTGAGTGCTTACCAAGGTACATCCACTGTAGAGGAGGCCTCAACAATAGGAGTGAACAAAGTGACTTGTTCTGGGACTATCAGTCAGCATCTTTCCTCATCTTCTGTTTTAATGGGCTTATGTACAAAATGGTCATAGTGGCAGAAATGAAGCACAGACCCAACAAAGTGGACTTCCCCTCACCAAGCTAATCTGTTGGCACTGAGTGCCCAAATTATCAAGAACAGAATCTAAACTGTGAGTCTCCACTATGGCACCATTTCCCAAGGTGATCAGCCAACTGTGTGTTGGTACATTGATTATAAAGCACCCCTTCCATCATGGAAATGAAAGCCATTTGTTTGTGCTAGAATAGACATCTATTCTGTGTATGGATTTGCCTTTCCTGCCCATTGTGTTTCTGCCAACACTACCACATAATTCCTTACTCAATATCATGGTATCCTACTCAACACAGCTTCTAAGGAACACATCTTAGAAGTGTAATTAGAGTTTGCAAATCATAGAAAGAAATAGTCTTACAGCACACCCCACCATCTAGAAATACCTGGCCCAATTTAACAATGGAATGGCCTACTACAGACTCAGTTACAACCTGAGCTGAGAAACATTTTATAAGGTTGGGCCTGTCTGCAAAGAACAATATATGCTTTGAGCCATTGACCAATGTATGGCACTATTTCTCCCAAAGCCACAATACACAATTCCATAGTCAAGGAGTAGAAGAGAAAGTGGCTTTTCTTACTATTACACTTCTTCACAGAATTCTTCTTCCCATGACTTGAACTCTGCTTTATTCCCAAGACAGAATGTTTCCATTGAATTTCTAACAGCTAAATGGCTGTTTTAGATTCCACATGCAACGGAACCAATGGGCAAAGAAGGGAATTACTGGATGGAGTGACTGATCCTGACAACTAAAGAAACATTGGGTTGCTGCTACAAAGTGAGGCCAGGAAGGACTATATATGGGGATGCTGTCATTCATGGTACATGGCACCCCTATATTCCCATTGCTGATAGTAGAAGTTAATGGTAAACTACAATAACCAAGAAAAGACAGGACCACTGAAGATTCAGACCCTTCAGGAATGACAGTTTGGATCACACCACTTGGTAAATGCTGGTTCAGAGTACAGGAAGCATGAAATGAACTGGGGAGGAAGGGACACTAACCACAGGCTCGTGACGAGACAGAAATAACGACTAATAACTAAGCGTTATTTCTTACTTGCTTAATGTATATGTGTGTATTTATATATTTCTGTATATATTAACATTTTTTTCTTCTCCTTTCCCACTGTAATTTTAAAAATTAACGGCAATTGTTAACTTTACAATTTCATCTTTAGGTTACAGAAGGTTCATGAGGGACTTCACTGAATTGAGGAGTAATTAACACATAATCCAGAGATTAATGTAATTTGGGATCATCTGTTTATGGGGAAAGGGTGAGAGTGTCAATTTATTTATTTTTACTTATTTACTTTTTTGAGACCGAGTCTTGTTCTGTCACCCAGGCTGGAGTGCAGTGGTGTGATCTCCACTCACTGCAACCTCCACCTCCCAGGTTCAAGCTATTCTCGTGCCTCAGCCTCCTGAGTAGCTGGGATTACAGGCATGTGCCACCACACCCAGCTTTTTTTTTTTTTTTTTTTTTTTTTTTTTTTTTTAGTAGAGATGCGGTTTCATCATGTTGCCCAGACTGCTGGTCTCAAACTCCTGGGCTCAAGCGATCCACCTGCCTTGACCTCCCAAAGTGCTGGGATTACAGGCATGAGTCTCTGCCCCCAGCCAAGAGTGTCAATTTCTACAAAGGATAGCAGTATCTTGCTAAAGAAAAAGTTGCCATTTTCAAATTGCTGTATGGGAAGCTCAAAAATACAGAGAAAGTTGTGTGTGAATATTGAGTAAGCAAGGTAATGAGCTGTCCCAGTTGTTATGCCATTGTCTCTCAGTCCAGACTCACACATTTATACTCTTCTTTATGACCACAGGGCTGGGACTATGAGAACTATATTTCTACTTTGCCAGTTGGTTTCCTGTTAGTTCTTCAAGGCAGAAGGAGTGAGACGAGATATGCTTCCTTCCTGACAAGTGGCTATCATTTATAATACTCAACTTTTTTGGCATTCCTAGAACCAGCCTCAACATATCTTATCAATGATCCAGCAAGAGTTAGGCAGTGGCCCCCCCTCAGAAGTCTGAGATGCCTCTCCTTTAAGTTTCCTTTTGTGCAAACTTCCTTTTGTGTCTTCACCTGCAGGAGTGGTAGTTTTCTCCTATAGTTACTATATCTATGTTCAATATCTGTCTCCCGACCATTTTTTTTTTTTTTTTTTTTTGCTTTTTTTGTCCCCCCAAACTCCTTAGCCAATTCCTTATGTTAAATTATTTCTGTTGAGGCCGGGCGCGGTGGCTCAAGCCTGTAATCCCAGCACTTTGGGAGGCCGAGACGGGCGGATCACGAGGTCAGGAGATCGAGACCATCCTGGCTAATACGGTGAAACCCCGTCTCTACAAAAAAAAAATATATAAAACTAGCCGGGCGAGGTGGTGGGCGCCTGTAGTCCCAGCTACTCGGGAGGCTGAGGCAGGAGAATGGCGTAAACCCGGGAGGCGGAGCTTGCAGTGAGCTGAGATCCGGCCACTGCACTCCAGCCTGGGCGACAGAACGAGACTCCGTCTCAAACAAACAAAAAAAAATTATTTCTGTTGAAATGCCAACTTTGGTTTCTGTTGTTCTGGCTGTATCCTGACTGATACAGTCATCCTGCAAGTAAGGAACCCAAACCATTTGCAGTCCTAGCTAAAAACAAAGGAAATATGGAATAAATGGTAGAAGAAAGAAATGATAAAAATCCACTTAATCCTTGTGACTTTTTACAGCAACAAGAATTGTAGCATTGTTATGTATATATTAACCAATGATTTCTATTTTGTTCCCTTTCCCTTCCCCCCGAGTTTTGTATGGAAAGTGTTGGTGGTTGCTTAATTTACAATTTAGTTCGTAGGTCACCAGGCCACAAAAAGACACACCCACACCTGATGGGAAGGGATGAGGATCACCAGTAGATCCCAAACTTGAGATGGATACAATGATTGATGGGACTTGGTGTCTCTCCTCTTGTTTGTATGACGGACAGAAGTATGAAAGTATCAAACATGGGTAGAAGGGTGAACTTCAATGCTGAGTAGCAGAATGGGTGAACAATATGGATTCTGAGTCCATTTGTCCTCAAATGCATTCCTTGCCCTTTCCTGCTCTGCTTTGTATCTCAAGGGGTTGCCCCATTGATTGTGATTCCCAGACTCACTATCAGCTGGTTTCTGAAAGATTGGAGGATGAGGAGGAAAGGAATAGGAATAAACTAGGGCATTTCTCCCCCTTCCTCTTCTAACTCAGTCACTTCTCTGGCAGTGACTGCATCTCCTCAGCGACTCCAGTTCTCATCACACAGGTCCATAGAGACCCTAGCCTCCAGTAAATGACCTCCAGCTCTAGAATTCAGTGATTCTTGTCTTCTTACTTTTGTCTTTCCAGGCTACAGGCAATGGTTTTCTGTTGTTACTAATATCTGAATTGCTCCCCTTTCTCTGTTAGGTACTCAGTTCCTCCAACACCTGGTAACCACTTTCCTGCATTAAATTTTCCCTGTTGTAAGTACTAGAAATGATTGCTATTTTCCTGACTGTCCCTATTAAAACAGATGGTAGATAATCCCCGTTATATAATGTTATTATAATGTACTCTAGACACATTATAATACTAAATTGATACTCTACATCTTTACTACTTCTGAGAATGTTTATGCAAATACAGCTACAAACCTACACAATGAGGTTCATATGAAGTTATTCACTTCAGCATTGTTTGTAAAGCCAAAAATGAGAAACAAACTCAAGACATTTTCTATAGGGCACTGGTTAAATAAATATTAGTACATCTACAGAGCTAAAAAAAAGAAGGACTCTGCCTGTGCACTAGTATATATTATGCAGCGACGAAAGCAGAGTACAGAACAGTATCTGCTGTTCTGAGTACAGTATAGAATGATATTTATAAGCCACACAGATGTATTACATAGATGTAGTAACAGATACATTATCTTTATTGAAAAAGTAATAAAAATTTTTAAAATGCATAAAAAATAAAAAAGTGCAACTCAATCAGTAAATGGTAAACATATCTGATATCAAAACACTCTATAAAAGTGTAGGAAAAGAAAAGATGAAAGAGAAAGGAGAGAGAGCAGATACACAGAGAGCTACAGTCCTCCTTTATGTAACTGGTCAAGAAGCCATAGTGGATATTGTAACTCCCCTCATCTACCCATTCAAGTTTAGGTTGCCTTTGGCTAGCTTATACCAGTTAAGGTTCTTTGCCTGGTGGACTGACTCAAACTTTGACCCCTGAGGTGTCCAATCCCGCTTTGTTTTTTGGTAACTTTAGTAACTGGGCATTGGAGTATACAGAAGCACCCCATTGTAATCCCTGCTTTATAGCAGTAACCCTAACTTACCTTTGAAAATTAGTACTAGTCACACCAGCCAATACTAGAAGACTTTCTTCTCTAGCTGTGAACTGAATTTCTGCTTCTTCACAATTCTTTACAAAATGTAACAATGGTGCCCAAAAAGTATTCAGTAATTTCATGTATTATATCAATGGCAGAACTATGACAAGCAGAAATGGCAAATCTAAACACAGATTAAATATCAGTTTTGATGATGATAAAATGTTTCTCTGGCTGGGCGCGGTGGCTCATGCCTGTAATCCCAGCACTTTGGGAGGCTGAAGATTATAACATATACAGTTTTCCAGAATTAGTGTATAGTTTGTCTTTTAATTTTCCTTTCAGTCTATGTACATTTAGCCAATAAATAATAAAAATAGAACCATAGCAATAGCTGTCAATTTCTTTTCTTCCAATTAAGAAACTATTTTCATTTCTCTACCAAGAAATCACTGTTTACAAGAAACATGAGATAACAAGAAAGTTACTTCGTTTTATCTTTCCAAAAAAAAACTGTAAGTGAAAGGGAAAAAGCAATCATTCTTTTTTTGAGACAGAGTCTCGCTCTGTCACCCAGGCTGGAGTGCAGTGGTGCAATCTAGGCTCACAGTAACCTCGGCCTCCCACATTCAAGTGATTCTCATGCCTCAGCCTCCCAAGTAGTGGGGATTGCAGGTGTGCACCACCACACCCAGCAAATTTATATATATATATATATTTTTAGTAGAGATGGGGTTTCACCAGGTTGGCCAGGCTGGTCTCAAACTCCTAGCTTCAAGCGATCCACCCCCCTTGGCCTCCCAAAGTGTTGAGATTACAGGTGTGAGCCACCACACCCAGATGGCAATCATTATTTCTTTAATTTCCAAATATGGTTTGACTAATTTTTAGTAACCACAACCCCTACATTCAGTATAGATTAAAAGAATTCTTATTTCTAGATCATTTGAACTTTTCAGGAGCTATTAATTTTATCAAGAATAAACATTTAATTTATATTTTGTTAAATCTCAGTGTTTACCATAAAAAACATCACACGGCACTGAGAAGCACAAAAGAAGACTTGAACAAATAAAAAGATATATCATGTTTTTTGCCCTTCAACCATTCATGGAATGCTGACTTCCAACAAAGATCAGCTTATTTAAGCCTGTCATTAAATATCCAGAGATTCTCTGGTTCCCTCAACTAGTTAACTAGTATATTTGGAATTTCTCTTTCAATCTGAGCCACCTGCCATCTTTTCTCTGCTTTTCAAACTCTATCCATCACTTTCACCTATGTGTTTCCTTTACCTAGACAGGACCTTTTTGGGCTGGGTGCAGTGGCTCATGCTTATAATCCCAGCACTTTGGGAGGCCAAGGCAGGTGGATCACAAGGTCAGGAGTTCAAGACCAGCCTGGTCAAGATGGTGAAACTCCGTCTCTACTAAAAATACAAAAATTAGCCAGGCGTGATGGCAGGCGCCTGTAATCCCGGCTACTCGGGAGGCTGAGGCAGAGAATTGCTTGAACCCGGGAGGCGGAGGTTGCAGTGAGCCAAGATCATGCTGCCAAGTCTTTCTGTCCTCAGTGATAAGCCACTGTAATTTCTACACTATTTTTCACTGCGGCTACCTTGCTCTAGCATTCTGAGGGTTGGGCTGTAGAAAAATATGCACAAGCCTCTGCTATGCTCAGCTCATCTGTTTACTACAATGTAGGTCAACTGTCCTTAAACCAAACATATGTTCCCGAAAACTCTTTCCAAATTAAAATAATGAAGCATTTATGATGTCTTTTTTGGAAAATTTACTTCATCTCCAATTGATAAAGGGAAGTTCTCTTTTAATAGATGAATGTAGATAATAAATGTAGAAGAAATGATACATCAGAAAAATCACCATTTGCCAATGCCTACTCCTCAATGAAATAATTGATTCAGGTAATGATCATCAGTGGCTACAAAAATTAGCAAATAAAGTAAATATAGCAAAATGATAGCACCTATTGAATCTAAATGGTGGGCAAATTCTTTCAACCTTCTGTATGATTAAAAATTTTTCAATTAAATGTTGGGGAAAAAAGTCTCTCAATTTAAGATGAAGTTTCTCCCAGAAGGATCCATGTTTCCTTATAAAAAGGGAACCCTGATGACTGACCCACCAGTCACCTAGGCATGCCCAGATATATCTTCCAATGCGAACTTCTAAGGTAAGTACAGCTTAAGTCTGAGCTGAGAACCCTGCCACATTTGAGTCGTAATTTCTGCCTTGTCCCTTCCTCTTTCTGATCCTTTCAGCTCGGTTTCCTCCCATCTGTCTTCAGCAAGATCCTTGAAAACACTCAGTTTACTACTGCATAAACACAACAGAGTGCAAGTCAGCACCATCCGAGGAGCTTTTTCAAAATGTACATGCCCAGAGCCTGACTCTCAGATTTCAATTCATTAAGTCTTGGGTGGGGGCCTGGGCACATCATTTTGGAAAGTGTATCCAGATAACTCCAATGGACCTCTCTGAAAGAGAACCATTTCTATGAAGTTATCTTTAGGTTTTTACCAGATGAATCTATACACACAAGAAATTTAGAAATCAAAAAGAGAAATATCAAATTAAGAAACTCAAAAAGTTCAATTTGCTGTGGTAGTTTTTTGTTTGTTTGTTTGTTTGAGACAGAGTCTTACTCTGTCGCCCAGGCTGGAGTGCAGTGGCACAATCTTGGCTCACTGCAAGCTCTGCCTCCCGGGTTCACGCCATTCTCCTGCCTCAGCCTCCCAAGTTGCTGGAACTACAGGCGCCCATCACTACACCCGGCTATATTTTTTTGTATTTTTAGTAGAAACGGGGTTTTGCCATGTTAGCCAGGATGGTCTCGATCTCCTGACCTCGTGATTCGCCCGCCTTGGCCTCCCAAAGTGCTGGGATTACAGGTGTGAGCCACTGCACCTGGTTGCTGTGGTAATTAATGCTGCTCACTTATGTGTAATTCTCCTCTCTTTCCTAAAGCCCTTGAAGTTAGACCCGGTCATGCTACTGACTTTGACCAATGAAATTATAAGTAGCAGTGGCACATATCACTTCTAAGAAGAAATATTTAAGAACCAGTGCAGAAGTCACCATATCCCTTTTTTTCTGCCTTGGCCATGATAAAACATATGGCAAATGGAGCATCCATCAGCATAGATTCCTGGGTGATTATAATGAAAAAAGTCTCCCAGTCAAGTCACATAGGACATAAAATGGAAATGAGAAATAAACTTTTTTGTGATAAATTAAAGATATATAAAAGTTGTTCATTAATGCAGCAAAACCTAACCTATCCTGACTGATAAACAGGCAAATCTGTTTTTTCACAGAGGTAAAGCCACTTACGAGAATCAGTCCTCTCTTCATCAACGACTAAAAATTTACACAGACAGAGTTGAATAAAGGAAAAGAAGGGAACTTCAGGGTCAGGGAGACTTAAGTTTAAATCCATGTTGCCACCTATTTGTAATAATAAAAAGAATATACAATGACCGTGTAATATGCAATTACTTTTAATAACCACTAACATTTATGAAGAACTCACTCTGTACCAGCCACTGTGCTGAGCACTTTACATGAATTATTTCACTTAGTCTTTCATTTTACAGATGAGAAAAATGACATTAAAGAAGTCAGATAACTTGCCCAAGGTCACAGATTTAGGAAATGGTGGAACAAGAATACTAATACAGGCAATTAGGGTGCAAAGACTGTGCACTTAACCATTACTCTATATTGCCTTCCTGTGTGACTTGGACCAAATTAGTTGATCTCTTTGAACCTCAGTTCCCTCAGTTTAGAAGAGGGCTGAGGCCTGGCGCGGTGGCTGAAGCCTGTAATCCCAGCACTTTGGGAGGCCAAGACGGCGGATCACGAGGTCAGGAGAATTGAGACCATCCTGGCTAACACGGTGAAAAACCAGCCCATCTCTACTAAAAAATACAAAAACTAGCTAGGCGATGGTGGCGGGTGGCCTGTAGTACCCAGCTACTCGGGAGGACTGAGGCAGGAGAATGGCAATAAACCGGGAGGCAGAGCTTGCAGTGAGCTGCGATCCGGCCACTGCACTCCAGCCTGGGCGACAGAGCGAGGACTCGTCTCAAAAAAAAAAAAAAAAAAAAAAAAAAAGAAGAGGGCTGAGAACTATCATGCAGACTTTTCGCAAAGATTACAGGAGATAATTATATAAAGCTATTAATATGATTACTGGCCTCTTGTAGACCAGGTAGTCTATTATTTTATAGACATGGTAGCTATTATTTTATAGTAGCTAATATTTCATTCATTTACCTCTTCTCTGTAAATGGAGAATAGTCAATATAAAGAAAGGTAAAACATGAATGTAACTTTAAAGGTATCCTGTCATGGTCTATGGGAATTTCGTACTGTAAAATGATAGGTAACACAAATACAATAATCAAACCTTACATTACAATGCTTGCATTACTTAATGGCCAATATTGAACTGACCATTGCTGATTTCTCAAAACAGGCTTTTTTGTTTGTTTGTTTTAGTTTTTTTTTTTTTAATTGGAGTCTCATTCTGTCGCCCAGGCTGGAGTGCAGTGGCATGCTCTCAGCTCTCTTTGCAACCTCTGCCTCCCGAGTTCAAGGGATTCTCCTGCCTCAGCCTTCCCAGTAGCTGGGATTACAGACACATGCCACCATGCCTGGCTAATTTTTCATATATTTAGTAGAGATGAGGTTTCACCATGTTGGCCAGGCTGGTCTCCAACTCCTCGCCTCAAGTGATCCACCCACATCGGCCTCCCACAATGCTGGGAATACAGGCATGAGCCACCACGCCCAGCCAAAATAGGTTTTTAAAATAAAGTTGGCTGGGTGTGGTGGCTCACGCTTGTAATCCCAGCACTTTGGGAGGCCAGAGTGGGTGGATCACCTGAGGTCGGGAGTTCGAGACCAGCCTAACCAACATGGAGAAACCCTGTCTCTATTAAAAAATACAAAATTAGCTGGTTGTGGTGGTGCATGCCTGTAATCCCAGCTACTCAGGAGGCTGAGGCAGGAGAATTGCTTGAACCCAGGAGGCGGAGGTTGCAGTGAGCTGAGATCATGCCATTGCACTCTAGCCTTGGCAACAAGAGCGAAACTCAGATAGATAGATAGATAGATAGATAGATAGATAGATAGATAGATAGATAAAGTTACAGTGTACAAACAAATAGCACTCGTAAAACACCCAGTGATACAGTAACTGGACCCAGTAGCTCCACAGCTATTATGTCTGAAGGCCCAAGAAAAAATATTTCAAGGGTAGTAGGAGGATATTTTATGGTCAGCTAGTCCCAAATGACATTCTGGGATCAACTCATTAAATATGAAGCTATTTATTATGTATCTTTTATTTGTTTAACTTCCTCCTTTCTTTTGCTTCCTAATGGCATGTATGTTTACAAGAAGCTTTTTTGTCTGGCAGGATCATCAGTGTTATATTCTAAATCTAGTTTAAAAAATCAATTTAAAGTTATGTAAAAAGGATGCCTGATGTGAATTCATTCAAGAGTGAAACAGATTGAAGTCTGGGTGGCTTACTGATAGCATGCTTTTTTAAAAAATCAACTTTATTTTTTAGAGCAGTTTTAAGTTCACAGTGAAATAGAGCAGAAAGTACAGAGAATTTCTATATGACCTTTGCTCCCTCACACACACACACACACACACACAGCCCCTCCACAATTAACACCTCTTACCTTTGTTACAATCAAATAACCTATATTGACATTTTATTATCATAAAGTCCATAGTTCACTTTAGAGTTCATTTTTGGTATCATACATTCTATGGGTTTTGACAAACATATAAGGACATTCATTCACCACTATAGTACCATACAGAATAGTTTCACTGCCCTAAAAATTCCCTACATTCTTCACATTTTTTCTTCCCTCCCTCTAATCTCTCACAACCATTGACCTTTCTACTGGCTCCATAGTTTTGTCTTTTCCAGAATGTCATATGGTTGGAGTCATATAGCTATTTCAGATTGGCTCACTTCACTTAGCAATGTGCATTTAAGGTTTCTCTATGTTTTTTCATAGCTTGATGGCTTCTTTTTCTTTCTCTCTCTCTCTCTTTTTTTTTTTTTGAGACAGGGTCTCTGTTGCCGAGGCTGGAATGCAGTGGCACAAACATGGCTCACTGCAGCCTCTCCTTTCCAGGCTCAAGCAATCCTCCTGTCTCAGTCCCCCAAGCAACTGGGATATAGGCATGTACCACCACGTTTGGCTAATTTTTGTATTTTTTGTAGAGACAGGCCTTCGTCATATTGGCCAGGGTGGTGTCGAACTCTTGGGCACAAGTGATCCATCCACCTCGGCCTCCCAAACTGCTGGGATTATAGGTGTAAGCCACACACCCGGCCGATAGCTTATTTCTTTTTAACGATGAAAAATATTCCATTGTCTGGAGGTACTACAGTTTACTTATCCATTCACCTACCAAGAGACAATTTGGTTGCTTCCAATTTTTGACAACCATGAATAAAGCTACTATATACATCTGTATGCAAGTTTTATGTGGACATAATTTTTCAACTTATCTGAGTAAATACCAAGGCACATGATTACTGGATTGTATGGCAACAGTATGTTTAGTTTTTTAAGAAATTGACAAACTGTTTTCAACAGTGGCTGGGTGTTTAGTTTTTTAAGAAATTATCAAACAGTTTTCTACAGTGGCTGGGGTTTGGGCCATACTCCTGAAAGATACAATTCCAAATGCTGTAATATCAAATATTGAATCCCAAAAGATCAAAATCCTAAAGTCTAAAATCCCAAAAATCCCAATCCTGATAGACCAAAATCACAACATAATTCTGGAAAGATAATTAAAAAACAATTTTTTAAAGACATTTACTTACATTTGTAAAGGAGGTTTGATTGAGAAACATAAAAACACAACCAAACACTTCACAGGCATTTGAGATTATGGCATTTGGGATTTTTGTCTTTCAGATTATGATTGGCACTGTGTAACGGCTCTACCATTATGCATTCCCACCAGCAGTGAATGAGAGTTCTTGCTGCACCAGCATTTGGTGTTTTTAATGTTTTGCATTTGAGCCATTCTAATATGTATGTAGTGGTATCTGTTTGGACAAAGGGAGGCAAGATGGTGCACTTCCGGGTTCTTCTTCACCAGCTTTTCCCACGCACGCGAAAATGCAGCTGGCGACCTGGGAAGGTGCAGACCAACCGGGCATGTGCCAGGTGACGTCAATCCAAAGAGACTAAGACTTACCTGGTCGCACCTGCGGAACGCCCCCCGACACGCCCGTGCCCCGCCTATTGCCCTCCCACTCCTAGAAAAGCCGCTCCGGACAGACGCCACCCGCGGACTTCCCAGCCCCACTCCTGTCGGGATGTCGGGACTGCATCAGGAACCCCGCCGGAGAGCCCCACCGGGGGACTCTGTCGGCCTCCTCTGCCGGAGGCCGACAGACCTCTCCCTACCCACCTTCTTCCCCTGAAGGTAGGTGACCAAAAATAAATTTGCAGTTTTGCTCCTACCCTTGCCTAGTCGCTGGTTCTTTTGTGCCCGCTCGGCTGGTCTTAGAAAAACAAATCAGTATCTATTTTAATTTGCAATTTGCTGATGGCATACAATGTTGACAATTTTTTCATATGCTTGCTTGCTACCTGTATGTCTTCTCTGGTGAGTTTTTAGAATACTTTGGACACCAGTCCTTTATCAAATCTATTTTGCAAATATTTTCTCCCAGTCTGTGGTTTGTCATTTCATTCTCTTGAATGTGCTTTCACAGAGCAAACGTTTTTAATTTAATGAAGTACAGCTTATTGAAGGGGTGGCCTGCCCCTCCACACCTGTGGGCGTTTCTCTTTAGGTGGAACCAGAGACTTGAGAAAAGACATGAGACACAGAGACAAAGCATAGAGAAAGAAAAAATGGGCCCAGGGGACCGGTGCTCAGCATACAGAGGACCCACGCAGGTCTCTGAGTTCCCTCATTATTTATTGATCATTATCTTTACCATCTTAGAAAAAGAGAAGTGGTAGGATAATAGGATCATCGTAGGGAGAAGGTCAGCAGTAAGACATATGAATAAAGATCTCTGTGACATGAATAAGTTTAAGGAAAAGTNAAAAGAGCAGCACTGCCGCTAGCACGTCCCACCTTCAGCCCTAAGGCGGTTTTCTCCTTTCTCAAACAATTAGGAGACAGATATTTTTTCTCTATCTCAACTGCCAAGAGGCCTTCTTTCCTCTTATACTAGTCCTCCTCAGTTCAGACCCTTCACGGGTGTCAGGCTGGGGGACGATCAGGTCTTTCCCTTCCCACGAGGTCATATTTCAGACTATCACATGGGGAAAACCTTGGACAATACCTAGCTTTCCTAGGCGGAGGTCCCTGCGACCTTTGGCAGTGTAGGTGTCCCTGGGTACTTGAGATTAAGAGAATGGTGATGACTTTTCACAAGCATACTGCCTTCAGGCACTTGTTTAACAAAGCACACCCTGCACAGCCCAAAATCTGTTAAACCTTGAGTCACCACAGCACATGTCTCTTGCAAGGACAAGGTTGGGGTAGGGTCACAGATTAATAGCATCTCAAATACAGAACAAAATGGAGTCTCTTAGATCTACTTCTTTCTATATAGACACAGTAACAGTCTGATCTCTCTTTCTTTTCCCCACAGCTAATCAATTACTTCTTTCATGGAGTATGCCTTTGGTGTTAGATCTAAAATATTCACCTCAAACCCAAGGTCATCTAGATTTTCTTCTAGGAGTTTCATAGTTTAGCATTTTACATTTCAGTCTAAAATCCATTTTGAGCTGATTTTGTGAAGAGCTTAAGACCTGTGTCTAGATTCATCTTTTTGCATGTGAACATCCCCTTGTTCAGCACCATTTGTTGAAAACTTACCTCTTCTCCATTGTATTCCCTTTGCTCCTTTATAAAAAATCAGTTGTATAGGTCTATACCTGTGCTCTCTATTCTGTTCCATTGATCTATTTTTCTATTCTTTTGCAAATACCATGCTGTCCTTACTACTGTAGCTTTATAGTAAGTCTTGAAGTTGGGTAGTGACAGTCCTCCAACTTTGTGCTTCTTCAATATTATGTTTGCTATATTGGGTCTTTTGCCTGTCCTTATAAACTTAAAAATCTGTTGATATCCAGGAAACTATTTTCTGGGATTTTGATTGGGTCTGCCTTGGATCTACAAGTCAAGTTGGGAAGAAGTGATGTCTTGATAATATTGAGTCTTCCTATCCATAAACATGGAATCTCTCTCCTTTTATTTTGCTTTTTATTTCTTCATCAGAGTTTTATAACTTCCCTCATAAAGGTCTTAAATATTTTTGTTAGTTTTATGCCTAAGTATTTAACTTGGGGTACTATTGTAAATGGAATTTCGTTTTTAATTTCAAATTCCGTTTGTTTGTTGCTGGCATACAGGAAAGCAGTTAACTTTTGTATATCAACCTATTTTTGCCACCTTGTTATAATTGCTTATTAGCTCCAGGAGGGTTTTTCTTTTTTTTTTGGTCAATTCTTTCAGATTTTCTACATAGACAATCATGTCATCTGCAAACAAAGGCAGTTCTATTTTCTTCTTCCCAATCTGTATACTTTTACTTCTTTTGTCTTATTGCATTAGCTAGGACTTCCAATAAATATGATGTTGAAAAGGGTTGGTCAAAGGAGACGTCCTTGCCTTGCTCCTGATCTTAGTGGGAAAGCTTCAATTTCTTACCATTAAGTACAATGTTAGCTGAAAGATTTTTGCATATGTTCTTTATCAAGTTGAGTAAGTTCCCCTCTATTACTAATTTGCGGAGAGTTCTGATCACGAATGAGAACTGGTTTTTGTCAGATGCTTTTTCTGCATCTATTGATATGATCATGTGATTTTTCTTCTTTAGCCTGTTGATATGACAGATTACATTAATTGATTTTCAAATGGTGAACCAGATTTGCATTATTAGAATAAAGTGCACTTGGTCATAATGCATAATTATTTTTATACATCATTGGATTGGATTTGCTAATATTTTGTTGAGGACTTTTGCATCTATATTCATGAGACATATTTGTCTGTAGTCTTCTTTTTTTCTAACGTCTCTGTCTGATTTTGGTATTAGGTATTAGAGTAATTATGGCCTCATAAAATGAGTTAGGAAGTGTTTCCTCTGCTTCTATCTTCTGAAAGATTAGAGAGCATTGGTACAATATTTTTCTTAAATATTTGATAGGATTTGCCAATGAGCCCATCTGGGTTTGGTGGTTTCTGTTCTAGAAATTATCATTATTATTAATTCAATTATTTAATATATATAAGCCTATTTAGATTGTCTATTATATGACATTTTGATGAGTCCTGTATGTTCATTCCACTCCTGCTGTTAAGCTCTTTGAGCAGCTTCATATCTAAAAAGTGCATCAGGACAAGTTTGTGTCTTTTGTCTCTTTTATTTATTCTGAATGATTAAGAGTTCAAATTCAGGAATTACACAGTGTATGTAGGGCAAACAGTATCTCCATCACTGACTTGTACCTGACCAAGATCTGTGAAATTCTGGGTAAATGACTAAATTCAGTCTCAGTTTCCTCATGGGATAAAAGTACATCGTAACTGGTGGTGACAGTAAATGATGGTAATGGTATTTCTTGAGTTATTAAAAGTAATGTCTTATATAGACCACTCTTTCCTCCCACATACGGTATTTGAAACAATCTTTTTTTTTTTTTTTCTATGAATCCATAGTGATCTGTGAGTAACAGAGGACCCCGTGGTGGGACGCGGTAGCTCACACCTGTAATCCCAGCACTTTGGGAGGCCGAGGAGGGTGGATCACAAGGTCGGGAGATCGAGACCATCCTGGCTAACATGGTGAAACCCCGTCTCTACTAAAATACAAAATTAGTCAGG